>NC_091223.1:16504585-16512085 GCF_040958095.1 Procambarus clarkii | reverse complement strand
TTACCGAGGGCGGTTCTGTGTCGTATTAAATCTTACCGAAGCTAATCCAGCCCAACTTAACGATACTCAGTATAAGGGTTTCAGTGTGGGAAAACGAGTCAGGTGGAGGACTGACTCTTGTCCTGCTATAGTGGAGATCCCGCTGGGTTCACTTTGTGTAGCATCTGTGCGGGTTATGGAGCTAGTTTACTGAGTAGTCAAGGTGTCTCTACTGACGTATGATGGAGCGATGCCTCTTTTTTTTTCTTCCCATTCTCTTCTTAATGGTAACTTATGTTGCTACTTTAGACCAAGTTATGACGGAACAAGGTTAGGGGGGAGGGGCAGGCTTGAGGAGGAGAATAACTCTAGGAACCGACTCCAGGTAACCTCCAGGTAATGTGCAATATATTGGTTCTCTGAGGGTGTTGCCTGAAGGTGTTCTCTGAAGGTGTTCTCTGAAGGTGTTGCCTGAAGGTGTTCTCTGAAGGTGTTGCCTGAGGGTGTTCTCTGAAGGTGTTGCCTGAGGGTGTTGCCTGAAGGTGTTCTCTGAAGGTGTTGCCTGAAGGTGTTGCCTGAGGGTGTTGCCTGAGGGTGTTGCCTGAAGGTGTTGCTTGAGGGGTGTTGCTTGAGGGTGTTGCCTGAAGGTGTTGCCTGAGGGTGTTACCTGAGGGTGTTGCCTGAGGGTGTTGCCTGAGGGTGTTGCCTGAGGGTGTTCCCTGAAGGTGTTCCCTGAAGGTGTTGCTTGAGGGTGTTGCCTGAGGGTGTTGCCTGAGGGTGTTGCCTGAAGATGTTGCCTGAAGGTGTTGCCTGAAGGTGTTGCCTGAGGGTGTTCTCTAAGGGTGTTGCCTGAGGGTGTTGCCTGAAGGTGTTGCCTGAAGGTGTTTCCTGAGAGTGTTGCTTGAAGGTGTTGCCTGAAGGTGTTGCCTGAGGATGTAGCCTGAAGGTATTGCCTGAGGGTGTTGCCTGAAGGTGTTGCCTGAGGGTGCGGATATATACCCGTTGCTCCTTACATTGTGGCTCCGTCGGTGGCCCTCGTGTAGCAGGTGGAGTGGAGGGTGAAGGAGCACACCTACCGCCTCCCCCTCTCTCGTTCGAGTATGCCAGACTTACGGTGGAGTGGCTGAGTATCTGGCTGTATTATTCCTCCCTCCTGGCCTCCTTCTTTCACTTCTTGCCTCCTTCCTTCACTTCTTGCCTCCTTTTCCTCTCTCTCTCTCTCTCTCTCTCTCTCTCTCTCTCTCTCTCTCTCTCTCTCTCTCTCTCTCTCTCTCTCTCTCTCTCTCTCTCTCTCTCTCTCTCTGTCTCTCTCTCTCTCTCTCTCTCTCTCTCTCTCTCTCTCTCTCTCTCTCTCTCTCTCTCTCTCTCTCTCTCTCTCTCTCTCTCTCTCTCTCTCTCTCTCTGTCTCTCTCTCTGTCTCTGTCTCTCTCTCTCTCTCTCTCTCTCTCTCTCTCTCTCTCTCTCTCTCTCTCTCTCTCTCTCTCTCTCTCTCTCTCTTCCCCCCCCCCCCCACAAATGGGTAAAGTGGGTAAACCAAATCAATGTTGAATCTGCATTATCGACGTTGAATCGACGTCAATTTCAACAGCCTAGAAATCTCTTGCTGAACACTATGGACAGTCAAATTCACACTACAGACTTCATGGGAATCTTTGGTTGTCGCAATAGGAGCAATCCTGTTTAAGGAGGGGCATGGGGAGGTCTATCCTTACCATCCTGCGACATACTCTAGATAGGCCTTTTGTGTCATAGTTTCATCCACACCATATCCACGTAAACATCCATCTCCACGCCCCCCATCCGTCCGTCATCCAGGGCCCCCAAGTCCTCAACCTGCTCTACGCGGTATGCCACCAGACTCGTCCCGGAAGTGAGAGGAATGAGCTACGAGGAAAGGCTAAAGGAGCTGAAACTCACGTCCCTGGAAAACAGAAGAGTAGGGGGAGACATGATAACCACCTACAAAATTCTCAGGGGAATTGACAGGGTGGACAAAGACAAACTCTTCAGCATGGGTGGGACACGAACAAGGGGACACAGATGGAAACTTAGTACCCGATGAGCCACAGAGACGTTAGAAATATTTTTTCAGTGTCAGTAGTTAAATGGAATGCACTAGGAAGTGATGTGGTGGAGGCTGACTCCATACACAGTTTCAAATATAAGTATGATAGAGCTCAGGAATCTGTACACCTGTTGATTGACGGTTGAGAGGCGGGACCAAAGAGCCAGAGCTCAACCCCCGCAAACACAACTAGGTGAATACATAACTTGAAAGAAGCACATTTTTTCAAGTGTCGTGTAAGAATAATCCCTTCCCCTCGCACTTCTCTTCCCACCCTCCCCCTCCCTCTTCCATTCTCTCTCTCCCCTTTCCTTCTTACCCTCCATTCTCTCTTTCCTCCCCCCCCCCTTCCTCGTTGCAGGCATAGTGTGCTGTAATTGTTGTGTACACGAGGGAGTCGTTACGGAGGGTAGGCGGGCGATGCTGTACAATAGAAAACGTCTTTCTTGACGCCTGTATTGTTGGGGATCTTGGGTGGGGGAGGGGGGGGGAGATGCTGTTGTGGGGGGAGGACGCTGTTGTGGGGAGGGTAAGGGGAAGGGCGGTTGTTGTTGTTTTGGGCTGGTTGTAGTAATCTCTCCCTCAACCAGCCTACTATACATAGTTTTCTTCAAGAAGTGCTGGACCAACCGGGCTGTGGTGGATATGGGGACTTGCGGGCCGCTCCAAGCAACACCCTGTTGGATCAAGCTCTCACAGGTGAAGTCTGTGAGAGGCTGAACCAACCGGGCTGGTGGTGGATATGGAGGGCCTGCGGGCCGCTCCAAGCACCAGCCTGTTGGACCAAGCTCTCTCAGGGTAAGCCTGGCCTCGGGCCGGGCTTGGGGAATAGAAGAACTCCCAGAACCCCATCAAGCAGGTATCTGCTCACTGATGATAATGAAAGTAAGCCTGTTTCCAAAGTTAAAACGTTTCCATTTCTACGGCCTACGCTACGAAGGTTGGGTTTGTAGGCCTACGCTACGAGGGTGAGGGTTGTAGGCCTACGCTACGAGGGTGAACCCAAGGTATCGGGAAAAAGTTATTTGTTATTTCTTATATATTTCTTATGTCAGTGATATTGAGCAGCCCGTAAAATTCCAGGGTTCATAGAATCGACCAATACGTTTAAAATGCGACGTATTTAATGAAATAAAGCCCCCGTAAATTAACGTTTTCTGACGTTTCGGGTTAGGCAAAAAAATAGTTGCATTGTTTAGGGAGTGTTGAATCAAGAGTAGTAGTAGTTATAGATTCAGCTACTCGTGAACAAAAGTTCCAAGTAGCACGGGCTATGGTGAGCCCGTAGCTTACCTGGCACAGGAGCGGGGCAAGTAGCACGGGCTATGGTGAGCCCGTAGTGGACTTACCTGGCACAGGAGCGGGGCAAGTAGCACGGGCTATGGTGAGCCCGTAGTGGACTTACCTGGCACAGGAGCGGGGCAAGTAGCACGGGCTATGGTGAGCCCGTAGTGGACTTAACCTGGCACAGGAACGGGGCTGTGGAATCAAGAGAGCGCGGGCTGGCTCTATAGCTACAGAGGCGTCCTGTAGGGCGCCACACTGGAGAGAGGCCACATAGATAACTGTCAACTCTTAACTCGATTAGAGCTCGCTCAAGTCTGGTTTAAGAGACAAGCGCCACAAGGCCAGAATTGTAAGCCAAATCTCTTATTATCCGCTCGACTTGCTATAATGAACCTTTTTCTTCACACACGACTAGTAGTGGTGGTGGTGATTGAACATTTTTGGAACATGGGTTGCGCTCTCTTCCTATGTTCGAAGCGCTCCCCCCCCCCCCTCTCTCTCCCTCTCCCTCCCCCCTCTCTCCCTCTCCCTCCCCCCCCCTCTCTCTCTCTCTCTCTCTCAGTAGAAATGCTGGAAACCGTGCACTCTGGAATCTGATTTTATATATATATATATATATATATATATATATATATATATATATATATATATAGAGAGAGAGAGAGAGAGAGAGAGAGAGAGAGAGAGAGAGAGAGAGAGAGCGCGCCTCGCAGACGTCAAGCCGCCTGCTATCGCTGTATCTATCCAAACCATGAAAACTTGGCTTATTAGGCAAATCGGGCCTTGCATAGTAGGCTGAGAAGTGCGTTCTGGCTACTAGGTACGACAATATATATATATATATATATATATATTATATATATATATATATATATATATATATATATATATATATATATATATATATATATATATATATATATATATATATATATAATGCTTCACCGACCTACTGCAAATGTAAATAATCGCCAACGGAACCTAAACGCCTAACCAAGCCTAACCTCGAGCTAATTATGCACGAAAATATAACATATAATAAATTTTATCTTTGAAAATACAGTATATCGATTTTGTATTCACTACGTTTAAATTGACGTGTGTGTCAATTGAATGCAGATTAATTTAATGTTTACCTAGCAGTAAGTAGCTTCAAGTTCAAGTATGTTTATTGAGACAAGAAGAAATACATCTCAAAGGGATAGAGTAGCTTAATCTATTTCTTATTGGAGGGGGGGGGAAAGACCTCGATACAAGCCTAACGTGTAATGAATACACACTGGCTTGCCTGTCCCTCCCCCCCCCCGACACACTGAAGGATTAATTATACGCTGTTTTAACAGTCTGGAAACGAACTTTGTCGAATCGATTTGTATGTGATTTCCAACATTCCTCGTCTCAGGACACGTGGTGCTTGGTGGTAGAGTTTGTTACATCAGGACACGTGGTGCTGGTGGTAGAGTTTGTTTACATCAGGACACGTGGTGCTGGTGGTAGAGTTTGTTGACATCAGGACACGTGGTGCTGGTGGTAGAGTTTGTTGACCATCAGGACACGTGGTGCTGGTGGTAGAGTTTGTTTACATTATGCCACGATGAATGGGGCGGGTCTGCATTTCCACAGAAGCGCCTTCGTGAGTTGCAAATTCCCGCTTTGGCGAGGGGGTGGCAAATTGGTGGCGGGCGAACCTCACACGCCTGTCATGGTAGACTCTCAGTGTGTAGTTTCTATTCTTATTTTAGCTGTCATCATTGTGTTAAGGAAGAGTAAGGGTGGTGGAGTGGGGTTGGGGGGGGGGGGAGGATCTCGCTGTACGATAAGTGACTTGGCGGGTGCTGGCAGCCGGGGGGGGGGGGGGGGGTTAATTCATTAATTCCGGGTTTGTTGCCAGTCATGTTTGGCGCGCGGGTCACGCGCGCCCTCAAATCTGTGTCGCCTTCCTGACTGACTGACTGACCTCTTGTGTCGGGAAGGTGACACTCTTGTGTCGAAAGGGTGACACTCTTGTGTCGAGAAGGTGATACCACATGTCAAATACTTCACGGGCGTTGCCTTCTCCTGGTCATTTTCAGGAGCCCCTTGTGTGTGTGTGTGTGTGTGTGTGTGTGTGTGTGTGTGTGTGTGTGTGTGTGTGTGTGTGTGTTGCGCGTGTGGCGCGCGCGCGTGTGCGTGCGCGGTGTGCGTGTGTGTGCTCCCCCCTACACACACACATACACACCTGCTACATCCCTAGTCATGGTTGTCTTACTGGGTGCAAGGTGTGTGAAACATGTGACGTATCACTGCGTTCTCTGCTCATGAAGAACAGAAGAAAGTTGTTCTTCTATAGCTCTAGGGGTGATTGGTTAATGGGCAAAGGGGGAGAGTGTAGCGTGATCAGTGACTACGCTGATAATGGGGTGTGAATACAATGGGGGGAATTTTCAAGTGATAAGATTAGAGGAGTTAGCGACTGGGAGGGGGCGTGTAATTCACGCTCCAGAAAGTTGGCCATATGTTTGTTGATCTGGTGTTGTGTGTTGTGTGTGTGTGTGTGTGTGTGGGTGTGTGTGTGTGTGTGTGTGTGTGTGTGTGTGTGTGTGGGTGTGTGTGTACTCACCTATTTTGTGCTTGCGAGGAATGAGCTCCAGCTCCTGGTTCCCGTCTTCTAGCCCCGATGCCGTCCCCTGAGTCATTTGAACCTTTGAATCCGTGGTGGTATAGTGATTTTTTTGTACATGGTACCCAGCTGTGTCTGGGTACAAGTGACAGGATGAACAAGCCCAGTGGGTTTTCTTCCTATTGGAGGAATGTTGTACATGCTGCTATGGCGGTGTGTCCACTCACAGGATGAGTGGCGCTGCCCAATACTGTCCACTATGGCGGTGTGTCCACTCACAGGATGAGTGGCGCTGCCCAATACTGTCACTATGGCGGTGTGTTCACTCACAGGATGAGTGGCGCTGCCCAATACTGTCACTATGGCGGTGTGTCCACTCACAGGATGAGTGGCGCTGCCCAATACTGTCACTATGGCGGTGTGTCCACTCACAGGATGAGTGGCGCTGCCCAATACTGTCACTATGGCGGTGTGTCCACTCACAGGATGAGTGACGCTGCCCAATACTGTCACTATGGCGGTGTGTTCACTCACAGGATGAGTGACGCTGCCCAATACTGTCACTATGGCGGTGTGTCCACTCACAGGATGAGTGACGCTGCCCAATACTGTCACTATGGCGGTGTGTCCACTCACAGGATGAGTGACGCTGCCCAATACTGTCACTATGGCGGTGTGTCCACTCACAGGATGAGTGGCGCTGCCCAATACTGTCACTATGGCGGTGTGTCCACTCACAGGATGAGTGGCGCTGCCCAATACTGTCACTATGGCGGTGTGTCCACTCACAAGATGAGTGACGCTGCCCAATACTGTCACTATGGCGGTGTGTCCACTCACAGGATGAGTGGTGCTGCCCAATACTGTCACTATGGCGGTGTGTCCACTCACAGGATGAGTGGCGCTGCCCAATACTGTCACTATGGCGGTGTGTCCACTCACAAGATGAGTGACGCTGCCCAATACTGTCACTATGGCGGTGTGTCCACTCACAGGATGAGTGGTGCTGCCCAATATTGTCACTATGGCGGTGTGTCCACTCACAGGATGAGTGGCGCTGCCCAATACTGTCACTATGGCGGTGTGTCCACTCAAAGGATGAGTGGCACTGCCCAATACTGTCACTATGGCGGTGTGTCCACTCACAGGATGAGTGACGCTGCCCAATACTGTCACTATGGCGGTATGTCCACTCACAGGATGAGTGACGCTGCCCAATACTGTCACTATGGCGGTGTGTCCACTCACAGGATGAGTGGTGCTGCCCAATACTGTCACTATGGCGGTATGTCCACTCACAGGATGAGTGGCGCTGCCCAATACTGTCACTATGGCGGTGTGTCCACTCAAAGGATGAGTGGCGCTGCCCAATACTGTCACCATGGCGGTGTGTCCACTCACAGGATGAGTGGTGCTGCCCAATACTGTCACTATGGCGGTGTGTCCACTCACAGGATGAGTGACGCTGCCCAATACTGTCACTATGGTGGTGTGTCCACTCACAGGATGGGTGGCGCTGCCCAATACTGTCACTATGGCGGTGTGTCCACTCACAGGATGAGTGACGCTG
>NC_091223.1:16498071-16500571 GCF_040958095.1 Procambarus clarkii | reverse complement strand
TGCTGCTATGGCGGTGTGTCCACTCACAGGATGAGTGGCGCTGCCCAATACTGTCACTATGGCGGTGTGTCCACTCACAGGATGAGTGACGCTGCCCAATACTGTCACTATGACGGTGTGTCCACTCACAGGATGAGTGGCGCTGCCCAATACTGTCACTATGGCGGTGTGTCCACTCACAGGATGAGTGACGCTGCCCAATACTGTCACTATGGCGGTGTGTCCACTCACAGGATGAGTGACGCTGCCCAATACTGTCACTATGGCGGTGTGTCCACTCACAGGATGAGTGACGCTGCCCAATACTGTCACTATGACGGTGTGTCCACTCACAGGATGAGTGGCGCTGCCCAATACTGTCACTATGGCGGTGTGTCCACTCACAGGATGAGTGACGCTGCCCAATACTGTCACTATGGCGGTGTGTCCACTCACAGGATGAGTGACGCTGCCCAATACTGTCACTATGGCGGTGTGTCCACTCACAGGATGAGTGACGCTGCCCAATACTGTCACTATGGCGGTGTGTCCACTCACAGGATGAGTGACGCTGCCCAATACTGTCACTATGGCGGTGTGTCCACTCACAGGATGAGTGACGCTGCCCAATACTGTCACTATGGCGGTGTGTCCACTCACAGGATGAGTAACGCTGCCCAATAAACTCGCCCCTCGGGGCAAAATTTAACATTTAAATTTATTGCATAGATATATATCCTTGAAGTCCCGGATCACCCAGGTTGTGATGGGTGTGTGGGAGTGCAGCCTCCTTCAAGCAACAGTCTGATAGATCACGTTATCACTAGAATAGCCTGGTATAGGAGCTACGCTTGAAACAATCCAATTATCTGTGGTCTGGTCAGCGCAGTGGGTTCGCAATCGAATAATACCGAGTTCGATTCCCGAGGGAGACCCCGAGACGTTTTTCGACACGTTTCCTTGCACCTGATGCATCTGTTTACCCCTAACAGTAAATACGTACATCGGGAGTTAGGCGACTGTTGTGGTTGGGACACCTTGACAAGTATCAAGCTAACTGTCCCCAACTGTACGAAGCGTGACTTAACGTCTACGAATTATTATTTTTCAAACACAAGTATTTGTAGATTAATACTTGGATATACATTTATAATTGGTTGTATGGTTATAATTGGTTGTATAGTTATAATTGGTTGTATAGTTATAATTGGTTGTATAGTTATAATAGGTTGTATAGTTATAATTGGTTGTATAGTTATAATTGGTTGTATAGTTATAATTGGTTGTATAGTTATAATTGGTTGTATAGTTATAATTGGTTGTATAGTTATAATTGGTTGTATAGTTATAATTGGTTGTATGGTTATAATTGGTTGTATAGTTATAATAGGTTGTATAGTTATAATTGGTTGTATAGTTATAATTGGTTGTATAGTTATAATTGGTTGTATAGTTATAATTGGTTGTATGGTTATAATTGGTTGTATGGTTATAATTGGTTGTATAGTTATAATAGGTTGTATAGTTATAATTGGTTGTATAGTTATAATTGGTTGTATGGTTATAATTGGTTGTATAGTTATAATAGGTTGTATAGTTATAATTGGTTGTATAGTTATAATTGGTTGTATGGTTATAATTGGTTGTATGGTTATAATTGGTTGTATGGTTATAATTGGTTGTATAGTTATAATTGGTTGTATGGTTATAATTGGTTGTATGGTTATAATAGGTTGTATAGTTATAATTGGTTGTATAGTTATAATTGGTTGTATAGTTATAATTGGTTGTATAGTTATAATTGGTTGTATGGTTATAATTGGTTGTATAGTTATAATAGGTTGTATAGTTATAATTGGTTGTATAGTTATAATTGGTTGTATGGTTATAATTGGTTGTATAGTTATAATAGGTTGTATAGTTATAATTGGTTGTATAGTTATAATTGGTTGTATGGTTATAATTGGTTGTATAGTTATAATAGGTTGTATAGTTATAATTGGTTGTATAGTTATAATTGGTTGTATGGTTATAATTGGTTGTATGGTTATAATAGGTTGTATGGTTATAATTGGTTGTATAGTTATAATTGGTTG
Organism: Procambarus clarkii; assembly: GCF_040958095.1. Lineage (NCBI taxonomy): Eukaryota > Metazoa > Arthropoda > Malacostraca > Decapoda > Cambaridae > Procambarus > Procambarus clarkii. The sequence continues at coordinate 16,498,496 of NC_091223.1, read as the reverse complement.
TATGGTTATAATAGGTTGTATGGTTATAATTGGTTGTATAGTTATAATTGGTTGTATGGTTATAATAGGTTGTATGGTTATAATTGGTTGTATAGTTATAATTGGTTGTATGGTTATAATAGGTTGTATGGTTATAATTGGTTGTATAGTTATAATTGGTTGTATGGTTATAATAGGTTGTATGGTTATAATTGGTTGTATAGTTATAATAGGTTGTATGGTTATAATTGGTTGTATAGTTATAATTGGTTGTATGGTTATAATTGGTTGTACTACAAGTACATTGGTTGTTGTCAACGGAACCCCACAAAAAAAAAGGAATTTTCAGATCTAGATTCAAATTACTTTAGACTTGAACGATTGGAAGTTTCCGCCTGACAGAGAGAGAGGGAGAGAGAGAGAGTGTGAGAGAGAGTGTGAGAGTG
>NC_091223.1:16300571-16493071 GCF_040958095.1 Procambarus clarkii | reverse complement strand
TGTTGTGTCCTCTAGTTGTCAGTGGCAGGTCTATTTGTTTCCATCTTCTACAGGGACATTTCTTGGTTAGAAGCGCCACTTGGGAGAGGTAGGGACGACTTCCTTACTGTAAAGAAGATGACGACGTTTCGGTCCGTCCTGGACCATTCTTAAGTCGATTGTCACAATCGACTTGAGAATGGTCCAAGGACAGACCGAAACGTCGTCGTCGTCCCTTCACTCTCTAGTATATGGTCTGGTCAACATATTTCAACCACGTTATTGTGACTCCTCGTCTCCTTACTCGATCTGTCTCTTAACAGCTGAAGGCGTAACAATACTTCTTAGAACCTGAGTCTTCCGTGGCTTTTAAACACAAGCAGAGACTATAGGATCATCACTAGAAATAGTGCTATCCGCAGCTTGTAATTTACCAGGCCTAAGGTAAATTACAAAGGCCTATAGACCTACGCTTAATTCGCGTCAAGGTCCCCCTGGTTTCAGTATCATTCGTACCCAGTCTCTGTACCATCGTTCAAACCTATTTTGGGACCTTATTGAGTAAACAGGAGGCCACTGACAGATTTCCCCCATGACGGCTGACACAGGGAGTCAGGTGAGGACAAAGAGCCTAGTTGTGAGGACAAGGGCGAGGCTATGAGGACAAGTTGCCATGCTCCGAGGACAAGTTTCCAGGCTCTGAGGACAAGGAGCTGGAATATGAGAATAGAGTGAAGGAACAGTGCCCAGCCGTTAGGAGAGGCTATCTTCCTAGAACATGAAACGGTCAAATTCTTAAGGTAAACAGTGGATTATCTAGATGGGGCTAGAGGCTGTAGGTGGCTAGATGGGGCTAGGAGGCTGTAGGTGGCTAGATGGGGCTAGGAGGCTGTAGGTGGCTAGATGGGGCTAGGAGGCTGTAGGTGGCTAGATGGGGCTAGAGGCTGTAGGTGGCTAGATGGGGCTAGGAGGCTGTAGGTGGCTAGATGGGGCTAGGAGGCTGTAGGGGGCTAGATGGGGCTAGGAGGCTGTAGGTGGCTAGATGGGGCTAGGAGGCTGTAGGTGGCTAGATGGGGCTAGAGGCTGTAGGTGGCTAGATGGGGCTAGGAGGCTGTAGGTGGCTAGATGGGGCTAGGAGGCTGTAGGGGGCTAGATGGGGCTAGGAGGCTGTAGGTGGCTAGATGGGGCTAGGAGGCTGTAGGTGGCTAGATGGGGCTAGAGGCTGTAGGTGGCTAGATGGGGCTAGGAGGCTGTAGGTGGCTAGATGGGGCTAGGGGCTGTAGGTTGTTCTTACTTATATAGCTTGATGCCCGTTACTGTGTTAAAAGGACATGAAGGTTCCCGCCTACTGCGGACATGCGCAGTAGGCGCATGCGCGGTAGGGACATGCGCACGGACATGACTGTCAAACTGCCGCCCAGTTGGACGCATGTGGCAGCATGATTAGTAACTGTGAAACTGTGATTCGCCACAGTAGTTGTTGTTTTAGATTTAGCTACTGGGAACAATAGTTCCAAGCAGCACGTCCAGGTATGGTGAGGTTCCAAGTGCCCAAAGTGTTCCAATTGTCCAGAGGGGACAATTGGTTCCAAAGTGGAGAGGCCGTAGTGGACTTACCGCAGATGTAACTAGCCTTATACGGAGACTGTTGTGGGCCACTTCGTGAACAACATTTGGTGCATAATAAAATAATAAAACGCAATTAAAAATGCAACATTACATAGAGGGAAACTCGAGGCCATACACGGATTCAAGAGTATATTCGGATATAGGAATGGGAGACTAAGAGTCCCTGCATTAATCGACGCGCATCTGGAAAGGTGGGGCCCAGGCACTGAAGCTCCATCTGCATGCACATGTACACATCCACTGAACAAATCCACAAGGGCCGTGACGAGGATTCGAACCTTCGATGAGGATACACATCCACTTCTACACTGTTAGAGACAATAGATTATAGAGTAAATAGAAATATAGAGTCATATAGATAGAGTAAATATAGAGTAAATATAGAGTCTATTTTCAATAGACAATAGAGTAAACGATTCTTCGCGGCAGGGGATCGTATTCCAGGGACCTGCCCGAAACGCTACGCGTACTAGTGGCTGTACAAGAATGTAACAACTCTTGTATATATCTCAAAAAAAAAAAAAAAAAAAAAAAATATTAGGTGCATTGTTACACCAGATGTTATGTGCGAGCTTGTGGCCAGCTGCTCTGTCTGTACTCAACTATTTGTGCCTGCAGGATCGAGCTTTAGCTCTTGGACCCCGCTTTTCTAGCCGTTGGTTGTCTAAGGCCATGACTCCTGGCCTGTTTCTCTATCATACCTGCTTTTAAAGTTATGAATGGAGTTAGCCTGGAGCCGGTCGGCCGAGTGGACAGCACGCTGGACTTGTGATCCTGTGGTCCCGGGTTCGATCCCGGGCGCCGGCGAGAAATAATGGGCAGAGTTTCTTTCACCCTATGCCCCTGTTACCTAGCAGTAAAATAGGTACCTGGGTGTTAGTCAGCTGTCACGGGCTGCTTCCAGGGGGGGTGGAGGCCTGGTAGAGGACCGGGCCGCGGGGACACTAAAAGCCCCGAAATCATCTCAAGATAACCTCTACAATCTTCTCCTTTAGGTCATTCCATTTACTCACTTCCTTGACGCTAAAAGAAAACTTTCTAATATTTCTATGACACATCTGTGTCTCTAGATTCCATCCGAACTGCCAACTTCTGCAAATTTTCGAGCTTCCTTATGTGTTTTTTTTAAGATGGGGGTACCACGATTGGGCGACATACTCAAAGACTGGCCTCACCACACACAGAGATCACACTAACGTGATGCATCAAATGAACAAATCCACAATGGCCGTGACGAGGATTCGAACCTGCCTCCGGGAGCATCCCAGACACTGCCTTAATCGACTGAGCTACGACAGGGTAAAAGGGTTGAAACCGAAGTTCTACTGAACTTACTGGATCCCGTAGCCTCTCTTGAGTACCTCTCTACCTCTCCCTTGTCTGGGGGCACCATTCCTTCCCCCCGTCCCATCCCAAATCCTAATCCTGACCCCCTTCCCAGTGCTATATAGTCGTAATGGCTTGGCGCGCTCTCTCCTGATAGTTCCCTTTCCCGTCCAATCATTCATTATTTTGTCCTTTTCCTGTATTTTTCCTGTCCTCCGGGGACGGGGACAGGAAATCTATTTTAAATATCGGGCGGGGACACCCGTCCGATGTCTCTTCACCACCACCCACCTGTTGCACTCCCCCACCCACCTGTTGCACTCCACCACCCACCTGTTGCACTCCACCACCCACCTGTTGCACTCCCCCACCCACCTGTTGCACTCCCCCACCCACCTGTTGCACTCCCCCACCCACCTGTTGCACTCCACCACCCACCTGTTGCACTCCACCACCCACCTGTTGCACTCCCCCACCCACCTGTTGCACTCCACCACCCACCTGTTGCACTCCACCACCCACCTGTTGCACTCCCCCACCCACCTGTTGCACTCCACCACCCACCTGTTTCCATCTATACAAGCATGCAGCCAAGGATTGCCTTCCTAGAAGGTGGGGGTGGAGGGAGAGGTCATGTTTCACTACTTTAAACGTGATGACAGCCTCTTATATCAACCCATGGTGGACAGGCCACCGAACTTTCAAACCTCCTCTCTCTCTCTCTACACCCGCATCCTCTTCCTGAATTTCATCTCCCCATCCCTCTACCTCCCCCATCCTTTCCAATCCCTTTGGACATCAAAGCGAAAGCCTCTTATGACATGCTGCCAGATTAGCGAGGCGTTTGCGTTCTCTGTTTCATTATTCGCATCTCATCATCTCGAGGAGCTGCCTGAGGCTGAAGAACTTGGGGGAAGTGAACTTAAGTGAGAGAGTGAACGCGGTGTGGCGATGTGGCAGGCAGACCTTGAAGCCCAACACGCTGACGAAGTTGGTCATGTGATTTAGGGTAATTACACACCTAGTGCGCGCTATGTTGACTAGCCAACATACTAGAAGGTGAAGGGACGACGACGTTTCTGTCCGTCCTGGACCATTTTTAAGTCGATTGTCTGACTCACAATCGACTTGAGAATGGTCCAGGACGGATCGAAACGTCGTCGTCCCTTCATTTTCTATTGTGTGGTCTGGTCAACATATTTCAGCCACGTTATTGTGACTCATCTTTACAGTGTGTGCTATGCTGGTGTGATCGCATGTGTATATGGTCGGAAAGAGAAGGGAACTATCTATCAGGGGGGGAAATGCGTGCCAAGCCATTACGACTGTATAGCACTGGAAAAGGGTCAGGATAAGGATTTGGGATGGAACGGGGAGGAAGGGAATGATGTCCAACCACTTATGGACAGTTGGGGATTGAAGCCCGACCTGCATCAAGGGAGACCGTCGCTCTATCGTCCAACCTAAGTGGTTGGGTAGGATGTGAAGAATAATTAGCTCGGTGTAGTTCTGCAGTCACCAAGTAGTCGGTGTATAGATGGGATCTAACCAATAGCCCGTGGTTAACCAATAGCCACAGGCTATTGGTTAGATCCTGACATTGTGTTACACAATGTAACCTAATGTTTGTCCCTGGGTAGTAAGTAATATTTTTTCAACATTTTGTATGTTGAAGACTGATACCTGCTTGATGGGGTTCTGGGAGTTCTTCTACTCCCAAGCCAGGCCCGAGGCCAGGCTTGACTTGTGAGAGTTTGGTCCACTAGGCTGTTGCTTGGAGCGGCCCGCAGGCCCACATACCCACCACAGCCCGGTTGGTCCGGCACCCCTTGGAGGAAACTATCTAGTTTCTTAGACTGGACAGGTTAGGGAATAATGCAAGGTGCCTTCGCACAAAAGTGTAGAAATAGCCTACGCTACTCTATTTCTTCGGTATAGAGTAGCGTAGGCTATTGTATATTATCGTCTCTGTAAACCTGAACTTATCTAATAGGAACCTCGACGAAGCTTGGAATCATATCAATATTTTAACAAAATTGTAAATAAAATAACTTTATTTCCTTAAAACAAATAACAAATCAGTATATTTTTTTTTTTTTTTTTGAGATATATACAAGAGTTGTTACATTCTTGTACAGCCACTAGTACGCGTAGCGTTTCGGGCAGGTCCTTAATCCTATGGTCCCTGGAATACGATCCCCTGCCGCGAAGAATCGTTTTTTCATCCAAGTACACATTTTACTGTTGCGTTAAACAGAGGCTACAGTTAAGGAATTGCGCCCAGTAAATCCTCCCCGGCCAGGATACGAACCCATGACATAGCGCTCGCGGAACGCCAGGCGAGTGTCTTACCACTACACCACGGAGACTGTAAATATATGTATATACTGTTCGTATTCAGTGTGTTAACTTCAATTTGGGCAGAACATGAACAACCCAGCTGGTTTTCTTCCTATTGGGGCGTGTTGTACATTATGGATGTTACTGAAATTGAAATTGAAATAAGTTTATTGAGGTAAAATACACACAAAGGGATGAGGTAGCTCAAGCTATTCTCACCCCGTTCAGTACATCGTGTTAATACATACATAGACACACATCACAAACAATAAACATATTACCAAACATTCTGAGAGATAAACATATACATTTCCTCCTTTACACAAGTAACGGATGTTACTGGCTTTGCAAGAATTTGCCATCTAATCGCCAATACGCTGATTGGTACGACCGTATCTCAGCACATCACCCATTGTTAATGTTGTTTCTTAAGCCTTAAGTCACGTGATTGGCAGCTTTAAGCCTTGCTTCATTGCAATGACATCATACAACCCAGACTACTCAAAGCTGAGGAACGCGGTGAGCGTCGTACGTCTGGCCGCGCCATGGTATTAGAGACGCATGTATGTGTGGGTTCAGATTTTGTTGTTAATTCATTGCAGTTTGTGCAATACCTGTGTTAATATATGTTTGTATACGTGTATGTGTGTATGGGTGTCTCGGTCATGGTATGGTGGTGGTATATGGAGAAGAGAGAGATGGGAGGGAGGGAAGGGGAGAGTAAAGTGATGGTGATCTGTGAGGCGGCGCCAGGGTGACGGAGCCAGTGTTTGGTTAATTAAGCCGAGTCTGTCAGGCCTTGTGCCTGGGAATCTCGATGCGCTTCACGACTTTGTTATATATCCTTCTAAACGCATTTTCTTGTCTATGTCTTGAGGATTTTTATTAAATGAGGCTTTCTTAGTGTGGGGTTTGCGGCTTATCTAGCGGGGGGAGCCTGATAGCTGAGTGGACAGCGCTTGGGGTTCATAGTCCTGAGGTTCCGGGTTCGATCCCCGGTGGAGGCGGAGACAAAATGGGTCGAGTTTCTTTCACCCTGATGCCCGGGCCGCGGGGACGCTAAGCCCCGAAATCATCTCAAGATAACCTCTCATGATATCTATATAGCTACAGTGCGGAGAATATTACGAAACCTGTCTGAACACACACACGTGTCATGAAATGTCATGACATCACACATGACATGTTTCCTTTACATGTCAGTTTGTCATGTATTGAAACAGCAGAGTAAAGTGGAGCCGGTCGGCCGAGCGGACAGCACGCTGGACTGAAGATGATTTCGGGGCTTTAGTGGCCTCGCGGCCTGGTCCTCGACCAGGCCTCCACCCCCAGGAAGCAGCCCGTGACAGCTGACTAACTCCCAGGTACCTATTTACTGCTAGGTAACAGGGGCATTCAGGGTGAAAGAAACTTTGCCCATTTGTTTCTGCCTCGTGCGGGAATCCAACCCGCGCCACAGAGTCACGAGTCCTGCGCGCTATCCACCAGGCTACGAGGGCCCGTGGGGGGGGGGGGGCCTCGCGGCTGAGTGGATAGCGCTTCGGGGTCCTAGTCCTAATATGCCCGAGTTCGATTTCCGGTGGAAATAAATGGGGAGTTCCTTTCACCCTGATGCCCCTGTTCACCTGGCAGTAAATAGATATCTGGGAGGTTAGACAGCTGCTACGGGCTGCTTCCTGTGTGTGTGTTCACCTAGTTGTATTGACCTAGTTGTGCTTGCAGGGGTTGAGCTTTGCTCTTTCGGCCCGCCTCTCAACTGTTACAAAATACTACTATTTTTTTTTTTTTAGGAAGCAGCCCGTAACATCTGTCTAACTCCCAGGAACCTATTTACCGCTAGGTAACAGGAGCATCAGGGTGAAAGAAACTGCCCATTGTTTCTCGCCGGCGCCGGGAATCGAACCCCGGTCCACAGGATTACGTATCTAGCGTGCTGTCCACTCAGCCAGCCAGCGCTGTGTGTGTGTGTACTCACCTATTTGTACTCGCCTATTTGTGCTTGCAGGATCGAGCATTGACTCTTGGATCCCGCCTTTCCATGGCGGGAAATTGTGTGTGTGTGTGTGTGTGTTTTATAAATATATGTAGTAGATATAATAGAAGAAAAATAGATTGGTTAAAAAGGCGGGGTCCAAGAGCTATTGGCTCGATCCTGCAGACACAAGTAATAAAATCAAACACTCGCAGTTTATTTCTAGTGAGCATAATTTCTTTCACCCGCTACTTGTATTCACCTAACAGTAAATAGGTACCTGGGAGTCAGTCAAACAGGCGCCGTCTTCTGATAATTACTTCCCCCCGTTACTTAAGCATATGGCGTGTGTTCGAGGCCTCGCATTAAATACCATACTTATAATACAGCCAGTTACAGAAACGTAGATATAGTACGTAGTAAAGTAGTAAAGTAAAGTAGATATAGTATAATCTATAGATATACTTCTATATAGTAGTATAGTAAAGTAGATACAGTATAATCTATAGATATACTTAGATATATCTATAGATATATAATCTATAGATAATAAAAAATTGTGGGTTATCTTCTTGAGGTTATCTTGAGAGGATTTCGGGGCTTTAGTGTCCCCGCGGCCCGGTCCTCGACCAGGCCTCCACCCCCAGGAAGCAGCCCGTGACAGCTGACTAACTCCCAGGTACCTATTTTACTGCTAGGTAACAGGGGCATAGAGTGAAAGAAACTCTGCCCATTGTTTCTCGCCGGCGCCTGGGATCGAACCCAGGACCACAGGATCACAAGTCCAGCGTGCTGTCCGCTCGGCCGACCGGCGAGGGGAACTAACTTTTTAACGATTAGGACAATATCAATAAAAATGGGGGTGGGAATTAGCTTTTTTAATTACTGGAGCAATAGTATTAATAATTTTTTTTGATTGAGAAAGGACATACATATCAAATATATTCCTAAATATATTCCCTTCATGTGTGAGAAAGCTGCACGAACATAGGTACCTGGGTGTTAGTCAGCTGTCCCGGGCTGCTTCTTGGGGGTGGAGGCCAATAGAATCGAAGCACCTAATCTAACCAATGCTAAATATGCACAATATTCTAATATATGTAACAATATTAATTTAGATTTGAGAAAAGTTCTGTTTTGAATGAACCGAATGTAAAAATTGATGAATGCGTCTTTGGGGTCGACCGCTGGATAGAATAGTCTGAGGACGGGTTGTAAAAACACGGGCTCTTCGTTGGTTGCTATAAAGGGGTTGGTGGTTGGGAGGGAAGGGAAGAGAATTATCAAGGGGAATGCGCCAAGCCATTAAGACTACGTAGCACTGGGAAGGGGTTAGGATAAGGATTTGGGACGGGATGGAGGGATGGAATGGTGCCCAACCACTTGGACGATCGGGGGATTGAACGTCGACCTGCTTGAAGCGAGACCGTCGCTCTACCGTCCAGCCCAAGTGGTTGGGCTAGGGGGGAGGGATACGTGACACTAACATATTAAGCACCAACCTGAAACAACATAGAATATTTTTATAGTCTGTTCTATTCAGTTATTATCCCCTCTGTCCTCTGTCTTCCCTTTCATTCCCTGATTCTGACGTGCCCAAAACCTTTCCCTACTTTCTTAGGTGGAGCCAGGGCCGGCCTTTATTGCCTTACTTCATAAAGTTGGGGATGAAATGTTCTGCGCCGAGTCCATAGAGTTGTAATAGTTCACAAAATGTGTGCTTAAAACCATGCCTCTGTATGACTAACCATCCTGTGTGATGGGGATTTTATAGCATCACGTAGCTAGCTTTGTTGACACACTGTACTCCACTTCATATAGTCTAGGGTAGCTGCACTAATGCAGATGTACCTCATGTATTAATAAAAAAAAAAAAAAAGCTTAAGCCATCCTGTGTGATGGGGATTTTATAGCATCACCTAGTTAGCTTTGTTGACACACTGTACTCCCCTTCATATAGTCTAGGGCAGCTGCACAAACTCAATGTACCTAATATATTAATACAAAAAAGTGCATTAAGTAGCCGAGTGTTTTGTAGCCATGATTGTCAAGGTCTTGGCACTCCACCGTCGGAAGCGCATAATGATCTTTTGTCTTTTTCTTCTTCCCCTGAATTGATGTAGTGAAGTATAGAACTTCAAGAGTGTCTTAACAGAAAACGAGCAGATTAAATCGGGGGAGGGAGTTAGGTAAATGTAACAGCCCCATAAGTGTAATTATGCACTGTTTATGACGGTAAGAAAATGTACTTATTACGCTTAGTATTAAATCATATTGTCAATTCGGAGGATGGGTTGTCAAGCGTGTGTACTTACCTATTTGTACTCGCCTATTTGTGCTTGCAGGGGTTGAACTCTGGCTCATTGGTCCCTCCTCTCAACTGTCAATCAACAGGTGTACAGGTTCCTGAGCCTACTGGGCTCTATCATATCTACATCTGAAACTGTGTATGGAGTCTGCCTCCACCACATTACTGCCTAATGTATTCCATTTGCCAACCACTCTGTGTGTATTCACCTAATTGTGCTTGCGGGGGTTGAGCTTTGTCTCTTTGGTCCCGCCTCTCAACTGTCAATCAACTGGTGTACAGATTCCTGAGCCTACTGGGCTCTATCATATCTACATTTAAAACTGTATATGGAGTCAGCCTCCACAACATCACTTATCCACCCTGTAGTGTGTGTGTGTGTGTGTGTGTGTGTGTGTGTGTGTGTGTGTGTGTGTGTGTGTGTGTGTGTGTGTGTACGTGTACTCACCTAGTTGTCTTTGCGGGGGTTGAGCTCTGGCTCTTTGGTCCCGCCTCTCAACCGTCAATCAACAGGTGTGTGTGTGTGTGTGTGTGTGTGTGTGTGTGTGTGTGTGTGTGTGTGTGTGTGTGTGTGTGTGTGTATGTGTGTGTGTGTGTGTACCCATCACCGTCTACAGGGTCAGGGGGGGGGGAGTGTTCCATCACGAGTGATTGCTTGATTACCTTAAAGTTTCTAGTTCTATATTCCCTGCCTACTGGCCTTGTGTGGGTTGTGTATTTCTCTCTTTATTTTAACATTGGCGTTCGAGTTCTTGGTGATATCTGGCCTTGACGTTATGGATGGAGGTGGATTTCACAACTTATTTCAGACCATTACACTTGATGACCACACGTACAAGGTACGAATATTTCCTTACATTTCTTTGAAAAAAGAGACTGTGTCCATCTTGTCTACTTCTCTCAGTATTTTGTATGCAGTGATCTTGTCCCAGCTGTGCCTTCTCTCCTCTTGGGTTATGAGACTGAGTTAACCTTAAATTGTCCTGGTAACTGAGTCCTCTTCATTCAGGCACAAGACTTGCTGCAAACATTTGCACCTTTTCAAGTTTAATTTTATTTCACAAGGTGTGGGTTCCATCCTGGTACTGTGTATTCTTGTCATGTTTCACACTATATATATATATATATATATATATATATATATATATATATATATATATATATATATATATATATATATATATATATATATATATATATATATATGTCGTACCTAGTAGCCAGAACGCACTTCTCAGCCTACTATGCAAGGCCCAATTTGCCTAATAAGCCAAGTTTTCATGAATTATTTGTTTTTCGACTACCTAACCTACCTAACCTAACCTAACCTAACTTTTTCGGCTACCTAACCAAACCTAACCTATAAAGGTAGGTTAGGTTAGGTTAGGTAGGGTTGGTTAGGTTCGGTCATATATCTACGTTAATTTTAACTCCAATAAAAAAAAATTGACCTCATACATAATGAAATGGGTAGCTTTATCATTTCATAAGAAAAAAATTAGAGAAAATATATTAATTCAGGAAAACTTGGCTTATTAGGCAAATCGGGCCTTGAATAGTAGGCCAAAAAGTGAGTTCTGGCTACTAGGTACGACATATATATATATATATATATATATATATATATATATATATATATATATATATATATATATATAAAATGCGAAATCGAGATCTGATCTAAGAAAAGTTCCGGATCAGCCGGGCTGTGGTGGGTATGTGGGCCGCTCCAAGCAACAGCCTGGTGGACCAAACTCTCACAAGTCGAGCCTGGCCTCGGGCCGGGCTTGGGGAGTAGAAGAACTCCCAGAACCCCATCAAGCAGGTATCAAGCAGGTAAGCTTGAAAATGCTGCTGGTGCTACATAGCCTTCCCGGCTTGGTGTCTTCTGATAATTACTTAAAAGCGGTGCGAGATCGTCAATAAGGACAACCTTGCGATGAGGACAGACTTAAGAGGTACTCATCTCTTAAGTGGACTTGGAAAGTTCTCTCAATTTGCTGCACCGTAAACAAACTGGGAATGTTTTGTTTACCCAGAACTTTACTAACCAAAACATCCTAATTGAAAATGCCATTATTGCTGTGTTTTAATGTTCACTTGGGTTGTATACGACTCGAACCCTGGACCCACCGTGTGTGAGGCCGTATATCTTGAGATGATTTCGAGGCTTTTTAGTGTCTCCGCGGCCCGGTCCTCGACCAGGCCTCCTCCCCTATGAAGCAGCCCGTGACAGCTGACTAACTCCCAGGTACCTATTTTACTGCTAGGTAACAGGGGCATAGGGTGAAAGAAACTCTGCCCATTGTTTCTCGCCGGCGCCCGGGATCGAACCCGGGACCACTGGGTCACGAGTCCAGTGTGCTGTCCGCTCGGCCGACCGGCTCCCGTAGCTCACCTATTTTACCGAGCTTTAATTTTTGCAATACACAAGAGTTTTTAAACGGATTGATCGATTTCGTTACAAATGCGACGTATTAAGAAGAGAGGACGGGTTTCATCGCTCGTCTAATAATGTACAAGTATATGTATACATATGGGCTTGGGGAGTAGAACAACTCTCAGAACCCTCTTCAGGTATATTCCAGGTATATATATTCTAGTATATACGCTAGACGTCAGTACCATTCTCCTGCTGACGCTGATCTTATTACTGACAGTATAGATCACTTGAACAGCTGTCAGTCTGTGTGTCTACTAGAAGTCTGGGTCATCAAGCTTTTACCCATCCACCTACGAAACCTCTATATCTTTCCTCAATCATGATGGCTTTGTTTACATCTATTAAACAATTGACGCACTATTGAACAACATCTATTAAAAAATAGACTTGAGAATGGTCCAGGACGGACCGAAACGTCGTCGTCCCTTCACTTTCTAGTGTGTGGTCTGGTCAACAATTGAAGCGCTTCGGAACTGCACAGTCCATTGCATTATTGCTATAAGCACCTTCGTAATGCTTCGCTCATAAGACACTGTTTAATGAGTGTAAACATAGCCGCCATGTTTGGAAAGCTTAGATTATTTAATCTCGATATTTCCTCATCTATTTATAATATACAAACATAAATAATTATTCTTGCCAGTGAAACATATTCCAACCTACATGATTTCAAATCTTATATAACAGAGGGTACGCAGTATTGCTTCGGGTGACATAGCCGCCATAAGTGTAAACATAGCCGCTATAGGTGTAAACACAGCTGCCATAAGTGTAAACATAGCCGCTATAGGTGTAAACACAGCCGCCATAAGTGTAAACATAGCCGCTATAGGTGTAAACACAGCTGCCATAAGTGTAAACATAGCCGCTATAGGTGTAAACATAGCGGCCATAAGTATAAACACAGCCGCCATAAGTGTAAACACAGCCGCCATAAGTGGAAACATAGCCGCCATAAGTATAAACACAGCCGCCATAAGTATAAACACAGCCGCCATAAGTATAAACACAGCCGCCATAAGTATAAACACAGCCGCCATAAGTATAAACACAGCCGCCATAAGTGTAAACACAGCCGCCATGGCTGAAGGAAGGTGTGCAGGCTTCGTGACTTGATGCGTATATATGCGTGATGAATCCTGGCCAAGGTTGATGGGGGTGTAACCTTGGACCAGATAGTTCAGGCGTCTTGGACACTTGTGTTTCCGCCCAGCGGATGGGCGGACTAAATCACGGGCACCATAACACAAGGACAGCTATAGGACCGAGAGGTTTGGTATATGTAGTTATAGGACTGAGAGGCCTAGTATATATAGCTATAGGACCAAGAGGTTTGGTATATGTAGTTATAGGACTGAGAGGCCTAGTATATATAGCTATAGCAACGAGAGGTTTGGTATATGTAGTTATAGGACTGAGAGGCCTAGTATATATAGCTATAGCAACGAGAGGTTTGGTATATGTAGTTATAGGACTGAGAGGCCTAGTATATATAGCTATAGCAACGAGAGGCTTGATATATGTTGTTATAGGACTGAGAGGCATAGTGTATATAGCTATAGGAACGAGAGGTTTGGTATATGTAGTTATAGGACTGAGAGGCCTAGTATATATAGCTATAGCAACGAGAGGTTTGGTATATGTAGTTATAGGACTGAGAGGCCTAGTATATATAGCTATAGCAACGAGAGGCTTGATATATGTTGTTATAGGACTGAGAGGCATAGTGTATATAGCTATAGGAACGAGAGGTTTGGTATATGTAGTTATAGGACTGAGAGGCCTGGTATATAGAGCTATAGCAACGAGAGGCTTGGTATATAGAGCTATAGGGAGGTTATCTTGAGATGATTTCGGGGCTTTTTTGTGTCCCCGCGGCCCGGTCCTCGACCTGGCCTCCACCCCCAGGAAGCAGCCCGTGACAGCTGACTAACACCCAGGTACCTATTTTACTGCTAGGTAACAGGGGCATAGGGTGAAAGAAACTCTGCCTATTGTTTCTCGCCGGCGCCTGGGATCGAACCCAGGACCACAGGATCACAAGTCCAGCGTGCTGTCCGCTCGGCCGACCGGCTCCCTATTTTGTTTAAGGAGTTTCTGTTTCAAAACTGTTGTGTTTTGAAACTGCTGTTTCAAAACTTGAACACGAAATCTTTCCTTTCAATATAAAATATACAAAAATAATCACCAAATTCAAAATACCAAATATCGAGGAGAATAGCCAAAGTAAATATGAACAGCTATTTTTTTTTTTTTTTTAGAAATTAAGAGGACATCGGTGAGTTTTAAAACGCAGTTTCTGGAGGAAATATTCGTACGCCGTATAAGTGGAATTCAGTGGACGAAGGTGTGGAGCCACCCTCGTCCGCAAGTTTCAAGGTCAAACACGACGGTGAATTAGAGCGCGGAGAAAATGCCCCCACAAGCGCGCGCACATAGCGAACGTGTTGGACCCAAAGAGCTATATAGAGATCTCGCAAGGTCGGAAAAGTCGACCGAACGAAAAGACGATCGGATGGATAGATGAGAGAGTTGATAAACGGGCGGACGAAGAGACGGCCAGTGATGGACGGTGGAACTGAAACAGCGAGGGACGCTGGCACGGATAAACGGAGGCAGCCTTGAGGTACAGGATGTGAGGACTAAACCAGGATGTGACCAGTATAATATTTGAGGAGACCACCAGGATATGGCCCTCGCTGTCGCCTGTAGATACTGCCCCCTCTTAGTACCGTGATCACTGACGGCTGTCATGCGCACGTTTGAGAGAGCCTGATCAACCCGTCCTAATTGAGCGTCTCTTTTTGACGCATTTTGACCCTAAGGCCAACAAAAAACTATCGTACTAGAAAATGGAAGTGAAAAAACTATCGTACTGGAAAATGGTAGTGGCTCGCGAAATTGACATACTGTTCCATTTTCTGTTTTGGGCCGTCGGGTACGTTAGGATATCGGACTTTAGTACGACTATTTGTTAACGTTGGTAAAGCCTTAGGAAGATGGGCTGGGTGATCATGTACAAGATTTGTTATCGCCCGAGAGCTGTACAAGATACATACAAGCGTTGTACAGTTATGCTACAGATGTTATAAAATATATTAGCACCGTTGTAACCAACACAGGGTTGTAAGATAGCATGGGTTGTAAAATAATCACACGAATTATAACGTAATCCTGGAAAAGTGATAGCATGCGTATTATACCTTAGTACAATACATGGGCAATATGAATTTATGTGCAATATGAATATTGCAAATATGTGCAGTTTGTTAGGACCTATGAAAGCAATCGTAATGAAAAAAACGAATAATGAAAGAAGTGAAATTAAATACATTAATATTAAAACATCAACTTATATAAAAAAAAACTGATGGTTTAGTTCACTGCGCGTGACAATGTTTTTTGTTTATTTCCTTTAATTCTTTAAGCTGTCAAGCATTTGGTAACTTATCATGGTTCACCACACTCAACTGACCATCTTACTCGTTCACAGAAACGCCACCAATGAATGCTAAGTAACCACTACATATAACTCGGAAATCCTTGATGATAATGATGTAGGTCAGGTCGGCCGAGCGGACAGCACGCTGGACTTGTGATCCTGTGGTCCTGGGTTCGATCCCAGGCGCCGGCGAGAAACATTGGGCAGAGTTTCTTTCACCCTATGCCCCTGTTACCTAGCAGTAAAATAGGTACCTGGGTGTTAGTCAGCTGTCACGGGCTGCTTCCTGGGGGTGGAGGCCTGGTCGAGGACCGGGCCGCGGGGACACTAAAAAAGCCCCGAAATCATCTCAAGATAACCTCAAGATAGGTGTTTATAATGAAAGAATTTACCTTTCGAGCCTAAACCAAAATTCACTGCTTCGGACCGGGCTTCGTGTATGCGTTTCGATCTGATTCGAACACTCTGAGACCATCACCGAAACAAAGGTTTACAAAGTGTTAGTCGATTACCGTCTTGAGGTATATTTACTAATCAATTTTTGCCTGAAAATTTCACTTGAGCATCTTCAAGCTGTGAGTTGATACGTATTTATTTCACTTGCTCTAAGTTTTTTTGGGTGCATATCTGTTCACTCCAGCCATGGCTGTATACATTTGTGTAAATCTTTGTAAATACAACTTTTAAGTGTAAAACTGTAAGGGCTAAATAAATTAACGTAAACATAGCCGCCTTAAGTGTGTTACTCACATTACCATAAATAACCCACAATATATAATAAATAATCTAACTATACATACACCCACAATATATAATAAATATTATTTTTTATATAATGTGTATATATTATATGAATATTTGAAGTGGTAGCCTATAGATAACAAATTAAGAAATGTTGAGAATATTAAAATTATTATAAATATAGTAACGTGCCTATTTACAAAACTATAGTGAACAATCAAAAAGGAAATGCAGAGATAATTGACAGGTGATACGACTGTAATGCTGAGATAATTCTAACATGATCTGGATTTATCAACAGATTTCTAACATGATCAACAGATTTCTGATATAATCGGCTTGCGTGTTTGCGCAAGATAATATTACAATTGTCTAGGAGTTTCATTGCTCGTCAGTCTAGGTTTAAACCTTTCACAGGAGGAGTCCTGTCTGAGAGCAAGGATAGTGGGATGGGACGGAGGGAAGGAATGATGCCCCAACCACTTGGACAATCGGTGATCGAACGCCGACCCACAAGAAGCGATGACGTCGCTGTACCGATCAGGCCAAGAGTGTAGTATTACATGTATACAAAACCTTCATGGTTCTACGTACAGCAACGACAACAAATATTGCCGTAAAAAAATATATTGTATATATTGCAGCCTAATACAAAAAATAACGATATTTTCTAAAAATAATTTTTTTACGCTCTAATAAAAAATATTATTACATTCCAAAAAATATTGTTTTATACGTTGTAATACCTGGTCTATTATATAAAAACAATTTGGAAGTTTGAGGTTTAACGACAAATTCACAGGAGCAGAGTATTTTCGCGCTAGACAAAAGGCAATTAAATAGTGTATACGAATGTAGTATATTCTTGTGTATGACCTAAAAAAAATATGTACAGTATAACAATGGCTGAAGCAATAATAATAATACTAATACTAATTTAACTACACTGAGTGGTTTGTACAGTGACTTTTATTACGGAGAGCGCCTTGGCGCGCTTTCCAGGATTCAAGCTTTTGAATCCTTGGCGCGCTCTCCAGGATTCAAGCTTTTGAATCCTTGGCGCGCTTTCCAGGATTCAAGCTTTTGAATCCTTGGTGCGCTTTCCAGGATTCAAGCTTTTGAATCCTTGGTGCGCTTTCCAGGATTCAAGCTTTTGAATCCTTGCCGAGCTTTCCAGGATTCAAGCTTTTGAATCCTTGGCGCGCTTTCCAGGATTCAAGCTTTTGAATCCTTGGCGCGCTTTCCAGGATTCAAGCTTTTGAATCCTTGGCGCGCTTTCCAGGATTCAAGCTTTTGTTGTCCTGTTTACATTGAACAGTTTAAGCTTAGGCGCTTTTAAAGTTCTCAACCTATTATTTTTGTAATAACCTCGTAATGCTTCGGAGCTCATGACCTGCTTGGTGAACCTGGTTTAATAAATGTAAACAAAGCCACCAGGAGTGTTGACAGATGAAGAGTATTCGCCAGATGAATGCAAAGCCCAGAGCTTGCGTGTTGAAAACCACTTGAATTAACCGTAATAATGTAATTATGCAATATTTTCATAAGTCCGAGGCTTGGGGGGGGGTTTACACTGCAGAAGGTAGCTGGGTGGGGGTTAGGCTTGGCGGATGGTGTGTAGAGTTGTATACCGGTTTACTGGGGGTTAGTTAGTGGAGGTTACGGTGGATGATGCAGCCATGGAAGCCATCCACACGGTAAATTGGTTTACTCACGCTTCTGCTAATTACAATTTCTTGTTCCCTCCAAGATAACTGTTAATGGATGGTATGTAATTGTATGTGGTTAATGCTCTTTTTTTCGGTGGGTTGATTTGTTGCGCTATTGTGAATTTTATTTATATACTGTGTTCACCTAGATGTACTCGTCTGCTGTACTCACCTAGGTGTGCTTGCGGGGGTTGAGCTTTGGCTCCTTGGTCCCGCCTCTCAACCGGCAATCTACTGGTGTACAGATTCCTAAGCTTCTCGAGCTCTACTCTCGAAAGCTCTCGAGAGATATAGCTCTCTTCTTCTCGAGGGGCCTGGTAGTGTGTACTCACCTAGTTGTGTCTGCAGGATCGAGCATTGACTCTTGGATCCCGCCTTTCGAGCATCGGTTGTGTGTGTGTGTGTGTGAGAAAGAGAGACAGACACACACACACACACACACACACACACACACACACAGACAGACAGACAGACAGACAGACAGACAGACAGACAGATAACAAAATTGATTAACAGTTGAGAGGCGGCCGAAAGAGCAGAGCTCAACCCCCGCAAGCACAACTAGGTGAATTCACACACACACCCACACACACATCTCCAGGATGCAGCTCGTATCAGCTGTCTAATCCCTGATAGTAGGTGAAATAAACTACCCATGTGTTTCTGCCTCGGCCGAGAATCGAACCCGGGCACTTTGGACTACAACCCCACCCCTCTGAGCCGGCGACAACCCCCCCCCCCCCCCGAGCCGCGTGTCTATTTAATTATGCATTTATTTATTTAACATATCTCGGGGCCCTGACCCGTTAACGCTCTTTATTTATTCAATGATAAAGAGAAAAAATCTAGAATATATATATATATTTAGACAATTGTTGATATGATGAGTGTTGAGGTGATGGTGTGGTCAAAACCCCGTCCTCCCTGAGCGGGTCAGCGTGTGGTGGGACTCACAAGGCTTTTGTTATTGACTTGTGGTATATTATAATCTCTTGCGTGTCGTTAGTATTGTGATTTTTGTCTCGTAATGTTCGTGCCGTAGGTGTATGGTGTGTGTTTTGGTTCAGCGTGTATGTGTGTGTTTACTCACCTAGTTGTGTTTGCGGTGGTTGAGCTCTGGCTCTTTGGTCCCGCCTCTCAACTGTCAATCAACTGGTGTACAGATTCCTGAGCCTATTGGGCTCTATCATATCTACATTTGAAACTGTGTATGGAGACAGCCTCCACCACATCACTCCTTAATGCATTCCATATGTCAACCACTCTGACACTAAAAAAGTTCTTTCTAATATCTCTGTGGCTGTGTGTGTGTGCGTGCGTGTACGCGCGCGCTCCTAGTATCACAAGAGAGAGGATTAGCTTGTTCAGTCCACCTTGACTCGTCTGTCGCCCAAGGAAGACATTCTCGAAATTAACGTTTGATTTGGGTGGTCATATTGTGTTGCATGTTGTAATATAGGAACATTGTTAAGACTCTCAAGTCTGCACGCTTTTTAGTGTTGAAAATGTTTGGGGGTAGCCGCGTGTTGCCACTCTTCACTGTTGCGACACATTGCCAACCCTCTCATGCTATCAGTTCACTCTCCGATTGCCAGTGTTCTCAGGGCATATGGTTGAAAAGAGGTGTCTGTTGACATTTTAGCTGTCGTAGGGGAGGGGGGGGGGGGGGGTTAAGCATGTGATCTCAAGGGTGTGTCTTCAAGGGTGTGTGTCCTCAAGGGTGTGTGTCCTCAAGGGTGTGTTTACTAGTTGTGTTTTTAGGGGGGTTGAGCTTTGCTCTTTCGGCCCGCCTCTCAACTGTCAATCAACTGTTTACTAACTATTTTTTTTTTCCACACCACACACACCACAGGAAGCAGCCCGTGACAGCTGACTAACTCCCAGGTACCTATTTACTGCTAGGTAACAGGGGCACTTAGGGTGAAAGAAACTTTGCCCATTTGTTTCTGCCTCGTGCGGGAATCGAATCCGCGCCACAGAATTACGAGTCCTGCGCGCTATCCACCAGGCTACGAGGCCCCATCATGTCCTCAAGGGTGTGTGTCCTCAAGGGTGTGTGTCCTCGAGGGTGTGTGTCCTCGAGGGTGTGTGTCCTCAAAAACGGGCCATTTTACATGGGGAAAAATTGGCGCGTAGATGCCATAGTCAATTTCGCCAAATTAGATTTCGTCAAATCAAATTCAAAAGTGGCCAACCCGCCCGACATCTCTAGGCCCACTGTTCATTTGTCCAGCGAAACGTCATTTTTTAAACGCTTTCAGTTTGGCTCCAGCATCGGAAATTTGACGCAGTGGTCGTGAGTGTCGCAAGTTCGGTGTATTAAGTGTAAGGACAGGCGGAGGCTTTCGTTTGATTTCTGTTGGCCTCCTTGTGGCCGCTTTTTCGGGCTCACCATAGCCCGTGCTACATGGACTCTTCGTTCTGAGTAGCTAAATCTAAAACAACAGCGTGGCCGCTTTTCTCACCACTAGGCCTATAGTCTAGGCCTATAGCTAGGTGGTTGCGCGGTCGTTACTGCTATTGCGTGCTTGCTAGTACAGTCATTAGTGCTATTGCGTGCTTGCTAATACAGTCATTTACGCTATTGCGTGCAGGTCGTTGGTGCGGTATTTCACGCGTGTGTGTGTCTCTTAAGAGGTGCTCTATACGACACCCAGTGCTTGAGGCAAGTGGTGTTTGTGTACGCGTAATGACACGCTGTGGAAACACTGTGTGGTGCTTGAAGCACAGTGGTGCAGGTGGTAGGTCTTGTTACAGTGTGTACATCATGTAGTTCCTGCCACCGTTTGTGTGGGTTGGTAAATACTGAGTAATGATTGATGAATGATTAATTGTTATTACACGTGCTGGAGAGAGAGAGAGAGAGAGAGAGAGAGAGAGAGAGAGAGAGAGAGAGAGAGAGAGAGAGAGAGGGGGGAGGGTAGAATTAGAAGAAATGTATTTTGAGCCGGAATGAAAGAGAGGGAGGGAGCTTATATATATTGTGACGGGAAAGTGTTGGAGTGTAGATGTTCGGCAGTCCTCCAATGGCAGGTGTCAATGCCTGGTCACTTACAAACAAAAAAAAATTGACTGCTTGCCTGTTTGTCTGTGGTAAAGTAAGGGAAGACACGCAAAGCACAAAGTATGAACAATGAAACTTTAATTAATATAGAAAACAAAATATAAACAATGACAATCCCTTGGCAATGTACAGTGCAAACGAACAAGTCAAAAACAATATAACATAAATGAATAATAGGGATGAAGTTACTCTACAATAATAATAAAGTTAAAGGTGAAAAATAATCAGGTGCTGAGAATATGGCGCTAGCTGAGAGACATCCAGCTGATACAGCATATATCAGTTAGTTGTTCACTGCTTGAGAGCACAAGGATATTCTGACTTCAATGGCTGGATCAAGTCCAGACATCGACTCAGGTAGAGGGCGCTGAGGTGCAGTGTGCAGGTGTGCAGTCGGCGAGTCACCAATCAGGAGCAGGCAGGCTGGGAAAGGTAGTTGGCTGGTTGATGACGAGCCGGCGTGGAGGGAGTGGAGTAGGGGGTGAGTTTTGGGTACGTTTTGCCTCCTGGTCAAAAAGTTTTGTGCTACTGAGAGACGTATCTTGAAGGTAGCATCTTATTCTTGAATAAAATACGTAACTTCATGTAGAGAAGAGCAGGCTCAATCTCTCTTGAAAGAGATTATCGTCACATATGTATATATATATACATATAAATATATATATATATACATATAAATATATATATATATATACATATAAATATATATATAATATATATAAAGAAGTGTGATCGCTCCTGTGGTTATAACAACTCAACCGTGTTATAGCTGGAACGTGGTGTGTGTGTACAGGGTGGCGATGGGTGGAGAGAGGGTGGTTGTGGGGATTGGGAGGGAGGAAAGGAAGTGATGGAAGAGGGAGGGAGTGAGGCAGGGAAGGAGTGACGTTATATATAAACGTTTAAGGTGACTCACCCTTACTCCTAAGTGTGTGTGTGTGCAGGTAGCGTGTCAAACTATACTCCAGCGGCGTGCCATCATGTACATCCCGTACATATATGATTGGACGAGGACGTTCACCATCAAAATATGTACGTGTTCGCACAATCAGACACTTCAAGGAATAGCTCTGCAACTGGGTACGAGATTTCACTTAAACATATCGGGGGAATAAGACGGGTATACCCTGTTAGTGATAGCAGACTTGATATATATACCCTATATGATTGATAATTATATTAGGCATGGTCAAACAGATGTCAAATATTTTTAATGGTAATATCTGGTTGTGTTGTTAATACCTACCTAATTATTGTTTATAAGACGCGTACATCACATACATTTTGATTAGTAAAAACTGTCTCGTTCTGATCCTCTGTTTCTGTTGTTTTCATAAAGGAGCTTCAAGAGCCTAGGATTTGATATTATGAACAGGTTACCCCTAAATTATCCAACAAGAAAAGAAAACGAGAGTCGATGTGATGAAATTGAATTGAAATTGAAATAAGTTTATTGAGGTAAAATACACACAAAGGGATGAGGTAGCTCAAGCTATTCTCACCCCGTTCAGTACATCGTGTTAATACATACATAGACACATCACAAGCAATAAACATATTACCAAACATTCTGAGAGATAAACATATACATTTCCTCCTTTACATAAGTATCGATGTGTTAGTGTTGTAATACTTTGTAATTCCTATATTTTTAATTACGCTAACTCTGCAGAAAATTAGAAATGAGAAAATGGGAAAAATGCCGTTGATTTGACGAAAATAGAAACTGATAAAACAAGAGATTACAAGGTTAGCGAAACATTACAACAAATTAAAAGAAATATAATACTAATGAATCTTGAGAATGAAGTGAATGAGACTCATTAGTGAACAGTGAATGTTTATAGTCCCACCACCAGGATATACACATACACAGCTGTATACCCCCCTACTCGATGTATATACACGGAGTTTAATCCTGGACTGTGTACACGACTAGAGAAAACTTGTTGGTTGGTCAGAAAGCTGTTATGGTGGCCTTAATAACCCTCCAGAGGTTGATAACGCCTCAAGCCCAACACCAAACCCAGCAATACTACATTTAGTGTGTGTGTGTGTACTCACCTAATTGTACTCACCTAATTGTGCTTGCGGGGGTTGAGCTTTGGCTCTTTGGTCCCGCCTCTCAACTGTTAATCAACTGGTGTACAGATTCCTGAGCCTACTGGGCTCTATCATATCTACATTTGAAACTGTGTATGGAGTCAGCCTCCACCACATCACTTCCTAGTGCATTCCATTTATTAACTACTCTGACACTGAAAAAATTCTTTCTAACGTCTCTGTGGCTCATCTGGGTACTAAGTTTCCACCTGTGTCCCCTTGTTCGTGTCCCACCCGTGCTGAAGAGTTTGTCTTTGTCCACCCTGTCAATTCCCCTGAGAATTTTGTAGGTGGTTATCATGTCTCCCCTTACTCTTCTGTTTTCCAGGGATGTGAGGTTCAGCTCCTTTAGCCTTTCCTCGTAGCTCAATCCTCTCAGTTCCGGGACGAGCCTGGTGGCATACCGCTGAATCTTCTCTAACTTTGTCTTGTGCTTAACTAGGTATGGACTCCAGGCTGGAGCTGCATACTCCAGGATTGGTCTTACATAAGTGGTATACAGGGTTCTGAAAGATTCCTTACACTTATTCCTTATGTGTGTGTGTGTGTGTGTGTGTGTGTGTGTGTGTGTGTGGGCCGGCGGGCGGGATACGTTTAACCACATATGGTAAGGTAAATATTTAGGCTACGTCCACATTGGCGGTGTGTGTTCACGTACAGAATGAACGACACTGTATGAATGGCACTACCCACTAGTTTCAACCTTATGGACAAAAAGAAACTAATGTGATACACGTGTTTTTGTGTGTGGTTTGAGGAGGAGTGGTCACCCGCCTGCTTCTAGCTAGCGACGCGGGAAATGCTACTAGCGACGCGGGAAATGCTACTAGCGACGCGGGAAATGCTACTAGCGACGCGGGAAATGCTACTAGCGACGCGGGAAGACGCTGTCACGCCTGGGTTACCCCAGGAAGGAAGCGGGAAGGAGGAGGAGGGAGGGCTTCCGCAGGTGTTGTTACGGCTGGCTCCTCCTGGAGGAGGAAGGCTTCAACAGGTGCTGTTCCCGGTGACGAGTGGGGAGGTGTAGTTGTCAGGGGGTTAAATGAAGAGTGTTGGCGGTGGGGTGTTGGGGGTAAAAGGAAGGGGGAAGGGGGGGCAGAAGCACCGGCAGTAATATTGAATAGCGTGACACGAAGCTGTCTCTGCTGCTACTCCAGGGAGGCGTCTGGCAGCTTCCACCTTCAGGCGTCAATGTCCTTCACGCCCTCGCCCATGTCACGCTCCACCCGCCTTATACGCCTCTGGGTACGGTGCACCATACGCTGCAGGAGTCACTACACCGTAGGATTTACCATACTCCGTAGGATTGACCATGTTCAGTAGGATTCACTACATTGGGTAGGATTTGCAAACTAGATAGGAGTCATCACTGAGTAGTTGTCACCGTACACAATAGGATTCACTGCGCCTAATAGGACCTATCACATTACTTGAGGTTTACAGCGCTGGCTAAGGCTCATTTTACTAAGCGATTCACCATATTGGATAGAGATTACTGTGAATAGGTATTACCAAAGTGGATAGTGTTCATCACAGTGAATGTGGTTTGGTAAAATTAATAGGGTACACCACATGGGATAAGGTTTTCCACAGATAGGGTACACCACAGTTGATAGGGTACACCACAGTTTTTTTCAGGGATATTCCTGCGCGGGCCCTAAGCCTCTGGCGGGCCCAGAGGCTTTGTTGTTAGTGTAGCTTGTTTCTGTTTTACTTGGGCGGAGTATGAGTATTTGACTCGTATGGTCGCTTCAGTAAGATTTTGTCCCACGTGTTTAACAACTTCTGCTCTGTTGAATCTAAGTTGAAATCTTAATGGGTTTGTAACTCTGCACTATTAGATAATGTTCCAGTGGTCTGTCGAAAAACACCACAGTTGATAGGGTACACCACATAGGATAGGGTACACCAAAGTGGATAGGATATACCACAGTGGTTAGGATATACCACAGTGGATAGGATATAACATTGGATAGGATATACCACAGTGGATAGGATATACCACAGTGGATACGATATACCACAGTGGATAGGGTACACCACAGTGGATAAGGTTTTCCTCAAATATGATATTCCACAGTGGGTAGGATACACCACAATGGATAGAAAACATCACAGTGGATATGATACACCACAATGGATAGAAAACATCACAGTGGATAGGATACCTCACAGTGAAATCACATTAGCACTAAATCAAACAATAAGTATGAAAAATACAACAGTTGAAGAAAGGGAAACTGTAATCAGGAATCAACGTAGTCCTGAAATAGACAACAGAAACCAGCATTACGCTCAACGGTGTTCAATTCAAATTTAGTACAAGAGAGAGAGAGAGAGAACTTGACAAGTTTCTGCCTGGGTTACTGTATCAGTCTGGCAGTGTTTAATCAAATGATTAAACACTGCGTGAAGAGCTGTTATATATGGTATATATATATAAAGTGCAGCGAACTGTGGAAGAGTAGGGAGGAAGGAGGGTGGATATTGCGGGTGACGGGGAACGTAGTAATAGTAGTAGTATGAGCGGTAGCCTGGCGTCCGGGAAATCATTCCTGAGGCAGTCTTACTGCGTCAGCCTCCGGTAACGCGTGTGTCTCGTGGTGGACCATGTGAACACGGTAGAGCACATGTGAACACGGTAGACACATCATCATCATCCCTCACGCCTCGCCGCCTTACAAGACAACAAAGGGATCCTTACTTCTAAAATACTAACACCAGCCCGTGTGTGTGTGGAAACAGGCTCTTGGAGAGAGATTGTGGGTGCATTACATCAGGGGCGGAATATGGTAGCGAGGGCAGTAGGGGGAACATTCTCCGCTAATTAATGGAAATCTAATAATTTGCCCATTGAAATATTATCTTTTATTCGGAGAAATAATATAAGTTTTTCAGGGAAATGTCACTTATTCAGGAAAATGTTCACTTGTTCTGGGAAATATTTGCCTGTCTAAGAGAAATATAGACATAATTATTATTGATAATGAATATAGATAAATAATCCTGGAAGGATAACTGGAACCAGACTGGGAGTAACGTTACATTTTCTTACTACCAACGTCAACATACTGTATAAGTCTGTCTTTACGCTTTTAAACGGCAACCGAAGAAAATAAACGTCACTATGGTGAGACTACAACAACATTCACCGACTTACTTTTGCTTTCGTAGGGGGTAGTTTTGTTTTGGGTG
Source organism: Procambarus clarkii (assembly GCF_040958095.1). Classification (NCBI taxonomy): domain Eukaryota; kingdom Metazoa; phylum Arthropoda; class Malacostraca; order Decapoda; family Cambaridae; genus Procambarus; species Procambarus clarkii. The sequence goes on along the minus strand of NC_091223.1, from coordinate 16,466,820 downwards.
TTTACCTGTAGTTGGCTTCGAGAGTGCCACTCTCCCAAGTCCGAGCGGGGGATTAGGCTTCCATCCCCCCCAAGCCTGTCCTGGAAGCAAGGCTTGTTTTGTCATAACTTTATCAGTTTTGTTTGGTTGGAGTGGAATGGTTAAGACACTAATCTGGAATTGCGTCGTGTGGATATTGTAAATATTGTCCCTTATTTATTTGATATTTTTTTCAGTGGTGGGTCATAAAAACTTTAAAATAAACTTGGTACCTGGTTAAGGCAACATTCAGACTGCTCATAATTTAATACCAATAGAAAACCACGTGTGAAATTTCATTGTGACCAAATTGAAACAACCTTTCTCCTGCTCACCTATACTAACTGTACAGGACGCAATTGTCAGGCATCAGCACAGTCTAGAAACATTTTTTTTTCTGCTGAAAACATGTATGTCAATGTTCCCTAGGAGTTCTAAGCTGCCCAGTCCACCAGGACCGTGTTCAATTGTACAGGAAAGGCATTATATTGAACAATGAAAATGCAGGTGCTAAAGAGTGGTGTCGACGCTAGTGATACAACAGCATGATTAAAATGGTGAGAAACACAAGATAAAAGAAAAAGCATTTCCAAAATCAAGTGTGTGATACTGGGTGTGAGGTGCTCGTAAACCAGAGGTGCGAGAGAGTGCATAGTGCTGTGTGGAGTGTATATATTGGTGGCATTGTGAGTGGACAGTAGACCAAGTATGATGGGTCAGGCGGGATGGACAGACATCACCAGAACAGTGTGAGGCTTCTGTCTTCGTGCGTTCCTTCTAGCCTCAGTCTATCCTGGTCCTCTTTGCCTCATTCTACTGCTGGACCTCCTAGCTTCAGTATACTGCGGGCCCTCCTACCCTCACCATCTTTCCCTATCATCATCATGACTTGATGTGCCCTTGAATATTTAATTCCCTCCCTTACAATCATTACGGTTACTGTATGGGTTAAGACTGGTATCATGTAGTTAGTCGAGTGTCTTACGACTATCGCCGAAGCATCATGCTAATAATCTAACACGCTACCTGTATCTTTTATTCCATCTCTTTCTGTCCCTTTTTATCTTATTGATTGAAACCTTTGGTGACGCATCAGTAAACTGGAACCTTTGGGTTTTAGTAAACAGTCGGATGTGGCAGAGAAGTGCTTATTATTCACATTCACTCATGTAAGCACGACATTCTGGCCTCCTCTCCATGTCCAATCCATTTATTATCTACGTGGAATTCCTCCCTGTGACCCCTTCCCCTGGGCCGCTTGCGCCTGTGGTCGACCGTGGGGGCAGGAATCCCTTGCCCAGGATGGACGACCCCCCGTGGGAGTGGGGGTCGTCGGAGCCACCTGACCCCCCTCCCATGCCCCAGCTGGTGTACCAGCTGTTGCTGCAGGTGGAGCTGGAGCTCTCACTGTATGTGGCGGCAGCTGCGCTCCTCTACGCCTTTATGTTAGTCTTCCTTAACTCTGAATGTCCACGTATCGTGGAGAAGAATCCCAGAAAGTTCAAGATTGATGGCGGCGAGTTAGCATCGAGGAGGACCTTCATCGAGCACACCAAGGAGGAAGTCAAGGTAGGTCACCTTCTTATGTTAATTAATAATAATTTTATTAAGAAATACACTGAACATGATAGTGGTTATATCAATAGTTACAGATGCATATTTTATGCTCGCTGTGAGAAGTGGATTCGTATGCTAGTTTTACTCACCTCTTTGTGTATGCAGATATTCATTTTGAAGGAATTATAATGGCTGTGCATTTCTTCATTTGTTCCTTTTCATTAGTGGTTCTCAACTCGTTTCAGTCCACGCAGGTCAATCAAAATATATTCGTGAACCAGCTTTTTTAAACATTACCAAAACTGGAGTCACGGCAGCGCCTGGTTTAGTTCAGTGTTGGGCTTAAGGCCTATCAGCCTCTGGAAAGGTCTCCGTAGAACAGTTGGCTTGGTTCTCGATTGGGAATCCCGGGCGGCACAGAAATGGCTAGGCACGTTTCCTTTCACCTCATGCCTTTGTTCACCTAGCAGTAGATAGGTACCCGGGAGTTAGTCAGCTGTTGGGGGTTTTGAGTTCTGGGAATATCAGTATAGTTCGACTTTGGGGGGAGGGGACGCTATATAAACCTATATTACCAGTATTAAGGATAATACAGTTGATTTATTGACCAACCAGCAAGTATACATATAGTCCTGAACATAGTCTAGGAATAAATTAAACTCGGTGTATATACATCGATAGGCGAGGTCGTAAGCAGCTGCTATACCGGCTGTGAGTTTAGACCCTCACTAGAAACCACCGTTTGAGAACCACTGCCTTAGATAAAAGATTGATTGATAAAGATTAAGCCACAAAAAGGTGGCACGGGCATGAATAGCCCGTAAGTGGCCCTTTGGAGCCATTACCAGTATCATTAGCTGATCCTGGAGATCTGTGGAGGTGCGACTGCACCCTACTGAGACGTCGTGACCTCTGTTAAATAAACCTATAACACGTACTGTTATAGGTTTGATGGGTCATCTGCCTCATTGTCTTCAGGTTACCCATTTTCTTTGTTTCCTGTGACCCTATTTTATCTTCAGCAGTACTACCGCATGGTTCTCAAAACACCACTACCACCTACAGTCGCCGCAACCACTGTACATGCAACACCCTCGGCTAAAATCGCAGCTGCCACTGCATTCTTGCTCAATACAACCGTTGCTATTAACACTAAAACTGCCACCTTGAACACAACAACGCATTCAGACACCTTCATTACCACAATTGCTACTGATTATAATCATCTCGAAACACACATATATAAACTACCACAACCTTCACTACTAAAACGACAACCATCACGATGATAATCCCACCAATCCTACATCCACTCAGTAATTAATACCACAATCATCACTAACCAAATACCAGAACTACAGCAACCCATTGATATATCTCATTGATATTTCTTTATATTTCATTGTATTTCTTAATAAAACAATGTTTTTTCACGTTCTACATTCAGCACCAACATTGTGGTAAGGAAATAATTTATATTTCCTCCTACGTAATATAAAGGAGGCTTTGGGTAATTCTCGGAATTACCCAAGAAATTCTGAGAATTAGTTATAGACCGGTACAGCTCTCAGAAGGATCTAAGATATGTCGGTCCGGGTATACCATTCTCGAAGGTCCGTCTGCAATCAAAACTCCTATTTCCTTTCTATTTTCTCATTTGTATACATTTTGTGAGGGCAGTCCTCATAGTATTCAATCATCTTTGCTGTAACTGCTTCACCTTTTATGATAGCTAAATCAGCATGTACACTCCTCTTGTCTAATGTTTCTGGAGCCTATTCCAGATTCTTTGCATTTCAATACTGTACTTTGTAGGTGTCATCAATATCTAAGGAAGATTCCACATTTGTGCATCCCCAGGCAAAACAGAAACGGTTGGGCAAGTTTCCTTTCACTTAATGCTATTTTCGCATAGTAGTAAAATAGGTATTGAGGAGTTGGGCATCTGTTGTGGGTTGCATCGTGGGGAAGGTCAGTAGTTGGCTATTAGGGTACCTTGATATGCTTTAGTATAGGCTTCCCATCCCAAAGCCTTATCCTGACCCCTTCCAAGAGCTACATAGTCATAATGGCTTGGCACTCTCTCCTGATAGATACCTTCTCTTTCCATCCCCTTTAATGGGAATTGTTAAACGGGGAGTTAACATGAGCAAGGACATAAAAATATATGCAGTATTGTGTATACAGTAGATTATTTTGTACTAGTTGATGCATTGTTTGACTAAAGGTAACCATGTACTTTTCTTAAATAATTATCATCATTTTTTTACTTTATTTCCATTTTTGGGATGTTGGTTGGGAGGCCTAGCACAAATAGAGTAATACAGTATAGAAAAATATTGATGCTACTGAAAAAGACGCCTATATTAAATCACCATATCTTCCACAACACATCCTTCACTGTCACACATCTGCAACTTGCTGGGATTAAATCAAGTTCAACTCGATCACATTATTATGTATGGATATGTGAAATTTTCTAATTGCACAACCTTGTGTTTGATTTTGTTCATTTATCAAAGTAGGGTAATGATAAATGTATTTTGGGCTGTTTTCTTGCAATTTATTATTTTCAACTTTGATGGCATACGGTTGAGCCATTTGATAAACATCACTACTGAGAACATCTCTGGAGCAGGATGGTGGGATCAAACCAGCAGCTTGGGGTCACACCAAGATTTTTTTTTTTGCACATTGTCATTTCATTGTGTATCGGAACTGAGATTTGCCCAATTGTAATAAACAGCACAACTAAGGCCAGCCCTGTTTTAATAAACTTCACAACTGAGGCAGTGTTTAAAACAACAGTTAGTAACATTTCCTAAAACTTTATTTTATCCCCTCTCTCTCTCTCTCTCAGTCTATGAAAGAACGTCTCAACTTGACGAAGAAGGACCGAGACGTGACAGCTAGACAGGTACCAGAACCAGTTGGGGTAAATATTATGCATGATTTCTGCTTTGTATTCTAATTTTGAGCTCCATTCACTGTTTTTGTTGCATTTGTATCCCCACCCATGTTGCATCATAATACAGTACAGTACAGTGCTGTATATTTTTAAATATTTTTCCTTATGATTCTGTTGCCCTTTTCATTTTATTCATTTTGTGTAGAATTTGCATGGATCTCTCACACACAAACACACACATGAGTGAGTTCCATGTGAATGCTGCACATTTCAGTAATGCAGTTATGAATTATGTTAATTTTTTGTTATTACATCTTTTTATAATTATTGTAATATTGTCATAGTCCAAATATGAAACTTACAATAATTACATCAGTTAGCTTATTTTAATTTTGGACACCTCAAACATCAGCAACATTTCCAGTTTCTTTGAATTGCACAATTTTGTTTCTATTAATTACTTTGTTTACCATAGTTCTTATTTTCAATAAGCAAAATTGACTGAGAAACCAACTTTGACTGTGTTGCAGCCAGTGGATGACAACAGCCCCCTCAAGATGCCTCAGGTAGTTACCCACGGAGCCACGCGCTACAGCCGGCTCGTCAATGAGGCTGACAGTCCAAATAGTGAATTTGTTGAAAGAACTCTCGCCCAGCAGCAGGTGAGTTCTGTGATTTTCATGTTTTCAAGTATGGTACAGTTCTGTAATATTAACAGCATGTTTTTTTTTTTTTAACCTGATATTCTCTGGTATTATTGATAGTAAAATAAACTAGATACGTACTGTAGTTCACAAGTCAATATGAAAATTCCATTGAAATCAGGCCTTAATACTGTTATGTATATTTCTTGAATACAATTTGTTCCAGTTATCTAGTACACATCTGTGAATAATTTATAAATGTTTATGTAATATTATTCAAGCATTTAAAATAATGGCAAACAAAAACAAACAAAAATAGAATAGATCCAATTTCAGAACTAATTAACATTTTTAGTGGCTTGGAGTTAGAAATTTCTAGCTTTCTCGATAATGTTTGTGAAAGATTATTAAAAGCCCCTCCCCTTCCTCCACCACAGGTCACATGAAGGCTATTTTCACTCATCTGTTCCCATTTGTTTCTTATAATTAAGTTAGAAGAATATATATACGTGATATTATGCTGGAATGGCTCAAAGATGCTATACATCTCTTCTGAACCACCATTGCAAACCAAGTTAAACTCCCTCCATGGGAAAACACCCATGGAGAAATAGTGGAGAAAACAGAAAAACCTTTTTCTTTTATTGTACAGTATATTCTTTAGTATGTTCTTTACAGCTGATCAGTTTAATAAAAATGCTTGTTTATTGCAGATGATTATGAACCAGCAAGATGGACATCTTGACCAAATTGCATCATCAATGGGAACGCTCAAGAATATGTCCCGTCAGATTGGCCAAGAAGTGGACGAGCAGGCCGTGTAAGTGATCACTTCTTTACTGCTGTTTCATTCCACCACTTCCCTATTTATAACTTTTTCAGAGCAAATAGAAGGCTCTAATGCATTTTTTTTTTTTTTTGGGGGGGGGATGTGGTTGCTTACTAAGAATATTTGGATGCTTACAAAATGGTACAGACAGCATGGGCAAGACCACAAACACCCCATTGTGTTGTGGTTGAAATCTAGCTTTAGTTAAGCTCATTTTGGTGACAATATGATGTATACATATAGAGTATGTAATGCACTCACATTGAAGGGCTTGCGGGGGTTGAGCATTGGCTCTTTGGCTCTCCGCCTCTCAACTGTCAATCAACTGATATACAGATTCATGAGCCTCCTGGGCTCTATCATATCTTCATTTGAAACTGTGTATGGAGTTTGGCTCCACCACATCACTGCCATGTCCTTTCATTTGACAGCTAGCGTATGCAGCGTACAATAAAAAGAAAGAGCGCTGAATGCATTGGTGCAATAACTTTACCAAATGTGACTATTGAAGTAGAGGTGGGACAGTCATGTGCATGCATTACCCATAGTAAGCCAATTTTGGATACTTTGCCAAGATTCCCGGCAGTACATCATATTGAATGAAGTACTGGCACATTTCTTGGACTCCATCAATGGTGTTACAGTATCTTTGAATTTTGCAATTTGTTCACACACATGAAATGGCAGGATATGTATCCAGGGCCAGGCTTAATTAAACATTTATGTGAGCACTTGGGTAACCAGTACATCTTTCATCGGTCATGAGGGCTTTGTTTGCTCTTATTAAAAAAAAAATCATGAGCTACAAGATTGTCCATAATAATAATACAGTAATAATGCTGGGTCAAGAATAACCTTACAATGTTTCAAAGCTTGTAAATTGTTTAATGAATGTAGACTAAGCCGCCATGTTTGAGGAAAGGTGAACAGATTTTCTAAGTGGACACATAAATGCTGGATGAACCCCTAGCCCTGGGCTGCTTAAAACAAATTCTCTGCAGGCAATGAGTCACAATAACGTGGCTGAAGAATGTTGACCAGACCACACACTAGGTGAAGGGACGACCACGTTTCAGTTCGTCCTGGACCATTCTCAAGTCGACTTAAGAATGGTTCAGGACGGACCGAAACGTCGTTGCCCCTTCACCTTCTAGTGTGTGGTCTGGTCAACACAAATTCTCTGGTATGAGCACCTAAATTCTGATGCCCAGAAAAAAACAGAGAAAGAAACAAAGGAAAATAAACTTGTGTACACAGGATAATTTTTACATGTTTCCTCATTGTTGCAGAATGCTCGATGATTTTGGCCATGAGATGGAGACCACGCAGAGCAAAATGGAGAATACACTTAGTAAAATGGCCAAAGTCATGCACTTGTCAAATGGTTGGTATTTATATGTACTGTATATAAATATTTTTATTGTATTTCTGTATTTTTATTAATTGAAAAAATATAAATAAGGATGATTGAAAAGGGTGTATGTGATAGATGTAATGTTGAAGTAAATATAGAAGTAACTTAGCTTTGCAACTGAGCAGGAAGATAAGTATACTTGGAAGAAATTAATGATTCACTTAACAATCACTACAGATGCACAATTAAATCATATGACCATGATGTGTCGGAGAAAATATGGACGTCGTACAATGGGAGCAAACCTTCATCCTCAAGATGCTGGCCTGAACCTGCATCTTGAGGATTTTTATGCCTTCAATGTTTGTTCAATTATTACAGATCTTTACATGCTTTTTAGCATGACTTATCTTCCTGCTCGGGTCATTCAGAGCAGACCAGTGTGCAGTTAAGGGCTTACAGAGATACTTTTAGGTTTTCTGACACTGTTAGAGATGGGATAATTTAATTGGTAAGGAATTACATCATATGGGTTGTGTATGATCTAGCTCTTTGTGCTTCATTTACTGGCTGTTGGAGTCCTGGAGCATTTTAATCTCTTGAAGCTTTTAAGTTTTCAAGCACTATGCAGTGCTTGAAAACTTTCCTATCTATCTATCTACTATCAGAAAACTATCACTTTCCTTGATCACCAGTATACAATATATCCATTATATTTCCTCTTTTAAACTGTGAATGGAGTTGACATCCTCCAGTTTTTCTTTCAGCTCATTTCACTGAGTGACAATCAACACTTCACACAAGTACAGCATTTTTGTACATTTCTTACCCATTGCTGACTGACACAGTTTGATCAGTGATAATTGACGTAAATTGTGGTTTTGCCTGCCACAATAAATAAAATGGTAATGTAGTCAATAGTTAATTTAGCTAAAGTAGCTTGATAGTAGTAGTTGACATGTACATTAGGGCCTGGGGAAGCCAATATTCAAGATTGTAGAAAACAAATGGGGCAGATAACCGAATTTATTGAAAGTAGCACTGCATGAATGTAGGGGACTTAATTCTTTAGTTATCTATCCTTCATAAAAAAAATTCTACTTTCAGATCGACGTCAATGGGCTGCAATTGGTGCACTTTCAGGAGTCTTAGCTGTAGTATTAATTCTTTTCTTTGTACTTTGAACTTAATAATGTATAAAGATACTGTATACAGATATAATATGGAAACAATAGATTATGGTTTATATAAAACTAACACAAGTATTTTAGGCATTTATTTAAATGCTGTCGAACCCTAATTATTTGCACAGGTTTGGAAAGTCTTTTATGATCAAAGCTGTCAAATGAAAGCAAAGACAATAATCTATATAAATTGTAAATACAGTAATTCTTTAATATTAACGTCTAGAAAATAAACACTGATTGGAATCATGAAATATTATGAATATGGGATGTAATTTAATGAACGGACTCTACAAACTACTGTATATTGATACATTTTGACGATGATGGTGAAACAAATGACAGCAGTTGGCTTGAAAATTTACATGTTAGTTTTGCCAGCATAAATTTTATGAATCCTGTCCATTTTATTAAAGGAATAATGCTGTATATCAATATATAAATCAGAGTTTATTTTCATGATAATATTCAAATAGTTGCATAAGCTAAACAAAATTATCATTAAATTAGGTTTCAATTATTTGTAAAGAAGTTGAAACAAATTTCATATGACTAAGTGGATTATACATATCTATATACACTGTATATATATATAATCTGCTGGGATTTGTCTCTCTTTGCTCGATGATTTTAGCAGATGGATGTTAAAATGTATTATTTATTATTCTATTATTTGTATTATTTCCAAACATTCAAACAAGCTATATTATACAAGTTGACTTATGAGATAAATGTAATTTGGGTGTGTGCCATTGAATATTTGTGGTCATTAAACAAATATGATAAAAAGAGTATAACCATTGTATGCAAAGAATGAGGGTTCTGCTGTAGAAACCATTTTTGTTAAGAAATATCATTATAAGCTTTATAGTCTCTAGCCAGAGAAAACATACTTATTTTATAATGGAAAGTTTTGAATGGTTTATTTGGATGTACTGTACTGGTTTGTACAGTGTAACTTCAGTGCAGTATGTGGTAATTTATTAGGTGATAGATTTTTTAATGTGTTTTAGATACGATAGAACCTAGGGCCACGTTGTGCATCGTTAATTGTAACAGTGACACACACATTACACTGAATTAGTGACCTTGTTATTGTCCTTTTTAATTAGATCTTGCATTGACTTCCTCTTGTCTTTTGCTTGGCTACATATTTATAAAACTTATAACAGCTTTCTTCATAACTAAATGAAATGTGACGTACATTTTATTTATTGGATTCTTTAGTTTGCGGCTGCTACTTCAGTGACTAAAATGTAACCATAATATTTTTAATTTATATTTTTTTAAGAATTGCCTATAAACTGTACATATCTTGTCATTTCTAATTCTTATCCCCACATTCTTTACAAATATTACAATGAAATAGTGCTATGTGCTGTGATTATACATTACAAGAAATATGGTAACAGTGCTGACTTATTGTTTATGTCTGTCCTGTAACAGGTCACATTCTATTTACATGATTTACCGTGTAAAATGATCAAATAATCCATATTAAAATGGTACAGGTATTTGAAGTTCCGAGTTGTCATAAAGAGGAAGATTTACACTTTGCCTGCTCAACAAGCAGGAATATTCAAATTCCCCCTTAACTTCACATGTGTATTGAATATCAGATAGTTGCGTTGTGGGATTAATTGAAATGCGGTAGAATTAATTCTACATGAAATTAATTTCTATGTTTTAAGATTTAGTCAAACCCCTCTTCAAATCCCTCTTTTTAAGATTCTGTCAAATAAACCCCTCTTCTAAGATTACATCAAATAATCCCCTTTCCTAAGCATCCAATGCTTCCCAAACTTATTAATCCTCATCGAAGGATAATTTCCATGTTTTTAAGATTTATTATATGTAGAGGGATAAGTTTATTGAAGATTGTGAGCTAAATTATTAGTTTATTTGATTAAAAACTAAAATCTCAGTTCTAGCTCCTGTTATTCTGAATTTCTACCAGATTTCAACTTCCCCCATTTGCATTTATACATTATTGTTCAGTATCTTTATCTGAAGCAATAGATTTTTGCACATTTAACAATGCAATTTTTTTTTTATATTCACAAAAAGTGACTTCAGCTAGTTTATTCATCTGTTTTAAGGTTCAGATGTATTGGTATTCAGATCATACATTAAAAGCTATGCTTAACTATACTGATGACATGTATTTTGATCTTTACACTTGATCTGTTAGGGAGACAATGATGAAGCATGTATGTAATGACAGCACAATTAGAGCAATATGAGAGAGATGCTATAGCCAGTGTCTGGAGGAAGTTTAGGGCTCTGAAACAGTGTTGTGTTATAGAAGTGGCATATTGGATGTAAACACACACACAGTAGTTTAAGTGTGTGTGTGTGTGTGTGTGTGTCGTGTTTTATATGTGGTGAATTATTTGTGTGTTGTCATAATGCAGACCATGATATATTCTGTTTTTATGAGTTTTCGCTGCTTTCCTTTTTGTTTATATTATACAGTATATTATTGTATGTTAACATTAATCCACAGTACATCCTTTTTTATATACTGTGCACTTCTGTTGCAATTACGTGTATTATAGGTTCTGCTGTGCATAACTGGAGACTTTAGATTTACTAGATATTTTGTATGGATGATGAATGAGGTTACCATATAAAACAAAATAAAAATGAAGGGAATCATGCAATTAAATGATGGCTGTAGTGCAATAATGTTACTGAATAGTCGTCTCGTTGGACGAGAGAACAGCCATAGACAATTTGCTTGTATATACATCTTTGGGTTACAGTACAGCTCATCATATACCTTTTAAACTCTCATTTTATTTATACAAGTTAAAGAGGGCAATGTGTTTCAAGTAAAACTTGTCTTGTGCTTCTTTGGGTGACTTACCTTTAAATAATAATTCCAATCTGGAAGTTTAAGAAATATGCATAAATGTTTATTTTATGTATTTATTTTTTTCCTGCATTATTGAATGCTAAATGGTTCTAATGTCAGTTCAAGTTTTTGACAATTAAGCTTAATTTGTATAAATTTGTGTTATATGTAAGCTATATATTGTTCACATTGTTTATGGTGCCAATCTCAGATGAGTTAAGATTGTAATTTATCATTATCAACAGTTATCAATATTCCAAAGTATTATGTTTATGGTGTAAAGTAATTTTGCCAACATGGCAGCTAATTATTTACAAAATTCTCTAGAACTTTTCACATATTAGCATCAAAATGCAGTTTAATATACAGTATATATTTTTTTTTTTTTTTTTACAAATATTGTATTTCTGAAAAAGAAATACTATTAGTAAAGTTGCTTTTAGGTTCAGCTTTTGTAGCTTTTCTTTAACACAGTTTACTTTTTGCTAGAAGCAAAGTAATCCAGGATTAACTTGATATACTGAAAGCTAATGTATTTGAACAAAGAAATGTACGTCACGGCTTACTTGACACCCAGGTGTGTATTCAGGCTTGTGAATTATGACTACCATATGCAACTCTTAGGAAATAGTGACCCCTAGGTAATGATCGCCTCAGAATACAGTGTGTGATAATCCTGCCATAAGTTTTATTCCCATAATGGTAAAAAAGTGCATATGAACAAGGAATATTTTCATAATATACACCAATACTGAGCTTTTTATTTTGGTTAGGTCAGTGAAATTATGCTAACGATGTCCATTTATGCTGAACATTGACCTTTGCTGTAGAATCAGTTCTGTGAAGTAATGTTTAGCAAGACTAGGGGCCAGTTTCACGAAGCAGTTACGCAAGTACTTACGAACGTTTACATCTTTCCTCAATCTTTAACGGCTTTGGTTACATTTATTAAACAGTTTACAAGCATGAAAACTTCCCAATCAACTGTTGTTGTTATAAACAGCCTCCTGGTGCTTCGGAGCTCATTAACTGTTTAATCTTTGTAAACTAAGCCGCCAAAGATTGAGAAAAGATGTACAGGTTTGCAAGTGCTTGCATAACTGCTTCTTGAATCTGGCCCCTGATCTTTTTCCAAAACTGAGCTTGCAAATGAAGTGTATTGATGAACCATGGTATTATCACAGCTACCTTACCTTATGCTGGTTCTGGGGATCAGTGTTTCCGCAGCCTAGTCTTTGACAGACAATCCCAACCCAGCAGGGGAAATGTGCTCAAGTAACGTTAAAGCAACGGGGTGAGGTACAGGAGACCAAACACATGTACCTTGGTTTTGGTGTAGGTTATTACTTCACTCTGCATAGAAATAATAATTAAATGCATCTGTATATTAACATTTTCTGTAATTTTTGTTCTATAATTTATCTTCAGTCTTAGGTGCAATTAAGGGTAACTTGAGGTATTCCAAAAGTGTGTGGTAACTATGGGTGCTTGCAAGTTCTTCCCAAATTGTAAACATGTGTAATTCCAGAATTGGTTCTCCATAACTTTATGGTAAATTAATAATAAATGTAAATGAATTATAGAACTAATGTGATGCATTTTTATCTATATTACTACAGTTTAAAATTTGTAGACAAATCTTTGTATTGTATTTATTTTGGCATTCAGTCCAAAATTAATTTGTCATCTCTAATCTGATCATATATCAATCACTACTTTGGAATTTACTCCTATGTTGCCATGCTATCTAAAGCATTTTTGAGATTGGTATAAAATATTCAAATGCCATTTAGGGAAATTGTGGAAAAACCTTAAATTTGAACAATGGTAATTTGCCATTATGTGTCAAGTTATGCAGGTCTCTTATGAAGACTGGTTATTGTACACCGTAAATAAAGTACATTCAAACATGGTTACTTTATATGCATATCACTATCCATGACAGGATTAGGTAGCTTGTAGAATTGCACGAGTTGGATATAACGTGTTACATCCACGTACTTGCCCCTCTCTAAGGTATCTCCTTGAAGTGGCGAGTGGGCATTTGATTGGTGTTTTTGCTTCGTCGAGGGTTGCTTGTACTTCCCTCTCCAGCCTGCTGAGACAACGGGAAACATAGTCCCACAATCTTAAGACACTTGTTTGGGTGTCTGGGCTGGAGTGTGAGAGGAAAGTGGGGAATCTGGACCAATGTGGATAAATGCATTTTGCCATTGTTTAGATCAGTGGTCTTGTTTACAAGTGGGAGTACCACTAGGGGCTAGATACAGGCACATGTACTGTTTTCAGAGGGGTCAAGCCCAGGAGCTAATGAATAACTAATTTTTTCAAGATGAAAAAACCCAGGTCTTCAGAAAATGGGCGGGGGAGGGGGACGCAACAAGGGGCAGGGGGAGGTAGGGGGGACTGGTCAAGTCGTATACTGCAATTTTGGATACCGGACTAGAAACAACTTCGTTCACTGAGAAGTTTGTACATACAAACCATTCCGTTCGTATATGCGCTGGTTTGTGTTCGCTGTTGTTCTCGTCTGAATAAATACATGGCACTTGTTCATATAATTAGCGCTTCCATTATTAGAATAACAAGGTGCAAACCATACCCCCTTACAGTTGAAATCTATTTATTTATATACAAGAAGGTACAATGGGTTGCGAGAGTACATAACATATATTAAGAGGTACATTGTAGCAAGATTTGAGATTAAAGGATTTAAGACTAACACGTTTAGAAACAAGGCGCCCCCGAAGGAGGCTATTATTTGTTATGCACCCCATACTCAACCAGTAAGTAGTGGAGCAAAACATAGATTACATGGTCATAAAGTCTTAATCAGACCAATTCAATTCAATTTCTTTCTTTATTATGCACCCCATACCCATCCCGTGGGCGGTGGTGTAAAGGATTACAGAGGCACATAATCGGTTCAGGAACTGAACCCTCTAGTTCATTTAGCTATGCAAATAACAATTTGTGACGCTAGTTACAAAATTATTAATATTATATATACATGTACACACTCTCATACATACATGTACATATATATATACGTATACATATATACATACATATACATATCTAATCACCTACACAAATACACACATCAATAATCTTTGTGTCACAAGTGATCAACAAGAGGCTCACAACAGTCACTATACAAGGAACTTTACATCTATGGTGAGTCACACAGTTACTAGTCTTGCTGCACACCCACCCAACTGGGCGGCAGCTTTACAGTCATGTGCTCCACACCCACCCAACTGGGCGGCAGCTTTACAGTCATGTGCATGCATTACCTACAGTAAGCAAATTTTGGATACTTCACTAAGATTTCAAGCAGCACATCATTATGAATGAAGTACTTACACATTTCTTGAACACTATTGATGGTGTTATCTCTAAATTCCGCGATTTTTTCACATTCCATTATATAATGACGCAAAGTACACGAATAGTTCTGCTGACAGAGTTTACATTTAGTCAAATCTACATCAGCAGATGTTACAAACTCCCAGAGGTACTTGTAGCCGAGCCTAAGCCTAGCAGTGGTAACATCTAGAAGTCTGCTAACATTATTGGATGACCCATAGACGTGCGGTTCTTCCTGCATAATAGAATGATGATAGATGGAGTAACTGGTGTGAATTTCACTTTGCCTCAAGTCTCCGAAATTTAGTTGATGTTCCTGGGATATTGCTGCCCTCAGGCTGCTCAAAGGCAGTCCAAGTTTGTAATCAATTCCCTCTTTATGAGCAAAAGTCTTGGGCAACTCATCAGTTCTCAGTGGCTATTTTTACATTATCATTTACAACTAACTTAAGTTAAATAACAACCAGTAAACAGACTGCTGTTTTTTAATTCTAGTTCAGGCACTTCCTGGGATAAAACGCGAACATTCCTTGAGGAACTGTGAGGTGCTTATCTGTTTTTCCTCGTAACGGTCCCAAAGCTTCCACAAATGTTCCTGTTTCTCTTTATTGCCCTTGTGGCGACTGGACTTTAGCTTTTGATCAGAAACCAGTTGGTATTGCAAGGTTACCAGGGACGCCTCACGGTATAGTAAGGGGATTAAAAAATATAAAGCCAAGTTGTCCCTCACTGCCCTTTGATTCAGACGCTGATGCCATCGTTCTACGTCATTGTTGGGCCTCACCAGTCGTCTAAATGCACACCAGTTCCCCAATTCCCACACACTGTTGCACAGCCACGTATTTTTTTATGTAATGAGTTAATTGTGTCGTTAAGGGTGGACTGCTAGCCGACTTTTCTAATTCAGCAAACACCTTACAATTATGTAGCACATACGTACCACATAAGTACGTGTGTGTTGCACATGTACACACACACACACACACACACCTTGTCAAGCACAAGACGAAGCTTGAAAAAGTTTGGTGGTATGCCAATAGGCTAGTCCCAGGACTAAGAGGCATGAGTTACGAGGACAGGCTGCGAGAAATGCACCTCATGACACTGGAAGACAGAAGAGTAAGGGGAGACATGATCACTACCTACAAAATTCTCAGAGCAATTGATAGGGTACATAAAGATAAACTGTTTAACACGAGTGGTAGGCGAACAAGGGGACACAGGTGGAAACTTAGTACCCAAATGAGCCACTGGGATGTTAGAAAGAACTTTTTCAGTGTCAGAGTAGTTAATAGATGGAATGCATTAGGCAGTGATGGAGGCTGACTCCATACACAGTTTCAAATGCAGATATGATAGAGCCCAGTAGGCTCAGGAATCTGTACATCAGTTGATTGCCAGTTGAGAGGTGGGACCAAAGAACCAGAGCTCAACCCCCGCAACCACAACTAGGTGAGTATACACACAAACACACACACGTGCATACACACGTACACACGTACACACACACACACACACACACACACACACACACACACACACACACACACACACACACACACACACACACACATACATACAAACATACACACACTAATGCCTCTATTCACCTTGCAGTAAATAGGAACCTGAAAGTCAGAAAGCTGCTAAAGGCTGCATCTTGGGGATGTGTGTGTGTGTGTGTTAGATAAAAATATATGTTGTTTAGATATGATGGAGAAAAAGAGGCCGAGAGTCGGTACATTAGACAACCGACGCTTAGAAAGGCAGGGTCCAAGAGCTAACAGCTAAATCTTGGAAATAATAAATTAAAATGTTTAATACACACACATACATGTTTCACATGAATTTGGCTGAGGGCACACTGAGGGCTGATGGCCCCGTCGACGGGGCAGGAAGTCGGCGGTTGATCAAAGGCCTCCCCCATCCTCCACATACCTGAGGATTTTTCCGGCTTAATTTTAAACGGAAGTAATGTCTTGGCATTTACGGTTTCAGCGGGTGGGTGGGTCCGAGGGTTTATTACACTATGAGTGAAAACAATCGCCTATTCTCTATTTTATATTGCCGCTTGTGTGCGTTGCACAAGGGGATTAATATCTGGATTAATATCTTTGAATATTTCCAGTATTTTTTAAGGTATCGCTTAAATACCGAAGATACTGTTATTGGACACCGCTTAATTGACAATGTCTCAACAACGCAGGCTGAAGATGTGCGTGGCTCCTGCTATTTCAATGATGCTCATTTGCTTTTCAATGATGCACCTTAGTTGCCCCCTCTCTAACTTACCGTTCTAAATACCCCTTCTCCATCTCTCGCAAACATTCCCCTTCATACATCTCCCCCCTTTCCTCCTGTCCCCCTGTCCATCTTTGTCCCCCTGTCCCTCACTTTGTCCCCTTGCCCACATTTTCTGTCCTCTGTCCCCGATCCCTTTCCCCCTATCCCCCCTTTTCCATCTCTCTGTCCCTCTCTATCCCATTGTCCCTCTCTCTGTCCCCCTGTTCCTCTCTGTCCTCCTGTTCCTCTCTCTGTCTCCCTGTCACTCTCTGTCCCCCTGTTCCTCTATGTCCCCCTGTCCATCTCTGTCCCCCTGTACCGGTCCTTCTCTCTGTCCCCTGTACCTCTCTGTCCCTCTGCCCACTCTTTCTGTCCGCTGTCCTTTATCTGTCCCCCTCCCTTTCCTCCAGTCCCCCTATCCATCTCTGTCCCCTTGTCCCTGTCCCTATCTCTGCCCCATGTCACTCTTTCTGTCCCCCTGACCGCCCTTTCTGTCCCTCTGCCCCTGTCCTTCTCTGTCTGTCCCTGTCCCTCCCTCTGTCCCCCTGCCCACTCTTTCTATCCCCTGTCTCTCCTCTGTCCCCCTGCCCACTCTTTCTATCCCCTGTCTCTCCTCTGTCCCCCTGCCCACTCTTTCTATCCCCTGTCTCTCCTCTGTCCCCTCTATCTTGGTCTCCTGCCCCCTCTCCTCCCTCTGTCCCCCGGTCCCCCTCTCTGACCCTGTCCCTCTGTCTCTGTCCCTGTCCCCCTCTCTGTCCCTGTCTCCCTCCCTGTCCCACTGCCCCCCTCTTCCCCCGTCCCTCCTCTGGCCCTGTCCGTCTGTCCCTGTCCCTGTCCCTCTGTCTCTGCCTCTCCTCGTTTCTGCCATTCTCTGGCAGAAACTCGAATTTAAGTTTCGAGTCCCGCCCGGTCGAGAGAGATGGGGCGACTTTCGCCCCATCTATTGGAGATTCTGTCTACTAAAAACCCAAAGCTACTCAAACCTTCCTAGCATTACGTAAGCAATGAAGTAATATGGTATATTTACTCACTATAATGTGGATGCTGGATGCAGAAAATGAGAAAACATAATTTTACTCTGAAAAATATAATTTCATAACAAAATAAGATGTAAATATGTAATATCAAAGGAAGTCGATGGTCCAAGCAACAATATCGTGGAGCGACTTATCCAAGATATATTGCTCTCTGGAAAGTGTTTGCTGGCATATCAACCTTCTGTACACAGTGATCCAGTCGTCGAACTTCTCTGCTCAAATTATCGCAAATTTAATTTATGATGTTAACAAGTAGAATGCGTATTTTTAATCAAATCTAACATAACTAGCCAGAAAACGTTAAAGATTATTTAAAAATACATGGTTGGAAGTTAAATCAACTCCATAGAACAATATTTTTGTTATAGATACTAATCGTTATTTGTTGGTATGCGTTCGCTACTTAAACTATCATGTACTGTATTTACAATACAATACAATACAATTTTATTTAGGTAAGGTACATACATACAATAAATATTTACAAGGATTGTTTGACTTATAGGTAGAGCTAGTACATACAATGCCTAAAGCCACTATTACGCAAAGCGTTTCGGGCATGATAAACTTAAATGACAAGCTTAATACTAATTGAGCATAATGAGTAGAATGAAAACAAGAAATGAAAACATAGATGAAAAAGCAGCACAAATACAATTATGTCAACAAACAGCGCTCTTTAAAGAAAAAAACAGACATTGGTTGACAATAGAAGGGTAAGGTAGGTTACAGGGAATTTATTAGGTATAGCTTCGCTTTTAACTTAAACTGGTTGAGAGAGGTACAGTCTTTAACATGGTTGGGAAGGTCATTCCACATTCTGGGCCCCTTGATTTGTAGAGCATTTCTAGTTTGATTAAGTCGTACTCTAGGAATATCAAAACTGTATTTATTTCTGGTGTGATGCTCATGGGTTCTGATACAACCTTCTATGAAGCTTTTGAGATCAGGATTGGCATTATAGTTTAGCGTTTTATATATGTATAATACACATGAGAGAATGTGTAGTGACTTAATGTCTAACATATTCAGAGATTTTATGTAGGGGTACCGAGTGATGTCTGGGGCCAGAATTGGATATTGTCCTAATAGCAGCTTTGTGTTGAGTAATTAGAGGACGTAAGTGATTTTGGGTAGTAGAACCCCAAGCACAAATACCATAGTTGAGATATGGATAGATAAGGGAGTAATAGAGAGTCACCAGGGCAGGGCGTGGTACATAATATCTGATCTTAGAAAGAATGCCCACAGTTTTTGAAACTTGTTTTGATATGTTTAGAATGTGTCCCTGGAAATTAAGCTTGTGGTCAATGAGAATGCTAAGGAATTTGCCATCTAATTTGTTACAAATTTATGTAAAATCTCCGTTTCTTCGGACATGGAACACGGAACCTTACACGCTCTCTGATTTACTGTTTAATAGAGATTCACAAATAAGCTTATGATTGTATACGTTATCAAAAAGGCAGTGACAAAGTCAATTTTGCATTTTAATCACAGAGATTAGATCTTAGTGAGATAGGAAAGATATTCATATTTTAAAGAAGGATTTTTGAACCATCGCTCTCCCTATCGATAGAAACTAACTTTTTTTTTGTTATTATTAACAAGCTTAGGTATACACAGTAATGTGCTGCTACCCTATTCTATATGAAAGATTACACAGTGTATATCAAAAACTAGCTATAAGTTCATTAAATATTCCCATCTCACAGGATGGTTAGTTATACATGGAATCAGGGGATAAAATACCAGCCTCAATAAAAAAAAAATAGACTGTGACTAACAAGAACACCACTTACGGGCTATTCATGCCCGTGCTACCTTTTGGGTGGCTTAATCCTCATCAATCAATCACAAGAAACAAGGGATACATCTCCCGTCACGCAGGGTCCAGTCGCACCTCCGCAGATCTCCAGTATCATCTATTGATACTGTTAATGGTTCAAGAGGACTACCACTTACGGGCCTACCTCAAGGTAACAATCAGGTGAGAACATAAAATATAAGGCTGATCTATTAGCCTCCCGTTAGCAAAATCCGGGTACAGCATAAGAATATCTTCCAATATTCCTAAGTGTATGAAGTAATTACAGAGTTCAAAGTACCTTATACCATTTGGTCTGAAGTCACTTATAACAGGGCAATCACAGATATAGTGTTGGTGAGTATGTCCCAGCTCTTGTTCACATAGTTTACAATTGGAATATTCACCATTGGGGGCTATTCATTACCTGCAGCCACCTGCGATACATACCGATATCCTAGCCTAATTCTGGCAATTACAATGTCACACTGTCATTGTGCCACTAGTGGAAGTTTTATGCTGTCCGTTCATATAATTCTCAATTCTAAACATGTTTACTTAGTTTAGTTCATTAATTATGCACCCCCATATATCATCTTGTGGGCGGTAGTGGAAAAGGTTACAGAGGCACATAAACATGTCATAGCTCTTTATACTCTTGCTTTCTGGCTTTTGTGTGTCAGTGACTGCTCTTCTGTCTTCCCTAATTTCCTAAAATATTGCGGCTTTGACAGAAGAGATTGGAATGCCCATATCCCACTCAACTTCAGGCTTATCACATTCAGTTTTAGCTGCCTTGTTTGTGTCATCATGCTGGACAACACCTATATGAGAAGGTATCCATACAAATGAGACTTTGAAACTCCTACTGTTTGCAATAATAATGTTGTTTATAATGGATGTTACAACTACAACCTTTTGAAGATCAATGCTAATTTTATCTAGATAATGTAATAAACGAAAGTTTTCTATGTCAACAGAAAGGCAGAAATATAAGCTACACTTTAAATACTTGTCATAAATATAACTGAAGTGAAAGCGAAGATATATGCATTTGATACTGTACAGTTTCTTGATGGCTTGCTCTAAGAGTGTGAAGCCCTTCACACCAGCCTATAAATTGTGTAATTTATTTCCATATATGCTAATTAACCTTAAAATCTATATGTCAGAAGGAAGGAAGATGTAGACGTTAATGTGACAACATTTCAAGAAATATCTCTCTCTTTAAAGTTAAATAATACAATCCTATCGCCGGTGTCCGGACACATGAAAGCTACTTAGGTATCAGTGGCCAGCCAGGTGGAGATCACAGGCTGTACAATACTGATAAATTATGTAATTCACAGAGATACGTTGATAAATATTAATGTTTTATATTTTATTAAAAATACAGATATATACTTTGTTTCATACGTTAAATGTAACAATATTTCAGTATATATTATATAAGCATAGTATATATAATTCAGTATATACAATATATAATAAGAGTGTCAGACCACGGAGGAAGAATTGAAACAGGAATTTCCTTTAGTACTTTCTCATATTAATACATCTTCAGAGCGAACCATTCCTTCTGAAGATGTATTAATATACGAAAGTACTTAGAGAATTCTATTGTGGTTTTAATATTGAACAATTATACATATACGAAACAGACAAATCTGGTGTCCGAAATAGTAAAAATATTAGTGTGCGATGTGATCAATGTAAGGGGGATATTGGGTGTGCCTCGTATCCCCTACAACAACAAGAAGTTCGAGAGCGATGAGGCCGCCACCTACTAGCTTCAGGATGTCGTCGAATCTAAATCAACAATATACTACCGCCGCTACTTTCTCGGAAACGTAAGTACCTGCCGCTTTACTTCTCTCACCCTGCCTAGCCTGGCCTGACCTGGCCTAGCCAGACCTGACCTGGCCTAGCCTTACCTAGCCTAGTCTGACCTGGCCTAGTCTGACCTGGCCTAGTCTGACCTGGCCTAGTCTGACCTGGCCTAGTCTGACCTGGCCTAGTCTGACCTGACCCGGCCTAGCCTTACCCAACACTAATCACCACACGTGACAGCCCAAACGAATCGCAAATAAGTACACGTAACAAGTCATATGCCCGGACACTCTTTCACCTTGGGGACTGAGTGGTAACTATTGTATAGAAGAGCCGGCTCCCTGAGAGTGGTAAGAGGGCGTGATAAGAGGCTAACGTGTGGTCTTGAAGGAAGTCGATAAAGCAGACAATTTTCAAAAGGAAGGGCAGCATAACAAGCAGACAGGAATGGACAGACAGTCGGTTATCCCATAATGTGTAATACGCCCCGCACAGCATGGGTGGAGTGGGGGAGGGGGGGGGGTTGTAGCAGGGCACAGTATGGTGATGGTGCGGGTGAAGTACACACCCACTGAATTCCTGCCATCAATAATTGTTTTCATAACCATTAGAACAATGGCATCCCTCCAGCCACCATCCTTCCGCTGACCCCCTCCTCTGGTCCTCCACCTCAGACAATAACCCCCCACACCCCCTCTTCCTTCCAGACATCAGCATGTCAAAATCAGTACCATAATGTGTTTAAACTATTTAAACTAAGTCATTGTGTATCTCAAGGTATCTTAATTCATTTGAAAGTGTACATGTGCATTCGTTCATATACTCGCCTAATTCTGCTTGCTGGGGTTGAGCTCTAGCTCTTTAGTTCCACCTCTCAACCGTCAGTCAACAGGTGTACAGGTTTCTGAGCCTATTGGGCTCTATCATATCTACACTTGAACCTGTGTATGGAGTCAGCCTCCACCACATTACTTACTAATGCATTCCATTAGATATAATCATATATGATTACACATAATCATAATCATTCCATACACATAATCATATATGTGTACGTCAACGTATACATACATGCGTATATATACCTCATATTAAAATACTGATAAACGAATGACCACGAACAAATTAATTTATAATTGTAGCATTATATATAATTTTAATAGACTAATTACGTGTTTATACATTTGAATGGTCCAGATAGGTGGCCAGCCTTGGAAATATACACTTCTGGTAGGCACAATGACCTCATGTTAGACCCTTGATAGATTATGTGAGAGAGAGAGAGAGCTGGGGCAGGGAGGTGCATGCCCCAGGGAGATAATCCATGCCCATGCCCCGCCTCGAGGTCAGTTCTCGAGTCACACCAAGAATAACAATCGAGCAAGTTGTCCTGACCAGGATGTGGCATATTAGGGAGGGTTGAGGAATAGGAAGCCTGTCTGATAGGGCTCTTGGCAAGCAGCTCTCCCTCAGTCTACCTATCTATATGGAAGAAATGTATCTAGGCCCTCCTCCCCCCTGCCTATTCTCTCTCCCCCACCTTTCTTCCTTCATTTTCTCCCTCCTTCCCTCCCCCTCACTGGTGAGAGAGTAGGAGTGTGAGAGTGGTTAGAGAACTCGTAGTTCTCACGCTCGTGAAATTGTCTGCGACCCTGGAGGAGTAGAGCGGAGGGGGGGTGAAAGTAGGTGACGATGGAGGAGTAGAGGGGAGCATTATATGCAGTGAACGTAGGTGTCTATGGAAGAGTACATCATAGAGGAGGGTGAAAGGAAGGTGACGATGGAGGAGGAGAAGGGAGGGGGTGTGAAGGTAGGTGATGATGGAGGAGTAGAGGGGAGGAGGGGGGCAAAGGTAGGTGTCTATGGAAGAGTACATCATAGAGGGGGGTGAAGGTAGGTGGCAATGGAGTAGAGCAAAAGGGGTGGGGGTTGAAAGTAATCCTGAGTTTAATTTTTTAGTTATATATAGTGACACCTCGGCTTACGAATGAATATTTATGAACTTTTCGGGTTACGAGCCTAATTTCTTCGAAAAATTTGAATCGGGTTACAAACTTTGCCTCGGGAAAGGAGTTTGTTGATATACGTATGGGCTGACCTAGCGCGTGGTGGCATGGTGATCGCGCCTCAGTTTACCAGTGTCTCCTGCCTAGTAAGTATCGCGCCTGAATTCTTTGTAAAGCATTACATTTGTTTTGGGATTTTTGGCTATTTGAACATAAAATTTGTTATGATATATCTTGCCATGAGTCCCAAGAAAGCCAGTGGTAAGGTTCAAGCCAAGAAAACACATGTGAGAATGACCATAGAGGAAAAACAAGAGAGCATTCATAAACATCAAAATGGTGCACAGGTTGTTGAACTAGCTAGGCAGTACAACAAATCTATGTCAACAATATGCACTGTACTTGCTAAGAAAAAGGACATTATGAGCATTAAAGTGGCAAAAGGCATATCAACAATCCCGAAACAAAGAACACAAACACTTGAGGATGTTAAAAAGTTTTTATTAATTTGGATACACAACAAGGAGTTAGCAGGTGATAGCATTTCAGAGGCCATCATTTGTGAGAAACCAAGGCATTTGCATGAAGACCTTTTAAAGAAAACCCCTGAAACGAGGGGGGGGGGGGGGGGAAATGAATCAAGTTTGAAAATGTGAAAAGTTTGTGTGACAATAGAGCCTTGTGGAAAACTTTTGCTGTGGTCATTACCTGGTGGAATGCACCCAGGATGGAGTATCAGGGCTATACATCTTTTAAATCATAAAAGTAATAAACATTTCCCATCAACCTTACAAACCATATTAACCTATTTTCATGTATTTCCCCCATGTGCATTTTAACAAAGTTGCTAAATTGCCTTTATCATTCTGTAAAATTTCAATTACAGTACTGTATGTATAATTTTGTTAGTATTAAATGGACTGAATATTCTGAAATTGCTATTAATTTTACAATTTCAGATTCAAAGGTGGTCTGGACACCCAATTTGGTCAGACAGGTGAAGAGAGCATTTAGGATAGTTCGAAGAGATGAAGATGGTCGCAATTGTGTTCGAAGAGGCAAACGCCCCCCTTTGCTCCTGACATTATGTTCAACCATTGACCTCTCCACACCTAACACAAGGTAGGTTGAAAACTACTCCTTCATGTCATTGGTACATTAGCTAGAAACTCAGGGCTCATGTAGGAATATCCCTAAAAAAAAAAAAAGTGGCCCCAACAATGCATCCTCCAAGTCTGGAGGATGAGCAGGAGCATTGTTGAGAAGCAGGACCTTGAGTGTCAAACTTTTCTCTTGCAGATATTTTTTGATGGCAGGGCAAACCACTCCACATCACAGTTTTTCTGCACGTTATATATTTTTTAAAACTCTTGGATTTTCGGAATGATACACGAGCAAGGGTTTAATTTTCAAATCGCCACACAGCACAAGAGTTAGCCTATCCTGACACAAGTTAGCCCAAGTTAGCTTGTGTCCGGGCAGGGACGTCTCCTCTTGGGTGATGTATGTCCTCTTCGGCAATTTTTTCCAGAATAGCTATGTCTCCTCACAATTAAACACTTGTTGTGGAATGTATCCATCAATACAGCACAGTGTATCTACAAAATTTTAATTTTTTACTTATATATAGTGTCACCTCGGCTTACGAATGAATATTTATGAACTTTTCGGGTTACGAGCCTAATTTCTTCGAAAAATTTGAATCGGGTTACAAACTTTGCCTCGGGAAATGAGTTTGTTGATATGCGTATGGGCTGACCTAGCGCGTGGTGGCATGGTGATCGCACCTCAGTTTACCAGTGTCTCCTGCCTAGTAACTATCGCGCCTGAATTCTTTATAAAGCATTACATTTGTTTTGGGATTTTTGGCTATTTGAACATAAAATTTGTTATTATATATCTTGCCATGAGTCCCAAGAAAGCCAGTGGTAAGGTTCAAGCCAAGAAAACACATGTGAGAATGACCATAGAGGAAAAACAAGAAAGCATTCATAAACATCAAAATGGTGCACAGGTTGTTGAACTAGCTAGGCAGTACAACAAATCTATGTCAACAATATGCACTATACTTGCTAAGAAAAAGGACATTATGAGCGTTAAAGTGGAAAAGGCATATCAACAATCCCGAAACAAAGAACACAAACACTTGAGGATGTTGAAAAGTTTTTATTAATTTGGATACACAACAAACAGTTAGCAGGTGATAGCATTTCAGAGGCCATCATTTGTGAGAAACCAAGGCATTTGCATGAAGACCTTTTAAAGAAAACCCCTGGAACGAGGGGGAAAAAGATGAATCAAGTTTGAAAATGTGAAAAGTTTGTGTGACAATAGAGCCTCGTGGAAAACTTTTGCTGTGGTCATTACCTGGTGGAATGCACCCAGGATGGAGTATCAGGGCTATACATCTTTTAAATCATAAAAGTAATAAACATTTCCCATCAACCTTACAAACCATATTAACCTATTTTCATGTATTTTCCCCATGTGCATTTTAACAAAGTTACTAAATTGCCTTTATCATTCTGTAAAATTTCAATTACAGTATACTGTATATAATTTTGTTAGTATAAATGGACTGAATATTCTGAAATCACTATTAATTTTACAATTTCAGATTCAAAGGTGGTCTGGACACCCAATTTGGTCAGACAGGTGAAGAGAGCATTTAGGATAGTTCGAAGAGATGAAGATGGTCACAATTGTGTTTGAAGAGGCAAACGCCCCCCTTTGCTCCTGACATTATGTTCAGCCTATTGACCCCTGCACACCTAACACAAGGTAGGTTGAAAACTCCTCCTTCATGTCATTGGTTCATTAGCCAGAAACTTAGGGCCCATGCAGGAATATCCCTAAAAAAAAAAAAAGTGGCCCCAACAATGCATTCTCCAAGTCTGGAGGATGAGCAGGAGCATTGTCGAGAAGCAGGCCCTTTAGTGTCAAACTTTTCTCTTACAGATATTTTTTGATGGCAGGGCAAACCACTCTACATCACAGTTTTTCTGCACGTTATATATTTTTTAAAACTCTTGGATTTTCGGAATGATACACGAGCAAGGGTTTAATTTTCAAATCGCCACACAGCACAAGAGTTAGCCTATCCTGACACAAGTTAGCCCAAGTTAGCTTGTGTCCGGGCAGTGACGTCTCCTCTTGGGTAATGTATGTCCTCTTCGTCAATTTTTTCCAGAATAGCCATGTCTCCTCACAATTAAACACTTGTTGTGGAATATATCCATCAATACAGTATCTACAAAATCTTTAAAATCACGAACAAATCTTTCAGCCCCTACTTTGTCTGAGCTGGCACCCTCACCATGCCTCACAACACTATGAATACCACGTCTTTTTTCAAAATTTCTCAAACCATCCCCTACTCACCTTAAACTCTTTCGTATCTGCAAAACTCGTTCTAGGGGTTTTCTTTATAAGATCTTGCATGAAGATTTCATTGTTGACCAAACCACACACTGGAAATTGAATAGACGACGACATTTCGATCCGTCCTGGACCATTATAAAGTCGATTGTGATGAGATGAGGGAAGCAAGAGCATTAAGTAGGCAAGAGAGAGAGGTGAGGAGATGGCAAGTATGTACGTATGTACATGAATAAAACATGTACATACTTATACATAACGTGTGTAAATAGTGTAATAAACACAATAACAGTATTTTGGGAGGAGGAATGTTGGCGAGTAATGTGTTGGAGGAGGGAGGGAGGACTGGCAGGGTGTGGCAGCTCACTCATGTTTTTTGGGCTCACCATACCAACATAGTGGATCGTTATGGTGAATACATACGTAGATGGGTATCTACAATGTGTGTATATAGTGTAATAACAGCAAAAACACTGTTTGATTGTAGAATATGTCGCATATATGAGGCCCATAATTTTGAGCATAGCGATGTTCTATACTTTGAATTATATAAATTCCACAAATTAGATACTTTTAAATAATATTACAGCAAAAAAAAAGAAGAAATGAATGAGAAACTTCAAAATAATTGCGCAACATTTTATTCGCAGCAACTGCCGTTGCACGGGGTGGCGGGGCCGACAGAACCCCATCGCTCCAACGCTCAGCGCCCATAATTTGCTCAACTTCCCAGCTCCATCGCAGCTAAAGTAAGTCACATACAATATTTTTTGTTTAGTTTCCCTGTGATCAGACTCTGCATTTTAACAATATAAGAAGAGAAAAAAAATTTTTGGAAAGAATTTATTTCTTGTGCACCAGGGTGTTATTTGGAGACAGAGCAGTTCAGTGGTTAACTACTAAATTTTTTTTTCTCCCACACACGCATCCCCCTAGGAAGCAGCCTGTAACAGCTAACTCCCAGATACCTATTTACTGTTAGATAACAGGGGTCATCCCCTTTTGTACAAAGAATCTGCTAAAGCTTTTAGGGCTAATCTTTGACACTCGTTTGTCTTTGTCGCCCCATATTTTTTACATCCGAGTTGAATGCTCTAAGGCCCTTAACTAACTTTAGGTCATGTCCCATACTTCTTGGGGAGCTAATCGACACTGCTCCTCTCTTTACATTCCTCTCTTGTTCTGTCTAAACTCGATTATGGCCCTGTTTACTCGTCTGCTTCTCCTTCTACCCTTCACCATCTGGACACACTGCATCATACTGGGTTACGGCTCAGCTCTGGTACCTTTCCTTCGACACCTACCCTAAGCCTGTATGTTGAAACTGGCGTCCTGTTTCTACAGGATCGCCACGATCGCTACTGTCTTCTCCACATTGCACGGTCCTTACAGCACCCTCACTCTTGCTTATGTCATGCCTTGACCTTTACCCATCCTGTGGTTCCTGTTCCCCTTCACCACCTATATCTTTCTGTACAGTTGTCTCTCTTACAAAATGCTCTTTCAGTTTGTGTTACCAATATTTCCCCTCGTGTCATTCCGTCTTTGCCCCTATAGAGGGGTCCCTGTTCCTAAATTCTGTAAGCCTTGACCCACATGACTAAAACTTTTACCCCTCCTACAGTTCTAAATCACCTTTTCCTTGAACACTTTTCTTCACACTTCCACTCTATTTCCGTCTTCACCAATGGGTCTTAAGTCTGCAGACGGTGTAGGCTACTCTGTTGTTTTTCCTGACTGCACCTTTGTGTCTCCTGCCTCCGGAGACTAGCATCTTCATGGCAGAACTTTATGCTATTCTCTATGCTCTTCATCAACTCTTTTCTCGCTGTCAATCCTCCTCTGTGTTTGTAGTTGACACTTGCAGTGCCCTCATGGCTCTAGAATCCTTTAATCCAGTCCATCCTTTGGTAGTTGAAATTCAACATTGGCTGTTTCTTATCTCCAGTAGATTTAAGACAGTGGAATTTCGCTGGATTCCCACCCATATTGGTGTGTTCATAAATGAGCGTGCGGACACTGCCGCTAAGGAAGCTATCCGCACCTGTCCCATCTCCTGTAAAGGTATTCCTTATTATGACTTTTACCCAGTTATTCATTTCCCCATTCTTGCCCGTTGTCAGGGTTGTTGGTCTTCTGTTACTGGTAACAAATTGCGTGCTCTTAAGAGTAGTGTGTTCCCGTGGCCTTCCTCCTACCACCGTAACCGGTGGTGGGAAACGGCTCTGGCGAGGTTGTATATTGGTCATACACGTTTAACTCACGGGCACTTAATGGAGCGCTGCCCTGCTTCTTATTGTCCAAACCGTTGTCTCTACATGTCCTGACTTCCAGGACTTACGTGTCTTGCTTCCCGACCATCCCTCACTGTCAATTGTCCCTCGATAAAATTCTTGGTAAATTCAATACCTTTGATATTGTTCGCCGTATGCGTTTTTGTTCTTGTATTGGCGACGTTAGTGATATTTAGCGCACTATGAATATCCCACACATTTGATGGTTTGATAATTACTGTACTGTACAGTACTTTGGTTTGGAATGTATCAAATAAAGTTGTTTCATGTATTCAAATGTGTGAGAAAATCCACTGGGGCTGTGAGATGAAGCGAACCTGTAACAAAGGCATTGCCAGTTGCATTCTCTACCACCACTGATGGTAAAAGTCTTACAACTGGATATCTTGTGTGACGGGTTATGGTATCACAGCTATACTGAACCAAGATGGTATGGCTCTCCCTCACATAAATGAAAGAAATGCTGCTATTGGCCTTGCAGTGTGTAAGTTGCAGGTGGAAACAAATGAAAATTATCAAATAAATAATTAAACAATTTACTGAAATAGTAATGAACAAAAATAACACATGACAATACTTGACTATCATGTAATGCAAAGGTGAACAAGTTAGTATGACCTTAAATGCAAAAAATAAACTATAAGCAATGAATAAAAGTATGAAGATATACTGGTGTTCTGAAGACAGCTACCATACCACCATGGCATCAGTCACATGATGTTGGCTGGAAGTGGACGACGGGTTAGAGACACCAAGGTGATCCTAGAGCACTAAGGGAGAGATTGCCTCTCCAGGGAGGCAGCGCTCTTTATATAGTCCGGCGGTGATGACTCATCCAGTGTCAACACGAGGTGGACATCTGGTCAACTAGCAAACTGCTCGTTGTGGCTGGCAGTGCCTTTGTGTTGAGCTGTACCACTGTCAGTTGAAGGCGGCTAACTGCTTGTTTGTGGGGACAAACTGCCAGTTAGCAGTGGTGCCCGGCTTGCCTCTGAGTCGTACCAGGCCGTGCCAGGCCCTGGGGGGTATGGAGAGGTGGCAGGACTGATGACTCTTTTGGGCTGGTGTAGATGTATACTTCCAGTGCAGAGGCATTGAAGGTGAAGGGAAAAGGCAGTTCCACTGCTATGCAGGGGATTTACGTGACACTTGTGAAGCCACAGAAAGTCTGGAGGCCCTACTGAAGCCAGTCCAAGTATTAAATAAAACCCCTGAAGTACGCCGGTGAAGGGTAAAGTGAAGGGTGAAGCAAGACCGTATGCCCCAACTTCAGGCACACACAGAAAATCACGTTTTGGTCCCGCCTCTCAACTGTGTATTTGAAGTTGGGGCGTATGGTGTTGAACTGCTTCAGCCTTCACCTGAGTGCTTGTAGGTCTTACGTAAGACGTTGACTCAAGGAGGGGCCTCAAAACTTGCTGTGATTTATGGGGAAATCCGGTTGTAAGACTTTTACAAAGTCAGTAATATACTGTGGTAGAGTATGCAGCTGCCAGTGCCTTGGGCAAGGGTTTACGTCGCCTCACAGCTCCAGTGGATTTTCTGCTTGGTGTATATCAGGTTGTGATTTTGTGTGTGTACCGTATTGTTATGATCGCCGTGTGATAAGTCCTTTCTGGCCTCAAGAGTCATTTTTACCCACCTAGAAAGATTGCAGATGGCCAAAGCAGTTATTTAAGTTAAGAAGGGACAAGTTTTAAACAGAATTTTGCATAATATTTGACTGTAAAGGGGTAAATTGAGGTAGATTGAAAAACAAAATGGTGAACCGGGCAGGCGGTACTGTAACGGTTCTATTGTTACGTAAAGTATGGTGACAAGTAAACACAGACACTAAGATACTATATATATATTTGGTCGAATATACAGAAGTACACAGGTGATACGTTGGTGTGAGTTGAGCGCACTGAGCGTTGGTACAGTATCTCGCAAGTGTCTGCTCTAGACCACACTTGAAAGTAGACTAGCCAATGTTCGCTACACCGCTGCTTATATTGCTCGGGCAACACCTCGCCGTGTTGCCCGGGCAACGCCTCACCTCATTCATCTCCAAAGGTTGACAGGAATATTAACACTATATTTGGAGCGAGTATATTATTGGGATAATCTACTCGCTACAGAACTCCCCCTCCCAGGGGATGAAAGGAAAAATACTTGATCAAGGAACTTAGCTGGTCGGTGAATTGTACGCCCTGCTCGCGTTACATAACCATCAAAGTTAACTTCCTCCTCTTCGCTGATGTCATCTAACTGGGGTCGTAGGGTGGGAGGTCGCCCAGGATCGTCCGTCGTCGTAGGATCAGGTTGTGGTGCGGCTGGTAATTGGGGTCGAAAAGTGAACTGCGTTGTCGGCGGATGTGTCTCTGGATTTAGCAGTGTCGCAGACGTTGAGACGAAGCCTGGAGCAGAGCAGAGAGCTGAGTGAGGCCGGAGTCGTGGAGCTCTATGTGGGAGAGCGTGGCGGCTCGATTGAGATTTGTGAGTGTCTAAACTCGGGGAGCGAGAGCGTGGCGGCTCGATGCGGTCGTAGTCTGCTGTCTGCTCTGTGTCGAAGCTGTAGCGTCTTGGGTTGATTAGGACTGTACACGCCGAATACTACATTGTTGACTGTGGAAATTGTAGTCTGGTACCAAAAGATGTAGGCAGTGTGTGGACAAGCTCGGTGTAGCAGGAGAGAAGAATGTGCATAATTGTTGCGTCCTTGGGTCGCTGGTGGAGCATTTAGATCCGGGGCGGATGGGCTCGGGCACCAGGACATTAGGAGGTAATGTAGGCACGTAGTTAGGACAACGAGGTAATCACTGCTAGAGCTGAATTGTCCTGAAGGCGACGAAGTGTCGGAAACGCAAGCTGTAAGTCCTGTACTGCGCAAAGGGCTTGATGACAGAGCAGCTGTCGTGGGCGTAGGACAAGCAGTGCCCTGGCAGCGACGGAGAGTCGGCAGGACAGGCTGTAGATCCAACATGATGTAATCATTGATGAGGCTGTCAGAAGAGTGAGTAACGATCGTGGAGCAGCAAGCCGTAGTAGATGAAAATGCAGAGATGGACGCGATGAAAATCATAGCTGTGGCGAGGGTGTTGGCAGTGTTCCATCACAGCAAACAGTAGCAGTAGAGGTCCAGTGAGAGTCCATGTTGTAGTCCATCGTGGCTGGGTATCGTCGAAACTTCGTGAAGGTCGAAAATAGCCTCCATCTGCATGAACCAAAATTCTGGCTCATCTGCGTTGTATGCTGGAAACCTGGTAGATAAATCCATGACGAAGATCTAGTTTGTAACTAGGTGTTCTTTTTCACTCACTGGGTCATCAATGTAACGGTTCTATTGTTACGTAAAGTATGGTGACAAGTAAACACAGACACTAAGATACTATATATATATTTGGTCGAATATACAGAAGTACACAGGTGATACGTTGGTGTGAGTTGAGCGCACTGAGCGTTGGTACAGTATCTCGCAAGTGTCTGCTCTAGACCACACTTGAAAGTAGACTAGCCAATGTTCGCTACACCGCTGCTTATATTGCTCGGGCAACACCTCACCGTGTTGCCCGGGCAACGCCTCACCTCATTCATCTCCAAAGGTTGACAGGAATATTAACACTATATTTGGAGCGAGTATATTATTGGGATAATCTACTCGCTACAGTACTCACAATTAGGCGAGTACACTCGGGAACTTTTAAAGTGCAACCAAACATGCTTTAGGCTCTCACAACAAGAGGTGAGTGGTGGTGGCTCAGGTGCTCAGCCAATCAGAGCACCTAAGGAGGGAGGGCAGGAGTGAGAGGGGGGTGGTATGTGGAAGTTTGTTCATCTTCATTGTAAGTTTCATGTAAGTTTTTCTTTAACACTTGGCTATATTGGTCATGTCAAATACCTGCACGGTGAATGCTCAAAGACCCTTTCTTTATTCAGTGTTGTCACATACCTCATGGGGGTATGGATAGGCAAACACTCATTCGGTTAAACTTGCCTTGTAGTACTTTCAGAGCTCAGTAATTTGGAATCTGGTTAGCACTTTCCAAATAAATTGACCTTTAAAGTGAATTCCTATTTAGGTTTAAAACATTATTCCGAATGAGAAAGTCGGATTATATAGCCGAACACCAGAAATGTTATTCAATTTGGTTGCCTAAAGCACATTCAAGGACTACACATTACATGGCATTCCAGGATTCCTCTATACCTTGCCTTATGCTGTAAACATTGCCACAACCCTGTGTTTTATTGATTTAAATGGCCACAGGGAGGCATACAACACTGCAGATTATGATGTCATTAGTTATCCACTGTGCTGACAAGTGGGCTGACTGATGTTCGTTGACACCTGTATCGTGCTTCAATTTAATCGCCAGGAGATCACCCTCTCACTAGACTCGTCTGTAGGAAGTACAGTATAGTATCTCAAATTACCTTGGATCATAAATAGCATAAGACTTGGGGGTAGGAGAGGGTTGCAGTGTTTGTCATGGCTCTCAGTTGTTCCTGGTATTAGGCAATTTAGTTCTGGAATCATTTTTGTTGGCCAATGTTAAACTTTTTCGAAAGTAGATGTTTTTCTGAAAGGGAGGGGGGGGGGAACCTCTATGCTTGGATACAGTTATCTAAGTGAATACTTAGATTTATACAGTAGAATAACTACCTTCTTTTCCTTAGTCAAAAAGGTTGCTTGTTTATTTCTAGGGACTTGTATTTTCTTTTATTTTTAACTGCAGCAACTTTCAGTGAATGATAGATTCTTACTGAAAGGACCTTTACTTCATTGTTGTTGCTTTATGGTCATCTCATTGTGTACAGGGATTCCGCGAAGCTTTTGGGGTTAGTCTTTGACACTCGTTTGTCTTGGTCAGCCCATATCTCTTGCCTCCGAGTTGAATGCTCTAAGGCCCTTAACCTCCTTAAGGTTTTGTCCCATACTTCTTGGGGAGCGGATAGGCGCACGCTCCTCTATTTGCACTCCTCTCTCGTCCTGTCTAAACTCAATTATGGTTGCCCTGCATACTCTTCTGCTTCTCCTTCTACTCTTCGCCATCTTGATGCTTTGCACCATACTGGGTTGCGTCTCGGCTCTGGTGGCTTTCGTTCGACTCCCGCCCTTAGTTTGTATGTTGACACTGGCTTTCTCTCTCTTCAGGACTGCCGTGATCGCTACTGTCTTCGCTATCTTGCGCGGTCCTTCCAACATCCTTCCTCTCGCCTCTGTGGTGCATTGACTTTTCCTCCTCCTGTGGTTCCTGTTCCTCTTCATTGTCTCCCACTTTCTGTCCAGTTATCTCGCTTACAGGATTCTCTTTCTGTTCATATTTCTAATGTTTCTCCTCGTATTGTTCCTTCATTACCTCCGTGGAGAGTCCCCGTTCCCAAGTTTTGTACGTCCTTGACTTGTATTACTAAAGCCTTTACCCCTCCTACAATTCTGAAAAGCCTCTTCCTTGAGCACTTTTCTTCGCACTCCCACTCTATTTCCATCTTCCGTGATGGGTCTAAGTCTGCGGATGGTGTGGGCTACTCTGTTGTTTTTCCTGACCGTACTTACATGTGTCGCCTCCCTTCGGAGGCTAGCGTCTTTACGGCAGAACTTTATGCTATTCTCTATGCTCTTTGTCTCTTGCTTTCTCATTCTCATTCCTCCTTTGTGGTTGTAGTTGATTCTCGTAGTGCCCTCATGGCTCTAGGGTCCTTTAATCCTGTCCATCCGGTGGTCATTGAGATTTAACATTGGCTGTTTCTTATTTCTAGTAAATTTAAATCAGTAGAGTTTTGCTGGGTTCCCAGCCATATTGGTGTTTCAATGAGGGTGCGGATGCTGCCGCTAAGGA
Organism: Procambarus clarkii; assembly: GCF_040958095.1. Classification (NCBI taxonomy): domain Eukaryota; kingdom Metazoa; phylum Arthropoda; class Malacostraca; order Decapoda; family Cambaridae; genus Procambarus; species Procambarus clarkii. The sequence goes on along the minus strand of NC_091223.1, from coordinate 16,431,643 downwards.
AGCTATCCGTTCTTGTCCCATCTCCCGTAAAGGTATTCCTTATTCTGACTTTTATCCTGTTATTCATTCTTCCCCGTTGGCAGGGTTGTTGGTCCTCTGTGGTTGGTAACAAGCTGCGTACTCTCAAACTTAGTGTGTCCCCGTGGCCTTCCTCCTACCACCGTAACCGGCGGTGGGACACTGCTTTGGCACGGCTGTGGGTTGGTCATACCCGCTTAACCCACGGTCACTTAATGGAGCGCCGCCCTGCTCCTTATTGTCCGAATTGCATTGTCCCTCTTACAGTTGTGCATATCCTTGTTGAATGTCCTGATTTCCAGGACGAGCGTGTGTCTTGCTTTCCGACCGTCCCTCGCAGTCACTTGTCCCTCGATAGAATTCTAGGTGAATTGGATACTTTTGATATCGTTCGCCTTACGCGTTTTTGTTCTCGTATTGGCATTCTTGGTGATATTTAGCGCCCTCTGATTATTTCGCACTTTGATGGTGCTACATGGCCTTCCCGGTTTGGTGCCTTCTTTTGGTAATTACCTTACCTTCATTGTTGTTTCATTTTAATGTGGTCGTTGTGATATGGATTGTTCTGGCTCACGTGCCAGGTCTTGGATTTTTTTTTGTTTTATATTAAGAAATTGCCAGTCTTGTTACTATTTGTAGAGTTAGAGATCTGCATTAAGGCCTCAATATTATATTCTTTATTTTTTTTTATAATATTACCAACCACAAAAATTGCTGAGGTTTAGATTAATGTCAGTGATGTCTATGACAAGGGTTAAGAACCCTTGTGGTATGACAGCATTTTTCCAAGTCATTTCTTTAACAAATGAAAGGGTCCTCGTAACCATTCTTTTGTCCTTTCTACCATGTACCTGTTTGTTGCTTCTTGGTCTTTCATTTGGTACTTTGGCTATTAAAACAATGGCCTTTGGTAATGTTGCAATTACCATTTCTAAAAAAAAAATGAGCAGGTTCATTAGGCAGGGTTTGTTTTTAGCAAAGTTTTACAAAAAAAATTCCATTCCTTCAGGACCTTGCAGATGTTAGGTCAAACTAATTGACAGTAATCTGTTTTGCCCTTTCAAACAATGATGGTTTTAATCTAGGTAAAATATTTCAGAATATCTGAAGTTTGGCAGACAAATCATTTAAGAGCTTTGATTAAATTTAAGTTACCAAAGACTGAAAACCATGTTGTATACATGGTTCAGTGTCACTTTTCTAATGTTTTGTAAATTTAACAATGATCTTTAGTTAATTTAATCATAATTTGTACAAAGCTTAGGTGTTGCATAGCTTTAAATTTACTTTCAAATATGAAAACTAAAATATTGACTAAAGTTTCTTCCACTTTAATATTTCAGACTAATTTGCAATATTTGTTAATTTATGTAAATTGAATAGATAGTCCACTTTTACATCTTTTCAATGCATTTTGCATGCACCTATGTAACAAGTTTCAAATAGGTGTAAATTTTACAAAGTATTTATTTTCAAAGTAAAAAAATCAGATGTTTAAACATTGCATCAATAGTAGTAAACAATACTTTCCAGCATAATTTCAGGATAAGGTATATAAAGTGGTTTCATTAGAATTGTTTTATTTAATAAGTTTTACATAGTATTTATAATACATCTAATATTTCCATTTCAGGTTGTGGGACAGATGCTCCTAGATGAACAGAAGATCCAAAAGGCCAAGACAACTCCAGAGACAATCACCTGTAAAAGAAAAATAAACATTAAACAGGGACACTACTTTTATTATCACCAATGCCTAATAACAAGCCCAAAAAATCCTAACAGCCTATCTTTTAAGATAGTCTCAGCAAGGCCTATCCCTTCCTCTGGTTTTGGTGCAGAGCTTGTTCCCTGAATGGGTGCATTACATCCACCACTGTAGTGCCATCAACACATTGTACATATGCTTTACTGAAAGCACTATACAATGCATGCCAGGCACTAAGGTTTTAGATGCATCCACCCATTCAGCAAACAAGCCCTGTGAGAATTAACAATGCAACCATTGTTAAGGGTCCCTATACCTATGCAAATCTAGTCCATCTATTAGATGGGTAGTAGAGCAAAGCTCTGAAAAAGCCAAGCCAGGGAAATCTGCAAGACTGCCTGGTCCCCTTTTATGAAATGGGGTAGGATCAGTACAAACTGCATCAATCCCTGTGGGTTGTAACAGTAGGACATTGTTACACACCTATAAATGGACTAGATAAGAGAATTAAGATTAGGTCATTGATATAGCTAAAACATCAAATTCAAACTCACCCACTTTTGTAGATTTCCTTTTGCAGAGTAAAGGAGACTCACTCCAAGCCAGTCCATGCATCATAATCACTTTCACCTGAAAAATATTTAAACAAATTAATTTCAGATTTAAAGCCAATCTTGCTTTACTTTTCAAATTAGCATTCAGTACTTTACAAATTCAGATGGAAAAAATTTCTTTAAGGAATTTACCTTTCCTTCATGTAGCAGTAGTAAAGATCTAATTTAGCAATATAAATATATATGGCATCAATTTGCCAAGTTTCAGTATATGTCATTTGAGAAACTATCCACAACTGCACTTCAATGGCAATTTACATTTATCTTTAGCCAATGCTATATTGTTTAAGTTATTGCTATTTTTTTACTTATGCAAATCTATTCAGATTAACCTTTACTACAACTAACAGAGGGACTTCTGGACTTTCCAAACCACATTCTGGAAAACTATATAATTTTAAAACCAAGCTAAAGTAAACATTGAATATTTTTTTTTACTTTCAAGGGAAAAATACCATCACTTAGAACAAAACTTTTCCTGCCATTAACTTTATTTGACTCATGATTACCCTTAAAACAAAATGCTGTAGACAAGCTTAACTTTTGAAGGGGGCAACATTTTCGTTGCCATCAAAGCACATCAAAGATGCTCTGAGCTAACTTCCCCTAGTCATTAGTGAATGGTGGCCAGTAACTAGTAGGAACTTTACTGCCATTAGAATCCATGCAGAAAGTGTGCACTTCTGCTGTATCTGCCAGTTTGCTAGAAATTGAAATTGGCATACTTGCTCAGCAACTACTTGCCCTCTTGTACCATGTTACTGAACCATAACATAACCACCACACCACCCATTCTTCTAAAATAATATCCCACATGATAAAAACTTCTGCTTTTAATAAATATTTCTAACTTTAATATTAGTTGGCTTGCATGGTGTGTTAATCATTCCTTTGGCAGAACTGTAGCTAAATTGTTCCCACAAAACATTTAATCCATTAACAGTACTGTATCAGGTTCATAAAGAAATTTATAATAAAGACCAAGTGTGGTCATAAGTGCTGCAGATGGGAGAGATAGAACCTTACACCTGCAGAAGTGTGGTGATAACTAGAGAGAATATGGCCTTGTATAGTTGCTAGTGTAAACATATTACTAAATTTAGTAAAATCACATTGTCTTGGTAGTATAGTTGGGTTAATTATGAATTTTCAGACTAAAAAGCTTGGTACATAATTCAACGGAATAAATTTGTCCCCCTAGTAGTAAGCAGTGGTTGCAAAAGAATAATAATTTGTATATATATTTTGTATTGCTTTTATTCAAATGTTACACATGGTTAAATTAAAGTTTGTTTGCAATGTTCCAGAACAATGTTAATGACTAAAGTTGTTGGAAAATAAAATTTGTATAGGATGTTTACTTTAAATGACTATAGCTTTGTTTGTAATTAATAAAGATAGGACAACAAGATACCTAGTGTGCCATTTAAAACGGCAACTGTTAAACTGGTGGTACAGGTATGAACAAAATAACATCGCTATGCAAATAACTTTTTGGTAATATTTACTGTTCACATGACAGGTTGTGGAAGGTCCTGGCAACAAAGAGCTGCAGGAAAATACTTGCAGATCTACAGTAGTAGTGTTGTGTACATTGGAATTAGAGGGTAGAAGTTAATTGCTACAAACCTATTAAATATTAGGGTATGGAAGTCTAGGATTAGGCTAGTGGGTACCATATCTGCAAGTTTAGTCCTTTCAGGAATGTATTTAATAGAATGGTATGTTGAAATTGTGAAAATTGTAATGTGGGGCATTAGATCTTAAACAGCATAGTTGAGGGCGTTTTATTAATAATTTTAATGAAATATAAATCTTGTTTAGTTAACATTAAATATTTGTTAAATAAGCTTTAATCTATAAATGTACAACACTTAATTAACTATGTAAGGGGGAGATTCTGAATAGCAAGTGCCAATAGGCACTGCTACTGGCTTATGGCAAAAGATTCTGTAGCAATAGAACTAAGCCACACTGTCTCACCCCCCCCCCCCCCCCTTCCTCCCAACTGTTCAGTGTCAAAAGGGAGGGGGGGGGGGGGGGTGGTGTCCATTTACTGTACCACTTACATTTTAGTGTGGGCTTCATCCACTATTCTGATGTTAGCTGGAACATTTGTGCCAGCTGCTGGTTTGAAAGGGAGGCATACCATGTGCCAATTCAGGAAGCTTTCCACGTTCCTCACTGCATGTCGGCTCAGGACCTCACTACCATGTTGGGAGGCAGTTGAAGACTAACCAATCAACATCCCAGGCTGGAGAGCAGTGCCAGCTCGGGGAGAATTTACCACCTGCAAAAAATTTAATACTCTTAACAATCTACATCTATCTCATCTTTACCTAGCCCCCAAACCTTACATTTGTCAGCATTAAACTGCATCTGGTAGTCTTAACCATTTCAAAACTATATAGGGCATCTGTATTTTTTATTTGCCAATTCTGCAACTATTGCAGTCTAAACCATAATCTTGCGAATAACCGAGGTCCAAGGAGAGCTTTTAGGCACTACTTACAACACTTCTCCCAACTTAACCCCATTTATACTAATTTCCTTTGGTATAGCCATGACCTAATCAACTTCAGTCAGCATTCCCAATGATCCGAGCCCCTATCAATTTTGCGCCACTATCAAAATCTCTGCTGAAGTCAAGGTACACAAAATCACAAACCTTATCACCATTTCCTCAACTATGCAACCTAATCCATGAACATTTAGTAATAAAACTATGCGATTCATGTATCTAGTCATGTTTCTCAAAAAGAGTAGAGAAATGGCACTTGCAATGTTAGATTCTAGTAACTTTCCTCACAATAGACTAAGCTAATTGGTCACTAACTTTAGCGTTAAAGTTAACTCAAACTTTTCCTTTTAAACTTGCTCTATTAGGAACTTTCCACGACCGGCCTTTACCCGACATAAATAGGGTAAAAACGGTATATTAAATGCAGTAAAACTACGGTCAATTCGGTATGATAAGAGTGCAATCTTTAAGCATGGGCTGCATAGTAAGAGAACTAAACTAAATGTTAAGCACCCTGGCAAACCACTTCGTTCTATTCAATTTCTTTATTTAATCACTTTGTCCGGCTAGAATTTTTAGATTAAATTAAAGGAACACCCTCCCTGGTAACGGCTGAACTAGTTAACCAAATACAAATATTTAGGTAAAATACTTTCATAAAACCCGTCTACTTCCCCCACCAGTAGACTTCTTCAGCTAAAGGCATAATGTAATGTTCCACTTTAGTAAATAAAGACTTTAAAAAAACACTACCCCATCTGTGTAGTTACCGGTTACCCGACATTTTACGCTTAAAATAACCCATCTATTCCCCATAATTGTTCGATATAACTTACCTCTCACCCGTTGGTCGAGTACACAGCAGTATATATCCTCCTCCATCACTCACCGCGTGGATACTATTTCACTCTGGCCGCAAATTGCCTCAAATCACCTACGTTGTCCATAAACATATATAGAAGAGCAACTGACCATAACACCCGTATATAGCGATCATCACATAACGTGGGAACATTAGAAGTACTGCTGTCAAAACATAGATGGCGCCAGGACAAACGGTAATTCCTATGGACTGGCCTAGTTATGCATAGGGAATTGAGCTTCAGCTGTTTGGTCCCGCCCCTCAGCTGTATTCACCTAGTTGTACTCACCTAATTTGTGCTTGCAGGGGTTGAGCTTTGGTTCTTTGGTCCCGACTCTCAACCGTCAATCAACAGGTGTACAGGTTCCTGAGCCTATTGGGCTCTATCTCATCTGCATTTGAAATTGTGTATGGAGTCAGCCTCCACCACATCACTGCTTAATACATTCCATTTGTTAACTACTCTGACACTGAAAAAATTCTTTCTAATATCTCTGTGGCTCATTTGGGTACTAAGTTCCCCTTGTTCGTGTTCCACCCGTGTTAAAGAGCTGTCTTTGTAACTATCAAAATGCATATATCTTTGCTTTCACTTCAGTTATATTTATGACAAGGGATTTAAAATTTGCCTATATTTCTGCTTCTCTGATGGCATTAAAAACTTTCGTTTATTACAGTATCTACATAAAATTAACATTTATCTTCATTAGGTTGTAGTTCTCATCAATAGGGAGAGCGTCGGTAAAAAAAAAAAAATTGTTTAAATATAAATATCTTTCCTCTCTTAATAATATGCCCGAAACGCTATGCGTACTAGTGGCTTTAGGTATTGTATGTACTAGCTCTATCTATAAATCCAATATTATGTTTGTAAATCGACTATTTATGTACTTTCCTGAATAAAATGAACTTTACTAATATCTAATCTCTGTGACTAAAACGTAAGAACAACTTTATCTATGCCTTTTTGATAACATATACAATTATAAGCTTTATTAGTGAATCTCTATTAATTAAACAATATATCAGAGAGTGTGTAAGGTTCGGTGTTCCATGTGCGTGTCTGTGTCTGTCCCTGTCCCTCTGCTCCTGTCCCTCTGTCTCTGCCTCTCCTCGTTTCTGACATTCTCTGTGTCAGTCTATCTCTGTCTCTTTCCTCGCTCTATCTCTGTCATTCTCTCACTGACTTTGCATATCCTTATCTATATGTCTCTGTGTCTAACATTCTCTCCCTGACTCTGTCTATATCTATTTCTCTGTCTCGATCTTCATCTCTTTCTCTCTCTCCTTCTCTCTCTCTCTCTCTCTCTCCTCTCTCTCTCTCTCTCTCCTTACATACATACATACATACATTAGGCATTGTATGTACTAGCTCTATTTATAAAGCCAACAAACTTTGTAAAATCTCTTTATGTATGTACCTTTACCTAAATAAAAATTATTATTATTATTATTATTATTATTATTATTATTATTATTATATAAGTGGATGGAGCCTTTAGCTGATCCCTTCCTGTGATTGGCTGTGGTGTGAATGTCAACAAAGAGTTTCTACCAATAATATGCCATTTATTATGCACCCCATACCACTTGTGGGCGGAGCTTGGAACCTCCTACCCGAGCACAACAACCCGCCTTATGGGTTGCTGTTTGGCTATTTATAGTGCGTTGGAAAAAACAGAGATGGCGTTAGTTGTATTTTGTGGGGTAATTTGTTGTAAGTGTAATTTGATGTCAACAGATGGCGTAAGCTGTATCTTATGGCCACTGTTGACCAAGGGCCACCACTTACGGGCTATTCATGCCCGTGCCACCTCTTGGGTGGCTTAATCTTCATCAATCATCAATCAATCAATCAGTTGCTCTTCTATATATGTTTATGGACAACGTAGGTGATTTGAGGCAATTTGCGGCCAGAGTGAAATAGTATCTACGCGGTGAGTGATGGAGGAGGATATATACTGCTGTGTACTCGACCAGCGGGTGAGAGGTAAGTTATATCGAACAATTATGGGGAATAGATGGGTTATTTTAAGCGTAGAATGTCAGGTAACCGGTAACTACACAGATGGGGTAGTGTTTTTTTTTAAGTCTTTATTTACTAAAGTGGAACATTACATTATGCCTTTAGCTGAACAAGTCTACTGGTGGGGGAAGTAGACGGGTTTTATGAAAGTATTTTACCTAATTATTTGTATTTGGTTAACTAGTTCAGCCGTTACCAGGGAGGGTGTTCCTTTAATCTAATCTAAAAATTCTAGCCGGACAAAGTGATTAAATAAAGAAATTGAATAGAACGAAGTGGTTTGCCAGGGTGCTTAACATTTAGTTTAGTTCACTTCACTTACTATGCAGCCCATGCTTAAAGATTGCAAGTTTATCATATTGAATTTACCGTAGTTTTACTGCATTTAATATACCGTTTTTACCCTATTTAATTATGTCGGGTAAAGGCCGGTCGTGGAACGTTCCTAATATAGCAAGTTTTAAAGGAAAAGTTTGAGTTAACTTTAACGCTTAAGTTAGTGACCAATTAGCTTAATCTATTGTGAGGAAAGTTACTAGAATCTAACATTGCAAGTGCCCTTTCTCTACTCTTTTTGAGAAACATGACTAGATACATGAATCGCATAGTTTTATTACTAAGTGTTCATGGATTAGGTTGCGTAGTTGAGGAAATGGTGATAAGGTTTGTGATTTTGTGTACCTTGACTTCAGCAGAGATTTTGATAGTGGCTCAGATCATTGGGAATGCTGGCTGAAGTTGATTAGGTCATGGCTATACCAAAGGAAATTGGTATAAATGGGGTTAAGTTGGGATAAGTGTTGTAAGTAGTGGCTAAAAGCTCTCCTTGGACATCGGTTATTCGCAAGATTATGGTTTGGACTGCAATAGTTGCAGAATTGGCAAATAAAAAATACCGATGCCCTATATAGTTTTGAAATGGTTAAGACTACCAGATGCAGTTTAATGCTGACAAATGTAAGGTTTGGGGGCTAGGTAAAGATGAGATAGATGGTGTAGGTTAAGAGTATTAAATTTTTTGCAGGTGGTAAATTGTCCCCGAGCTGGCACTGCTCTCCAGCCTGGGATGTTGATTGGTTAGTCTTCAACTGCCTCCCAACATGGTAGTGAGGTCCTGAGCTGACATGCAGTGAGGAACGTGGAAAGCTTCCTGAATTGGCACATGGTATGCCTCCCTTTCAAACCAGCAGCTGGCACAAATGTTCCAGCTAACATCAGAATAGTGAATGAAGCCCACAGTAAAATGTAAGTGGTACAGTAAATGGACACCCCCCCCCCCTCCCTTTTGACACTGAACAGTTGGGAGGAAGGGGGGGGGGGGGAGAAAGTGTGGCTTATAGTTCTATTGCTACAGAATCTTTTTCCATAAGCCAGTGGCTATTGGCACTTGCTATTCAGAATCTTCCCCTTACACAGTTAATTAAATAGTTAAAAGAAATTTATAATAAAGACCAAGTGTGGTCATGAGTGCTGCAGATTGGGGAGATAGAACCTTACACCTGCAGAGAATATTGCCTTGTATAGTTGCTAGTGTAAAAATATTACTAAATTTAGTAAAATCAGTCTTAATTATGAATTTTCAGACTAAAAAGCTTGGTACATAATTCAACAGAATAAATTTGTCCCCCTAGTAGTAAGCAGTGGTTGCAAAAGAATAATGATTTGTATATATATTTTGTATTGCTTTTATTCAAATGTTATACATGGTTGTTAAATTAAAGTTTGTTTGCAATGTTCCAGAAAAATGTTCATGACTAAAGTTGTTTGAAAATAAAATTTGTATAGGATGTTGACTTGAAATGACTATAGCTTTGTTTGTAATTAATAGATGGGACAAAAAGATACTTAGTGTGCCATTTGAAAAGTAAAGCAAGATTGGCTTTAAATCTGAAATTAATTTGTTGAAATATTTTTCAGGTGAAAGTGATTATGATGCATGGACTGGCTTGGAGTGAGGCTCCTGTACTCTGCAAAAGGAAATCTACAAAAGTGGGTGAGTTTGAATTTGATGTTTTAGCTATATCAATGACCTAATCTTACTTCTCCTATCTAGTCCATTTATAGGTGTGTAACCATGTCCTACTGTTACAACCCACAGGGATTGATGCAGTTTGTACTGATCCTACCCCATTTCATAAAAGGGGACCAGGCAGTCTTGCAGATTTCCCTGGCTTGGCTTTTTCAGAGCTTTGCTCTACTACCCATCTAATAGATGGACTAGATTTGCATAGGTTTAGGGACCCTTAACAATGGTTACATTGTTAATTCTCACAGGGCTTGTTTGCTGAATGGGTGGATGCATCTAAAACTTTAGTGCCTGGCAAGCATTGTACAGTGCTTTCAGTAAAGCATATGTACAATGTGTTGATGGCACTAAAGTGGTGGATGTAATGCACCCATTCAGGAAACAAGCTCTGCACGAAAACCAGAGGAAGGGATAGGCCTTGCTGAGCCAATCTTAAAAGATTGGGAGTTAGGATTTTTTTGGCTTCTTATTAGGCATTGGTGATAATAAAAGTAGTGTCCCTGTTTATTTTTCTTTTACAGGTGATTGTCTCTGGAGTTGTCTTGGCCTTTTGGATCTTCTATTCATCTAGGAGCATCTGTCCCACAACCTGAAACAGAAATAAATATTAGATGTATTATAAATACTATGTAAAACTTATTAAATAAAATTTTTTTAATGAAACTACTTTATACCTTATCCTGAAATTATGCTGGAAATTATTGTTTACTACTATTGATACAATGTTTAAACATCTGAAATTTTTTTACTTTGAAAATAAATACTTTGTAAAATTTACACCTATTTGTAACTTGTTACATAGGTGCATGCAAAATGCATTGAAAAGATGTAAAAGTGGACTACCTATTCAATTTACATAAACTAACAAATATTGCAAATTAGTTTGAAATATTAAAGTGGAAGAAACTTTAGTCAATATTTTAGTTTTCATATTTGAAAGTAAATTTAAAGCTATGCAACACCTAAGCTTTGTACAAATTATGATTAAATTAACTAAAGAACATTGTTAAGTTTACAAAACATTAGAAAAGTGACACTGAAGCATCTATACAACATGGTTTTCAAAGTCTTTGGTAACTTAAATTTGATCAAAGCTCTTAAATGATTTGTCTGCCAAACTCTTTAGATATTCTGAAATATTTTACCTAGATTAAAACCATCATTGTTTGAAAGAGCAAAACAGATTACTGTCAATTAGTTTGACCTAACATCTGCAAGGTCCTGAAGGAATGGAATTTTTTTTCTAAGACTTTGTTTGCTAAAAACAAACCCTGCCTAATGAACCTGCTCATTTTTTTAGAAATGGTAATTGCAACATTACCAAAGGCCATTGTTTTAATAGCCAAAGTACCAAATGAAAGACCAAGAAGCAACAGGTACATGGTAGAAAGGACAAAAGAATGGTTACGAGGACCCTTTCATTTGTTAAAGAAATGACTGGGAAAAATGCTGTCATTTTTTTTTTTTTTTTGAGATATATACAAGAGTTGTTACATTCTTGTACAGCCACTAGTACGCGTAGCGTTTCGGGCAGGTCCCTGGAATACGATCCCCTGCCGCGAAGAATCGTTTTTTCATCCAAGTACACATTTTACTGTTGCGTTAAACAGAGGCTACAGTTAAGGAATTGCGCCCAGTAAATCCTCCCCGGCCAGGATACGACATGACATAACATGACAAACCCATGACATAGCGCTCGCGGAACGCCAGGCGAGTGTCTTACCACTACACCACGGAGACTACCACGGTCATACCACAAGGGGTCTTAACCCTTGTCATATACATCACTGACATTAATCTAAATATTACCAACCACAAAAATTGCTGATAACATGTTGTAAAAAAAATAAAGAATATAATATTGAGGCCTTAATGCAGATCTCTAACTCTACAAATAGTAACAAGACTGGCAATTTCTTAATATAAAACAGAAAAAAATCCAAGACCTTGCACGTGAGCCAGAACAATCCATATCACAACTACCACATTAAAATGAAACAACAATGAAGGTAAGGTAATTACCAAAAGAAGGCACCAAACCGGGAAGGCCACGTAGCACCATCAAAGTGCGAAATAATTAGAGGGCGCTAAATATCACCAAGAATGCCAATACGAGAACAAAAACGCATAAGGCGAACGATATCAAAAGTTTCCGATTCACCTAGAATTCTATCGAGGGACAAGTGACTGCGAGGGACGGTCGGAAAGCAAGACACACGCTCGTCCTGGAATTCAGGACATTCAACAAGGATATGCACAACTGTAAGAGGGACAACACAATTCGGACAATAAGGAGCAGGGCGGCGCTCCATTAAGTGACCGTGGGTTAAGCGGGTATGACCAACCCAAAGCAGTGTCCCACCGCCGGTTACGGTGGTAGGAGGAAGGCCACAGGGACACACTAAGTTTGAGAGTACGCAGCTTGTTACCAACCACAAAGGACCAACAACCCTGCCAACGGGGAAGAATGAATAACAGGATAAAAGTCGGAATAAGGAATACCTTTACGGGAGATGGGACAAGAACGGATAGCTTCCTTAGCGGCAGCATCCGCACCCTCATTGAAACACCAATATGGCTGGGAACCCAGCAAAACTCTACTGATTTAAATTTACTAGAAATAAGAAACAGCCAATGTTGAATCTCAATGACCACCGGATGGACAGGATTAAAGGACCCTAGAGCCATGAGGGCACTACGAGATTCAACTACAACCACAAAGGAGGAATGAGAAAGCAAGAGACGAAGAGCATAGAGAATAGCATAAAGTTCTGCCATGAAGATGCTAGTCTCCGGAGGCAGGAGACACAAAGGTGCAGTCAGGAAAAACAACAGAGTAGCCTACACCGTCTGCAGACTTAAGACCCATTGGTGAAGATGGAAATAGAGTGGAAGTGTGAAGAAAAGTGTTCAAGGAAAAGGTGATTTAGAACTGTAGGAGGGGTAAAAGTTTTAGTCATGTGGGTCAAGGCCTACAGAATTTAGGAACAGGGACCCCTCCATAGGGGCAAAGACGGAATGACACGAGGGGAAATATTGGTAACACAAATTGAAAGAGCATTTTGTAAGAGAGACAACCGTACAGAAAGAGATAGGTGGTGAAGGGGAACAGGAACCACAGGATGGGTAAAGGTCAAGGCATGACATAAGCAAGAGTGAGGGTGCTGTAAGGACCGTGCAAGGTGGAGAAGACAGTAGCGATCGTGGCGATCCTGTAGAAACAGGGCGCCAGTTTCAACATACAGGCTTAGGGTAGGTGTCGAAGGAAAGGTACCAGAGCTGAGCCGTAACCCAGTATGATGCAGTGTGTCCAGATGGTGAAGGGTAGAAGGAGAAGCAGACGAGTAAACAGGGCCATAATCGAGTTTAGACAGAACGAGAGAGGAATGTAAAGAGAGGAGCAGTGTCGATTAGCTCCCCAAGAAGTATGGGACATGACCTAAAGTTAGTTAAGGGCCTTAGAGCATTCAACTCGGACGTAAAAAATATGGGGCGACAAAGACAAACGAGTGTCAAAGATTAGCCCTAAAAGCTTTAGCAGATTCTTTGTACAAAAGGGGATGACCCCTGTTACCTAACAGTAAATAGGTATCTGGGAGTTAGCTGTTACAGGCTGCTTCCTAGGGGGGTGCGTGTGTGGGAGAAAAAAAAATTTAGTAGTTAACCACTGAACTGCTCTGTCTCCAAATAACACCCTGGTGCACAAGAAATAAATTCTTTCCAAAAATTTTTTTCTCTTCTTATATTGTTAAAATGCAGAGTCTGATCACGGGGAAACTAAACAAAAAATATTGTATGTGACTTACTTTAGCTGCGATGGAGCTGGGAAGTTGAGCAAATTATGGGCGCTGAGCGTTGGAGCGATGAGGGTCTGTCGGCCCCGCCACCCTGTGCGACGGCAGTTGCTGCGAATAAAATGTTGCGCAATTATTTTGAGGTTTCTCATTCATTTCTTCTTTTTTTTTGCTGTAATATTATTTAAAAGTGTGTAATTTGTGGAATTTATATAATTCAAAGTATAGAACATCGCTATGCTCAAAATTATGGGCCTCATATATGCGACATATTCTACAATCAAACAGTGTTTATGCTGTTATTACACTATATACACACATTGTATATACCCATCTATGTATGTATTCACCATAACGATCCACTATGTTGGTATGGTGAGCCCAAAAAACATGAGTGAGCTGCCACACCCTGCCAGTCCTCCCTCCCTCCTCCAACACATTACTCGCCAACATTCCTCCTCCCAAAATACTGTCATTGTGTTTATTACACTATTTACACACGTTATGTATAAGTATGTACATGTTTTATTCATGTACATACGTACATACTTGCCATCTCCTCACCTCTCTCTCTTGCCTACTTAATGCTCTTGCTTCCCTCATCTCATCACAATCGACTTTATAATGGTCCAGGACGGATCGAAATGTCGTCGTCTATTCAATTTCCAGTGTGTGGTTTGGTCAACAATGAAATCTTCATGCAAGATCTTATAAAGAAAACCCCTAGAACGAGTTTTGCAGATACGAAAGAGTTTAAGGTGAGTAGGGGATGGTTTGAGAAATTTTGAAAAAAGACGTGGTATTCATAGTGTTGTGAGGCATGGTGAGGGTGCCAGCTCAGACAAAGTAGGGGCTGAAAGATTTGTTCGTGATTTTAAAGATTTTGTAGATACTGTATTGATGGATATATTCCACAACAAGTGTTTGTGAGGAGACATGGCTATTCTGGAAAAAATTGCCGAAGAGGACATACATTACCCAAGAGGAGACGTCACTGCCCAGACACAAGCTAACTTGGGCTAACTTGTGTCAGGATAGGCTAACTCTTGTGCTGTGTGGCGATTTGAAAATTAAACCCTTGCTCGTGTGTCATTCCGAAAATCCAAGAGTTTTAAAAAATATATAACGTGCAGAAAAACTGTGATGTAGAGTAGTTTGCCCTGCCATCAAAAAATATCTGCAAGAGAAAAGTTTGACACTAAAGGGCCTACTTCTCGACAATGCTCCTGCTCATCCTCCAGACTTGGAGGATGCATTGTTGGGGCCACTTTTTTTTTTTTTAGGGATATTCCTGCATGGGCCCTAAGTTTCTGGCTAATGAACCAATGACATGAAGGAGGAGTTTCAACCTACCTTGTGTTAGGTGTGCAGGAGTCAATAGGCTGAACATAATGTCAGGAGCAAAGGGGGGCGTTTGCCTCTTCAAACACAATTGTGACCATCTTCATCTCTTCGAACTATCCTAAATGCTCTCTTCACCTGTCTGACCAAATTGGGTGTCCAGACCACCTTTGAATCTGAAATTGTAAAATTAATAGTGATTTCAGAATATTCAGTCCATTTATACTAACAAAATTATATACAGTATACTGTAATTGAAATTTTACAGAATGATAAAGGCAATTTAGTAACTTTGTTAAAATGCACATGGGGGAAATACATGAAAATAGGTTAATATGGTTTGTAAGGTTGATGGGAAATGTTTATTACTTTTATGATTTAAAAGATGTATAGCCCTGATACTCCATCCTGGGTGCATTCCACCAGGTAATGACCACAGCAAAAGTTTTCCACGAGTCTCTATTGTCACACAAACTTTTCACATTTTCAAACTTGATTCATCTTTTTCCCCCTCGTTCCAGGGGTTTTCTTTAAAAGGTCTTCATGCAAATGCCTTGGTTTCTCACAAATGATGGCCTCTGAAATGCTATCACCTGCTAACTCTTTGTTGTGTATCCAAATTAATAAAAACTTTTCAACATCCTCAAGTGTTTGTGTTCTTTGTTTCGGGATTGTTGATATGCCTTTTGCCACTTTAACGCTCATAATGTCCTTTTTCTTAGCAAGTACAGTGCATATTGTTGACATAGATTTGTTGTACTGCCTAGCTAGTTCAACAACCTGTGCACCATTTTGATGTTTATGAATGCTCTCTTGTTTTTCCTCTATGGTCATTCTCACATGTGTTTTCTTGGCTTGAACCTTACCACTGGCTTTCTTGGGACTCATGGCAAGATATATAATAACAAATTTTATGTTCAAATAGCCAAAAATCCCAAAACAAATGTAATGCTTTATAAAGAATTCAGGCGCGATAGTTACTAGGCAGGAGACACTGGTAAACTGAGGTGCGATCACCATGCCACCACGCGCTAGGTCAGCCCATACGCATATCAACAAACTCCTTTCCCGAGGCAAAGTTTGTAACCCGATTCAAATTTTTCGAAGAAATTAGGCTCGTAACCCGAAAAGTTCATAAATATTCATTCGTAAGCCGAGGTGACACTATATATAAGTAAAAAATTAAAATTTTGTAGATACACTGTGCTGTATTGATGGATACATTCCACAACAAGTGTTTAATTGTGAGGAGACATAGCTATTCTGGAAAAAATTGCCGAAGAGGACATACATCACCCAAGAGGAGACGTCACTGCCCGGACAAAAGCTAACTTGGGCTAACTTGTGTCAGGTTAGGCTAACTCTTGTGCTGTGTGGTGATTTGAAAATTAAACCCTTGCTCGTGTATCATTCCGAAAATCCAAGAGTTTTAAAAAATATATAACGTGCAGAAAAACTGTCATGTGGAGTGGTTTGCCCTGCCATCAAAAAATATCTGCAAGAGAAAAGTTTGACACTCAAGGTCCTGCATCTCGACAATGCTCCTGCTCATCCTCCAGACTTGGAGGATGCATTGTTGGAGCCACTTTTTTTTTTTTAGGGATATTCCTACATGAGCCCTGTGTTTATGGCTAATGTACCAATGACATGAAGGAGTAGTTTTCAACCTACCTTGTGTTAGGTGTGGAGAGGTCAATGGTTGAACATAATGTCAGGAGCAAAGGGGGGCGTTTGCCTCTTCGAACACAATTGCGACCATCTTCATCTCTTCGAACTATCCTAAATGCTCTCTTCACCTGTCTGACCAAATTGGGTGTCCAGACCACCTTTGAATCTGAAATTGTAAAATTAATAGCAATTTCAGAATATTCAGTCCATTTATACTAACAAAATTATATACAGTATACTGTAATTGAAATTTTACAGAATGATAAAGGCAATTTAGCAACTTTGTTAAAATGCACATGGGGGAAATACATGAAAATAGGTTAATATGGTTTGTAAGGTTGATGGGAAATGTTTATTACTTTTATGATTTAAAAGATGTATAGCCCTGATACTCCATCCTGGGTGCATTCCACCAGGTAATGACCACAGCAAAAGTTTTCCACGAGGCTCTGTTGTCACACAAACTTTTCACATTTTCAAACATGATTCATCTTTTCCCCCCCCCCCCTCGTTCCAGAGGTTTTCTTTAAAAGGTCTTCATGCAAATGCCTTGGTTTCTCACAAATGATGGCCTCTGAAATGCTATCACCTGCTAACTCCTTGTTGTGTATCCAAATTAATAAAAACTTTTTAACATCCTCAAGTGTTTGTGTTCTTTGTTTCGGGATTGTTGATATGCCTTTTGCCACTTTAATGCTCATAATGTCCTTTTTCTTAGCAAGTACAGTGCATATTGTTGACATAGATTTGTTGTACTGCTTAGCTAGTTTAACAACCTGTGCACCATTTTCATGTTTATGAATGCTCTCTTGTTTTTCCTCTATGGTCATTCTCACATGTGTTTTCTTGGCTTGAACCTTACCACTGGCTTTCTTGGGACTCATGGCAAGATATATCATAACAAATTTTATGTTCAAATAGCCAAAAATCCCAAAACAAATGTAATGCTTTACAAAGAATTCAAGCGCGATACTTACTAGGCAGGAGACACTGGTAAACTGAGGCGCGATCACCATGCCACCACGCGCTAGGTCAGCCCATACGTATATCAACAAACTCCTTTCCCGAGGCAAAGTTTGTAACCCGATTCAAATTTTTCGAAGAAATTAGGCTCGTAACCCGAAAAGTTCATAAATATTCATTCGTAAGCCGAGGTGTCACTATATATAACTAAAAAATTAAACTCAGGATTACTTTCAACCCCCACCCCTTTTGCTCTACTCCATTGCCACCTACCTTCACCCCCCTCTATGATGTACTCTTCCATAGACATCTACCTTTGCCCCCTCCTCCCCTCTACTCCTCTATCATCACCTACCTTCACACCCCCTCCCTTCTCCTTCTCCATCGTCACCTTCCTTTCACCCTCCTCTATGATGTACTCTTCCATAGACACCTACGTTCACTGCATATAATGCTCCCCTCTACTCCTCCATTATCACCTACTTTCACCCCCCCCCCCCCTCCGCTCTACTCCTCCAGGGTCGCAGACAATTTCACGAGCGTGAGAACTACGAGTTCTCTAACCACTCTCACACTCCTACTCTCTCACCAGTGAGGGGGAGGGAAGGAGGGAGGAAATGAAGGAAGAAAGGTGGGGGAGAGAGAATAGGCAGGGAAGAGGAGGGCCTAGATACATTTCTTCCATATAGATAGGTAGACTGAGGGAGAGCTGCTTGCCAAGAGCCCTATCAGACAGGCTTCCTATTCCTCAACCCTCCCTAATATACCACGTCCTGGTCAGGACAACTTGCTCGATTGTTATTCTTGGTGTGACTCGAGAACTGACCTCGAGGCGGGGCATGGGCATGGATTATCTCCCTGGGGCACGCACCTCCCTGCCCCAGCTCTCTCTCTCTCTCACATAATCTATCAAGGGTCTAACATGAGGTCATTGTGCCTACCAGAAGTGTATATGTCCAAGGCTGGCCACCTGTCTGGACCATTCAAATATATAAACACGTAATTAGTCTATTAAAATTATATATAATGCTACAATTATAAATTAATTTGTTCATGGTCATTCGTTTATCAGTATTTTAATATGAGGTACAGTATATATACGCATGTATGTATACGTTGACGTACACATATATGATTATGTGTATGGAATGATTAGGATTATGTGTTATCATATATGATTATATCTAATGGAATGCATTAGTAAGTGATGTGGTGGAGGCTGACTCCATACACAGGTTCAAGTGTAGATATGATAGAGCCCAATAGGCTCAGAAACCTGTACACCTGTTGATTGACGGTTGAGAGGTGGAACTAAAGAGCCAGAGCTCAACCCCAGCAAGCACAATTAGGCGAGTATATGAACGAATGCACATGTACACTTTCAAATGAATTAAGATACCTTGAGATACACAATGACTTAGTTTAAATAGTTTAAACACATTATGGTACTGATTTTGACATGCTGATGTCTGGAAGGTAGAGGGGGTGTGGGGGGTTATTGTCTGAGGTGGAGGACCAGAGGAGGGGGTCAATGGAAGGATGGTGGCTGGAGGGATGCCATTGTTCTAATGGTTATGAAAACAATTATTGATGGCAGGAATTCAGTGGGTGTGTACTTCACCCGCACCATCACCATACTGTGCCCTGCTACACCCCCCCCCCCCACCACTCCACCCATGCTGTGCGGGGCGTATTACACATTATGGGATAACCGACTGTCTGTCCATTCCTGTCTGCTCGTTATGCTGCCCTTCCTTTTGAAAATTGTCTGCTTTATCGACTTCCTTCAAGACCACACGTTAGCCTCTTATCACGCCCTCTTACCACTCTCAGGGAGCCGGCTCTTCTATACAATAGTTACCACTCAGTCCCCAAGGTGAAAGAGTGTCCGGGCATATGACTTGTTACGTGTACTTATTTGCGATTCGTTTGGGCTGTCACGTGTGGTGATTAGTGTTGAGTAAGGCTAGGCCAGATCAGGTCAGACTAGGCCAGGTCAGACTAGGCTAGGTAAGGCTAGGCCAGGTCAGGTCTGGCTAGGCCAGGTCAGGACAGGCTAGGCAGGGTGAGAGAAGTAAAGCGGCAGGTACTTACGTTTCCGAGAAAGTAGCGGCGGTAGTATATTGTTGATTTAGATTCGACGACATCCAGAAGCTAGTAGGTGGCGGCCTCATCGCTCTCGAACTTCTTGTTGTTGTAGGGGATACGAGGCACACCCAATATCCCCCTTACATTGATCACATCGCACACTAATATTTTTACTATTTCGGACACCAGATTTGTCTGTTTCGTATATGTATAATTGTTCAATATTAAAACCACAATAGAATGCTCTAAGTACTTTCGTATATTAATACATCTTCTGAAGGAATGGTTCGCTCTGAAGATGTATTAATATAAGAAAGTACTAAAGGAAATTCCTGTTTCAATTCTTCCTCCGTGGTCTGACACTCTTATTATATATTGTATATACTGAATTATATATACTATGCTTATATAATATATACTGAAATATTGTTACATTTAACGTATGAAACAAAGTATATATCTGTATTTTTAATAAAATATAAAACATTAATATTTATCAACGTATCTCTGTGAATTACATAATTTATCAGTATTGTACAGCCTGTGATCTCCACCTGGCTGGCCACTGATACCTAAGTAGCTTTCATGTGTCCGGACACCGGCGATAGGATTGTATTATTTAACTTTAAAGAGAGAGATATTTCTTGAAATGTTGTCACATTAACGTCTACATCTTCCTTCCTTCTGACATATAGATTTTAAGGTTAATTAGCATATATGGAAATAAATTACACAATTTATAGGCTGGTGTGAAGGGCTTCACACTCTTAGAGCAAGCCATCAAGAAACTGTACAGTATCAAATGCATATATCTTCGCTTTCACTTCAGTTATATTTATGACAAGTATTTAAAGTGTAGCTTATATTTCTGCCTTTCTGTTGACATAGAAAACTTTCGTTTATTACATTATCTAGATAAAATTAGCATTGATCTTCAAAAGGTTGTAGTTGTAACATCCATTATAAACAACATTATTATTGCAAACAGTAGGAGTTTCAAAGTCTCATTTGTATGGATACCTTCTCATATAGGTGTTGTCCAGCATGATGACACAAACAAGGCAGCTAAAACTGAATGTGATAAGCCTGAAGTTGAGTGGGATATGGGCATTCCAATCTCTTCTGTCAAAGCCGCAATATTTTAGGAAATTAGGGAAGACAGAAGAGCAGTCACTGACACACAAAAGCCAGAAAGCAAGAGTATAAAGAGCTATGACATGTTTATGTGCCTCTGTAACCTTTTCCACTACCGCCCACAAGATGATATATGGGGTGCATAATTAATGAACTAAACTAAGTAAACATGTTTAGAATCGAGAATTATATGAACGGACAGCATAAAACTTCCACTAGTGTTACAATGACAGTGTGACATTGTAATTGCCAGAATTAGGCTAGGATATCGATATGTATCGCAGGTGGCTGCAGGTAATGAATAGCCCCCAGTGGTTAATATTCCAATTGTAAACTATGTGAACAAGAGCTGGGACATACTCACCAACACTATATCTGTGATTGCCCTGTTATAAGTGACTTCAGACCAAATGGTATAAGGTACTTTGAACTCTGTAATTACTTCATACACTTAGGAATATTGGAAGATATTCTTATGCTGTACCCGGATTTTGCTAACGGAGGCTAATAGATCAGCCTTATATTTTATGTTCTCACCTGATTGTTACCTTGAGGTAGGCCCGTAAGTGGTAGTCCTCTTGAGCCATTAACAGTATCAATAGATGATACTGGAGATCTGTGGAGGTGCGACTGGACCCTGCGTGACGGGAGATGTATCCCTTGTTTCTTGTGATTGATTGATGAGGATTAAGCCACCCAAAAGGTAGCACGGGCATGAATAGCCCGTAAGTGGTGTTCTTGTTAGTCACAGTTGATTTTTTTGTTATTGAGGCTGGTATTTTATCCCCTGATTCCATGTATAACCAACCATCCTGTGAGATGGGAATATTTAATGAACTTATAGCTAGTTTTTGAACACGGCTGATGGGTTTGTTCAGACCCTTCACAGTAAGCATAGTATTTGAGGTACTTTGGGCACTGTAACTAGTTCATTCACAGTTTGCTAGTGCAGGCTAGTAGATTAAACTCACATTTCATGCTCTCTCTCCTGATTCCATGTATGACGATCCTGTGAGACGGGGGATAGGAGATGAACTCATGGCTAGTTTCTGATCTACACTGGGGGAATTCTTCATTTAGAATAGCGAAGCAGCAGCTAAAGTGTGTACTTAAAGAGTGTAAATTATAATATAAAAAAGTATCGCGTCTCCCGACATCACCGCTTGTGCAGGTATCGGGAGGAGAATAAGTTTCACACAAACTGCACTACCTCATAGAAGGAGCAGATTGTATAAAAACTCAATAAAAAAATATTATATGCTCTCAAAACAAAATTCGTACAAATAGTGTAGTTACTCCTTTAGATTTAGGGTACATTTTTTATAATTACTAAAAGAAAACGTTTTTCTAACGGTGTCTATTAATTTCTATTAACTAGTATATATTCTGTCGGTGACGTGGAACCCGGTGCCAATTGTCTAGCTTATTCAAGCAATAGACAAGCCTATGCCAGTGCGTTAATTCATCCAGTTTTTGGCTGGATCAATGTTTAGGCTAATTGACGAAGCGAGGAAGTCATCAAGCTTGGTCTTACGTGATACCTGAATTTACCTGAGGACAACCATATCTCTCTAGTGGTTTCAACGAGGACAGAAAGTAGGTGACTTATCGAAGTTCGTCTTATTTGCCCCCTACTGATTTTATCCACTTTGATCTTGATCTTATGACTTCGTATCGTATTATGTCAATAATATTTTCACTATAACTTAATTCTGTGATGATTTTTGTCGATCTGCGTTGAACTTTTTCCAAAGCAGATATAGTTCAAATAAATAAATAAATAAATAAATGTTTATTCAGGTAAGGTACATACATACAAGAGATTTTACAAAAATTTATAGATTTATAGATAGAGCTAGTACATACAATGCCTAAAGCCACTATTGCGCAAAGCGTTTCGGGCAGTTTGAACTTCAAGTTCAAATAAGCTTATTGAAATAAAATGCATCTCAAAGGGATAGAAATTCTTAGGCTATTTCTATCCTCGTCTACTTAATGTCCCTCAAAGGGCTCACCAATCCACACACTACACAAATATTAATCACATTTCACATTCCAGTAGCGATCACTTGACATACTGTGAGATCTGTTGGTTATGTCGCACCTGTCATCTCTTGTTTCGGTAAATTGAACAAGTTGGAGAAAATACAAAATGAAGCCATGAGAATAATCTTGGGATGCTCAAGAAATTCAAAATTGAGATGAGGATGGAACTGAACTTACAGAGTATTGGGGGATAGAATTTCAGATATAAATATAGCTTCAGCGATTAGATTAATGAGAGGGCGGCGCAGCTAATGAATGTCTTTAACTTCTTACGTATGTCTTCAATGTCTTCTTATGTAGGGCTTCAAATTCTATTTTTGTAAACTATTCTGCCTTTGCTTTTGTTTCAACTTATTTCCACTACATTTAGTTGAATATTGTCATCATTAGTGAATAGAACACTAGAAAAGGTTCCTGGAACTCTGAACACAGCTCTTGAAGTGTTGCTAGTAAATCACTTCATCACAATTTACTAGCAGCACTTTCAAGAACGCATTTTTACTAGCGACGTTCAATCCCCGACCGTCCACAAGTGATTGGGCACCATTCCTTCCCCCCGTCCCATCCCAAACCCTTATCCTCATCCGTTCCAAGTACTATATAGTCGTAATGGCTTGATACTTTCTCCTCATAGTTCCCTCCCTTACACTTAAATTGTGCAAATTTAGACCTTTCATTTATTTTATTTATTTATTTATATACAAGGTACACTGGGTTTATGAGAGTACAGAGACTTGAAGTTTTGCATTCTTGTAAAGCCACTAGCACGCATAGTTTTTCAGGTAGATTTATAGAATTTATTTTATAATAGATAAGAATTAAGGAACCTGCAAAAAGCTTATTGGCTCATACGAGGCGTCTCATATGTAATACAGATTGTTTCAAATTCAAAAGGCCACAATGTAGGACAGAAAACAGATGCCAATTTTAACCTATAGGACAATAAGATCATGTAATTATCTGCTAGCCGTAAATTAAAAAAAAACTATCATGGTATTTATGGCTTCGACGGATAAGCAATTTTAAACGTGATGATGCTGTCTTGATGACAGTATTTACCCAGTTTAAAACTTCTTGTAAATATCCTCAGCAATAATTTTGGAGACCTTTGATAAGACACTGGTTTCCAATCTTCGAAGAGGACTCTATAGATCTTCTCTCTCGACCGAATTGCAATAAACTTATTTCGATATTCCTTTTCTTCCGCCGTCCAATCCCAAATCCTTATCCTGACCCCTGTCAAGTGTTGACCAAACCGCACGCTAGAAAGTGAAGGGACGACGACGTTTCGGTCCGTCCTGGACCATTCTCAAGTCAATTGTCGATAACCTTCAAGACTTGATAAAGCTTGTCGATAACCTTCAAGACTGGATAGATTGTCGATAACCTTTATCAAGTCGATAACTTTCCAAGTACTATATTAATACTATCCTAATACTATATGTACTATCCAAATACTATCCTAATACTATAGTACCAAGTACTATAGTATTAAATTTTAGTCTTTAATATTTTTCCTGTCCGAAACGCTTTGCGTAATAGTGGCTTTAGGCATTGTATGTACTAGCTCTATCTATAAATCTATCAATTTTTGTATAACCTCTTGTATGTATGTACTTTACCTGAATAAACATTTATTTATTATTTTATTTATATAGTCGTAATGGCGTGGCACACGTCTGTAATAGTCCCCGTCCCTACCCTTCAACTTGATTCATAGAGAACGGAAGCGCAGGTTTAGGTACAAGCGAGCGTCTGGTGGCCCATGTGTGTATAAACAACAGCTCTCCCGGCAGTACTAGAGGAACCAGACACCTGTATACACGTTGCACTTCCGTCATACAGGAGAGAGACTCTTTATCTAATCATCCTTTAGGATTAACTCACAGGAAAATAGTAAAACAACTTAAGAGTTGAGTGAAAATGTGGTGTACTCTGTTTTAGAAAAGTAAAAAGTTGGGTTAAGTGGTTGAGAGCAGTGATAGTGAAAGCTAGGGTTCTGCTCCTCGTGGGTAAGTGCTTTCACCATGTGTTCAGGCATTTTGAATTCCACAGTGTGCTTACAGGTCATTTCTAACATAAGTTTGTTTACCAATACATTTTTGTTTAACTTACATAATCTAATTTAATCCAAGGTAACCAATCCCAATTACATATAAATTAAAGAAAAAACACTTAAGCTAATCCAAACATAGCCCTACCCATGCAAAGCCAATCAATCCTAACCTACCATGCTCTAATTTAATGTTCTAACTTAGAATAAAGTTGCTGGTCTCTGTACACTTAAGAATGTTACTGATATTTTAGGTGAACTACAAAATAGTTTTCTGGTTTATTGCAAACTTTATGGTATGGTTTATGGTACAGTGAGAAGCTCTGTATTTCTGGGCACAGTCCTTCCACCATTGCTTTTTCTCATTCTCCTATTGGATATAGAGAAAAATACAAGTCACAGCTTTGAGTCAAATTTTGCAGGTGATACAAAATCAGCATGAAAATTTCCTTCTGTAGAAAACAATTTAAAAGTACAAGCCGATATCATTAAAGTCTTCATTTGGGAAAAGGAACATAACAAGGGATGCGTAACAGTGATAAATTTCAGGTAGAGTACTTAGGTATGGTCAAAATTAAGACCTTAAATGAAATGCAGGGTAGAAGTCACACTCAGATCTACATGCAGAAGGAAAGCAACATATAAAGAGTCTGGAAATAATGAAGTCTGATGACCTGATATTTAGTGAGCATAACCAAGCAAATATAGCATCAGCCAGAAATATTATAGGATGGATTAATTATAAAACCTTTTAATAAAAAAAATTACACCACTATGCTCATGCTATTCAAATCACTTGTGTTGCCCGGCTTTGAGTGCTGCTCAGTACTCACTTTCCCTTTCAGAGCAGGATAGATTTCTGAATTATAGTAGAGGAAATACAGAGAACATAGATGGCACACATAGACATGATGAAGCATCTAAATTATTGGAACTGTCTCAAAGCTCTCAAAATGTACTCTCTATAAAGGAAACAAGAGATGTATCACATAATATATGCATGGAAGATACTGGAAGGCCAATTCCCAAATTTACACAGCAAAATAACAACATACTGAAGTGAATGATATGGTAGAAAATGCAGAATAAAACCAGTGAGGAGTAGAAATGCCATAGGCACAATCAGAGAACACTGCATGAACATCATAGGTCCACGGCTATTCAATACCCCTTCCAGCAAGACTAATAAATGTTGCTGGAACAAAGGTGTACTTATCACCAGAAAAAGTTTGAACATTCTTGCAAGTAGTACCATAGCAACTGAATTGTAGGGGATACGTCACCTTCGGACCACTCCAAGCAACAATCTGTTGGACTTAGTTATCACAAGGGCCAGCCTTGGGGAGTAGGACTGCCAGAACCCACTTGCAGATATGTGTCTTTCCCAGTGCTATCTTGCAGTATAAGGACATCTAAACAATAGAGAATGAATTGAAAAATTACCTTTCATATGATTTTCTTAAGAACAATGCACTGATTCATGAAAATATTATTATAATATTTATTATAGCTGGGTTCAGTAATTCTTATTATGTTTCAGTGTGTTTTTGGACCATTGAACGTGTTCCTGTTATTATCCTGGTTGTGATCTACACACTGGTGCAGGCATTATACTTTTTTTTTGGTACTATACCATCATCTGGAGATGAAGGACTCTTGAAACCAGCAACTTTACAGTATTTTAATAAAATAAATATAGCTTGAGTTAATTGTGCTGGGTCATTCTCAGTAAGGTCTATAACTAAAATTTTTTTAGGAAATGTAACTCCAAAACTGGAAATTTGAACTCAATAAACAACAAATATATGTGAAGTTTCAGCAATATATTATGTAATAAACTAGAGATTTTTCTGTTCTGCTATCTTGATAATGAGGCAAATAAAGTAGGCTACTTCAATTTTCTCTAATCTTGCATAACCAAGCAGAGAGCTTGCTTTTTTTTTATAACGTATGCAGTAGTAGTACTCGACTGCTTACAATATTGTTAAAAAGATCAATTTAAATAAGATTATTCTTGATTTATTTTACCTATTTAGCTGGCTTAATGTTATGTAGTGATGTGACTAGTGGTGTTTTTGCATTTGTACTTCAGCACATAAAAAAAATATTTTAATCTACAACTTATTTCAAAATTCTTACTCTAATACAAAAAATATACATTAGATTTGTTGAATAAGTTGTCATGTATATTATATATTTTTTTTTTACAAGGCCACTGATTATTAACACAATTTTTAACAAATCTTTAAACTAACATAGTCTACATGGCTATACAATATTACAGTTTTAGAGCTTTAAAGATATTGTATACACAACACATGAGAGAATGCAGTACGTGAAGTTAATTTACTGTAACATGTTTGACTATTTAATTATAGTAATGGTACTGCATGCTGCCTTGGGCTGGAGTTAATTATAGTTTTGGATGCTAATTTATGTTGAATAATTACGGGTGTCAGGTGTAGGCTTTGAGTTACAGAACCCTCCCCAGGGTAGATGTAAGAAAAATATGGATAGATGTGTGAATATACTATAGTGTAGTAGTGGGAGGTACACGTTTTCTTCCTGTCTCATTCGGTATGTACATTCACTTTAAAAAATCAACTACTTACGGGCTACTCATGCCCGTGCCACCTCTTGGGAGGCTTAATCTTCATCAATCAATCAATCAGTATGCTGGAGTGAGTTCAGACTAATGAATAAGTTGACTCGTAAATATTTCTGGTCTGTGTACTGTGCATGGGCAACTTGCACTTCCTGGGGACCTCGGGCATACAAAATTAAATATACAGTACTACCAAAGGTTTACCTAAAAAAGTACAGTATATACAGTCTCTATAAAAAAGAAAAAGGCATTTAGGCAGTACTCTTTAACCTTTAGGTTAACTTGAATTAAGATAGTTAAACCCAAATGAGAAGAAATAGTGTTGTATAATGTATTGGGCTGTGCCAAAGATAGGGAGGCAAGATCCCTATCTTTGGCACAGTATTAAGTTAGATTAACTTAATATTAACAGCATTAACTTAATACAACAGTATTAAGTTGGATTAACTTGATCATTTCACCTACCCACTCCCAATAATCCCCACACCAACGCACCACTCACCATATCCCAGCATCTACCCACCATATCTCCTCACTAACACACTCCAACATTCGAAGCAGACCCAAATCAAAGCCCACCATTTTAACCCAGCTTTCAATGACATCA
Organism: Procambarus clarkii; assembly: GCF_040958095.1. Taxonomy (NCBI): domain Eukaryota; kingdom Metazoa; phylum Arthropoda; class Malacostraca; order Decapoda; family Cambaridae; genus Procambarus; species Procambarus clarkii. The sequence goes on along the minus strand of NC_091223.1, from coordinate 16,403,569 downwards.
GTTGGTCATGTGGCTTTTGTTTGCATAATGGGTCTCAAGAGTCACGTCTCAAGACGTGACTCTTGGCCTACTTTGCTGTGAATGATGTACCTTATCAGTGCTTCTGGGGGTGGTGGGGGATAATTGTCTCATATGGAAGAATGGTCGTACTGTGCGAAGCAACATTAATATGGGTGATGAGGAATGTTTAGTTATAAAATGATAAAATGATGATGAATGGGATCCCGATGCCTGGCCTCGGGCCGGGCTTGGGAAGTAGAAGAAATCCCATCAAGCAGGTATCAAGCAGATGTGCATTCATTTTGAATGACAATGCACATCATTTTAAGTCAAATACTTACACATTTCTTGAATACCATTGATAAAGTTATCATTGTATTTAGCAAAATTTTACGCATTTAATCATACAGTGACGCAAAGTATGCTAATAGTTATGCTAGCAGAGTATACATTTAGTCAAGTCTACGTCAGCAGGTGGTACAAACTCCCAGAGGTACTTGTAGACGAGCCTAAGCCTACTAGTGGTAATATCTAGGAGTTTGCTGACTCCTAGACATTACAACTGATTATCCATAGATGTGCTGTTCTTCCTGCATAATAGAATAATGAAGAAGTGGTGTGAATTTCACTTTGCCTTAAGTTTATTAGATTTTGTTGCTGTTCCCTGAATATTGCTGCCCTCAGGCTGCTCAAAGGCAATCCAAGATGGTAACCAATTCTCTCTTTTCGAGCAAATATTTTGATCAACTCACCAGTTCTATCAAGCATTTGGAGATGAATACGGGAAGAAATCCACAGGAGACAAACTCTGACCCCATCCATGATAATTTCATAATGCTCGTGCCTAGCTTCTGAGAGAAGCATGTCATAATTATGCCCTGGTGACCTAAGTGTAGTCAAGGATGGCAAGGAGTCTCGTACAATTAACATGTCGACTTTGGATTCATATACTCGTTTGAGAACGAATTATGGATATCCTGTCTTCATATCCTTTCCAATTGCTATACAGGATCGTCATACCGGTTAAGTGTTTCATCCTGATAATTTCCCATCCTTTCGTAAAATTCATTACCCACGTGCAGGAGATGAGTCACAATAACGTGGCTGAAGTATGTTGACCAGACCACACACTAGAAGGTGAAGGGACGACGACGTTTCGGTCCGTCCTGGACCATTCTCAAGTCGAGTGTAGTATTTTGCCCGTTTAAGATTTGGCCGTATAAATACAATGCATTATTTGAGAGGACAGGCTGCTCCAGCATGGAGTTCTGTTTAAATTAAACATTTTGAGAGATGTATACGTGTCTTAGCTTGACGGTCAGAATACATGATATAATCATTTGATTAGATATATTAATCACTCGTGCGGAGCAAATTAGAATGCAAACGTCCTATGTAAATCATTAGTGAATTGTTTTTGCTGTAACTGATCTCCACACAGTGAATACGACACTGTGGGCTTGTGACAGAGCGACTGTGGCACGCATGTAACAAGGCGGTAAAGACCATAGTGAGTTAATGGTGTTAGTTAATGGCGTTATAGCCTTCGGCCTGTGAGGTTGGCAACAGACGCGTCCGCCCCCACTTAAGTTACATGTTCATTTACATATTCCCAGAAGCCACTTTATATATATATATATATGTATATATCGCCGTTGCTATGATGTCATTAGTTACTACCCCTCGCTCTCAATCCTGGTCAGGTGTGTGAAGGTTTTGTTTTGCAATTTTTATATTATATATATATACAAAGTGTGAGTAATGAAGCTAGTAAAGCGTCCAACCACTTGGGCTGGAACGACGGCCTCGCTTCATGCAGGTCGGCGTTCAATCCCCCGACCGTCCAAGTGGTTGGGCACACCATTCCTTTCCCCCCGTCCCATCCCCAAATCTCTATCCTGACCCCATGCAATTGCTATATAGTCGTAATGGCTTGGCACTTTTCCCCAAAATAATTCTCCACTCCCCCTCTGCACTTCCTAGCACGTTGCTGGCGCACACACCCACACACACACACCTGGTACTGGTGCAGCTACACACACACCTGGTACTGGTGCAGCTACACACACACCTGGTATTAGTGAAATTAACATTGAGTGAGTCAGAACAGCTGGGGCCCGATTTCGAGAACACCTACATACATAATGTTCTCGCCTGGGCGTCTCTGTTCTCCCCCGCAGCCTAGTGTAATCACACGCGAACAGTGATGATTGAACAAGTGTAATGTTATGGATCTGTAGACACAGGACTTGAATCAGACAGAAGCTATTTTGTTAATATTAGCTATAGCTCATTGTATTTTACAGAGTTGCTGGTATATGTGGCGTTAGCGAATGCCAACGTTGTGATACTTGGAAGAGAGTGACCAGGATGTGTTTCTTGGTAAATGTTAAATTTAAGAGCGTCCTCTCCCACTCTACCGTGAGTGGTAGTGGACCCCATACCCATCCTGTGAGTGGTAGTGGACCCCATACCCATCCTGTGAGTGGTAGTGGACCCCCATACCCATCCTGTGAGTGGTAGTGGACCCCCATACCCATCCTGTGAGTGGTAGTGGACCCCATACCCATCCTGTGAGTGGTAGTGGACCCCCATACCCATCCTGTGAGTGGTAGTAAACCCCATACCCATCCTGTGAGTGGTAGTGGACCCCCATACCCATCCTGTGAGTGGTAGTGGACCCCCATACCCATCCTGTGAGTGGTAGTGGACCCCATACCCATTCTGTGAGTGGTAGTAAACCCCATACCCATCCTGTGGGTGGTAATGAAAAAGTTAGAGACATACAATGGGTTCAGGAATTGAACCCTAGTATTCGATTAGCTAAACAAGTTGCAACATTGATGAGCTAGTTGCAGCGTTTGTTAAAAATAAACATGAGTCTACTCACTGCTTTGGCCATCTTAGCTCAGTTTACATTGAACCCCGATGTTCCAGTGTTGAACCTTGAGTGCCCGAGACGCTAGGCGTACTAGTGGCTTTACAAGAATGTAAAAACATCAATGTTATGTACTCTCATAAACCCATTGTACTTTCTTGTATATAAATAAATAAATTAATGGACATGAAGATCAGAGAGGCTTCACACTGCTTCATACACCATCATGAAACACTTTATATATTATACACCTTTGTGTCCACTTTGTCGAAAAGGCACAGAGGCATTTGGTTAGAATAAAAATGGTAGCTTGTCCGGATTTTGTTGGCACAGGAGAATGTGTGTGTGTGTGTGTGTGTGTGTGTGTGTGTGTGTGTGTGTGTGTGTGTGTGTGTGTGTGTGTGTGTGTGTGTGTGTGTGTGGCTGGTCGCAAGAAGTAGATGAGAGAGACAATAAGAACATAAAAGATATATACTGTATACAAAAAAAATATTTGACTAGGCGATTTGGACTCAGCAATTTTAAGTTGGTGTGACAATGGGGTGACGGATGTTTGTTTATGTTAATGACGGTGATGTCACCGTAGAGGAAATGGTAGAAGCTGAGTCAACTTCATCAAACCCTTGTGCCTGAAAAACAGTAGCCTGTTGTATGTATATTTTTTATCCTTTTTTTTTCATATATATTCTCTTACCGGTTGTTCCTGCTGACTGTTATAAGCTAATCTATACCTGTTTTTGGGTACATTTTTCCCTGGGGATGGATGGTCAGGTCCAAGTTGTTGGCCTCCACCTTCCCTCTCTGGTTCTCTCAGTCTGGTGTTGACAACAGCTTTGATCCGCCCAGACGTTCATCTCCCTTTCCCATTTCTCTGTGGATTTTCCGCACACACATTATATATATATATATATATATATATATATATATATATATATATATATATATATATATATATATATATATATATATATATATATAGTGTGTGTGTGTACTCACCTAGTTGTGCTCGTGGGGGTTGAGCTCTGGCTCTTTGGGCCCACCTCTCCACTGTTAATCAACTTTTTTTTTTTACGTGCTGCTTTCTGAGGATGTGTGTGTGTGTGTTTGTGTTTTCATAGAGAAATATATGAAGTAGACAGAGGAAAAATAAATTGGCTAGAAAGGCGGGGTCCAAGATCTAATAAACTCGATTCTGCAGATATAAACAGTATTAAAAATAAATAGTAAATACACACACACACACATGCCCAGGAAGCAGCACGTAAAAAAAAAGTTGATTGATTAAGAGTGGACAGCTGGACCGAAGAGCCAGAGCTCAACCCCTGCAAACACAACTAGGTGAGTACACACACACACACACACACACACACACACACACACACACACACACACACACACACACACACACACACACACAATGGCACAAACACTTGAAATAACAAGCTTAGCATGTTATCTAAAGTGATAATGCGGACATGAGGAGTCGTCGTCATCGTACCTGAGTCCTCTGTTAACGAGCGGGAAAATACCTGTACTTTCCGGCTAAACTGACCTGTGGTAATCTTCTGGTGACTGCCATAGTTCCCTTCACGTACAAGTACGTTTATTGAGACAATAAAATATATCTCAAAGGGATAGAGGATAGCTTAGGCTATTCCTACTCAATAAAAATACACCTCAAAAGGCTAGAGGATAGCTTAGGCTATTTCTACTCAATTAAATACATCTCAAAAGGCTAGAGTATAGCTTAGGCTATTTCTACCTCCCCCCCCTCCCCTATAGTCGCTTAATTTGCCCAATTAACTACTGTATAAGTGCACTTTTGTATTGCTTTGTTTACTAGTGTTTATTGTATTCCAGTCCGTAAAATATGTTATTTTGACAGCCGCTTAGGACGGGTTGACGGCATATTTTCAAAATGGTATACGACAGGAAGTATAGGGGATGAAACACTGCATTAGCTGACCACGGGCTGGGATTGGGGAGCTAATAGGGGCCCTGATGAGGGTTCGAACTTACGTCCGGGATAATCCCAGATGCGCCTTAGTCGATTGCGGTACGACATGGTCAAAATAATTGCAACAGGGCGTGCTACTGCCCTCACACGGATCCTGCAGCCTCTCCGAGACACAAACCGGGGTTTTAGACAATTCTCCCCATGCACCCGGGCTCTGTTAACAAGCTGTTCTACCTCTTCGCCCTTACTTCAAATACAATAGCGTGTTGCATCATGCTATTGTATTTCTGTATGTATATAAATCAAGAATATTCCAGCCTCTAGGGATAAGCCCTGTTGTTGTTGTTTAAGATTCAGCTACTGGGAACAAAACGTTCCAAGTAGCACGGGCTATGGTGAGCCCATTGTGGACTTACCTGGCACAGGAGCGGGGCTGTAACTGGACTCGATAAGCTCTGTTGACCTGATGGAACTCAGCCTTTGTACCTCAGGGTTTGACTCGTCTTGTGGGAGAAATCGTGACTGTAAATGAACAAATCCACAAGGGCCGTGACGAGGATTCGAACCTGCGTCCGAGAGCATCCCAGACGCTGCCTTAATCGACTGAGGCAGCGTCTGGGATGCTTTCGGACGCAGGTTCGAATCCTCGTCACGTCCCTTGTCTATTTGTTCATTTGATGCATCACGCAATTGTGATTTCTGTGTCGTGACTGTAAATCCATCCCCTCAAGGTCAATTATACATTCGTTTATACAACATTAATGATTTCGTCGTAATGCCGCCAGAAAAAAAATATATTAAAAGTGAACAACCGTTCGAGCAGCGAGACTTGACAACGAACCATTTTGGCGAATATTTTGATCTCTGAGCACCGTTTGTCCTCTCAGATCAAGACAAGTTACTGACCTCATGACCCCTCCTCCTCCCCCCTGACATGCCGTGTATGTCACGTCGGGGGTCACCAGGTCAACTGTGTTTAAATCTTCCCTCTTGAGCAGTTTTCTTTACTAAATAAATTCTGGACTAGGCTTTTGTAGTTGGGGTCGCGAGGTCCAAGAGACAAGGGGCCAGATTCACGAAGCAGTTACGCAAGCACTTACGAACCTGTACATCTTTCCCCAATCTTTGACGCTTTGTTTACAATTATTAAACAGTTAATGAGCTCCGAAGCACCAGGAGGCTGTTTATAACAATAACAACAGTAGCTTGGCAAGTTATCATGCTTGTAAACTGTTTATTAAATGTAAACAAAGCCGTCAAAGATTGAGGAAAGATGTTCACGTTCGCAAGTTCTTACGTAACTGCTTCGTGAATCTGGCCCCCTTGGTAGCCTCAGACGGGCGGGACGCGAGGCTTGTCACTCTATCTCCGCGCTTCACATTATTTTGTAATCTTTTTAAAACGAGTTGCGACAAGGGCTCTCTTTACTTAGGCGGTGATGAGCTGTGTGAGTGGGGTCAACCCCTCACGGTATCTGTTTTAAGTAGGTGGTCGTCATAAAGCGAGTGTTGCCTCTCCAGTTTTTAGTTCAAATTCATTTATGCATTCTAGATCCATGTTAGTGGACGCAGTATCCAAGAGCAACGACAGTTCAACGTTGAATTAGGGTTGATTTTACGTCGCAGCAACGCTATTGTGTCCACTGAGATGTGAGAGGCAGCAGAAAGAGCTTACATAATGGAAAAAAAAACGTAATAGATTCAAGGAACTGAGCCCCAAAATTCGTTTAGCTAAGCAAGGTAACGTAAGGGTTGTTATAGATTCAGCTACTCGGAACAAGTTCCAAGTAGCACGGGCTATGGTGAGCCCGTAACTTACCTGGCACAGGAGCGGGGCAAGTAGCACGGGCTATGGTGAGCCCGTAATTTACCTGGCACAGGAGCGGGACAAATAGCACGGGCTAGGGTGAGCCCGTAACGTACCTGGCACAGGAGCGGGGTAAGTAGCACGGGCTAGGGTGAGCCCGTAACGTACCTGGCACAGGAGCGGGGTAAGTAGCACGGGCTATGGTGAGCCCGTAACGTACCTGGCACAGGAGCGGGGTAAGTAGCACGGGCTATGGTGAGCCCGTAACGTACCTGGCACAGGAGCGGGGTAAGTAGCACGGGCTATGGTGAGCCCGTAACGTACCTGGCACAGGAGCGGGGTAAGTAGCACGGGCTATGGTGAGAATCGCTATAAATCATAGCGGCTCGCCAAATTTCCCATTTTCTATGTCAGGTTAGGTTAGGTTCAAGAAATTTAGTACACCATTTTCTGTCTGTTGAGGACGAACTGAACAAAAAATAGTTTATTTTATTGATCTTGTAGGAAGCAAATTGTGGTCCTCGAGGCGTTATATATAGTGCCTTTCGAGTTGTTTGAAAGACACGGTAGGGGAGTAAAATCAAACAGTGGCAACTGTAGGGGACCCTTGACCCTAGAAGACCCACACACAATAGGGGACCCCATTCTGTACAGGACCCACACACGAAACCTCCCAATATTTTGCAAACGTTTTACTGTTTGTAGAAGTTAATATGGGGTTTCAATACCACCTAACAAATTTTGTTTAATATTTTAACTTGAACACCTTGTTTTTTTGTTTAGATCTAAATGCCCTCGAAGTGTTCTTTCTGGCGCGAAGTCACGAAAGATGCACCATACTACGCGTCTGGAAAGTGAGGAGGGAACTGGCTGTACATTAAAAGTAGTTAGACACACACACACACACAAATGGTGACCAAATAGCCAAAGCTCAGCCTCCGCAAGCACAACTAGGTGAGTACACACACACACACATACAAATGGTGACCAAAGAGCCAAAGCTCAGCCTCCGCAAGCACAACTAGGTGAGTACACACACACACACACACACGTATATGTACATACAAAATATCCATTCATCTCTGATTTGGACCAGCTGGACGCCAAGCAGACCCATATCATTGCAATACCAAACTCTTCCTCCTTCACTACCTTAAATTCAATAAATAATTTATCTTCATATAACACCCCTATACGGTATTGGTTGAAGACTGATGTAGTTGTAAGTATATTATAGAAAACGGTGGGAAAGGTGGGTATTTTTCGCACCCTTGTGGCAATGTTTAGCTGGAAGGAGTACGAAGGATCTGCCTGGGCCAGTGTGTGTAGTGCTGTGGAGGGTGGCGGACGCGTGTGTCTGGTCTGCTGCTGCTCTCAGATAGCCTACTGACCATCACATTCTCTGATAAACCACAATCCATTTCTATATAACCCGCTAACTATCTTTCCAACTGGATTTACCACCGTCACGGAGCGAGCTCTATACTCTGGCATGTGTGTGCACTCATTATAATGTATTTTTTGTTTATATATCATTGACTTATAGGTTTTATGCTTGTAAATGATAGGCATATTATACACGTAACATAAGATGGTTACAGGGTCCGTATTCAAGTAAACTAGGTGAAGTTTTAGTTATGTGGTTGTTATGATGTTATGTTGTTATGTATGTTATGTTGTTATGTATGTTATGTATGTTGTGTGATGTTAATAACCTATCCGGAAGAGGGCGTTCCTTAACCCCTAGCCAGGCAAGGTCATGCAGGCAGTGTGTGTGTGTATAGACTTATCTAATTGTGCTTCTGGGGGGTTGAGCTATGGCTCTTTAGTCTCGCCTCTCATCTGGTGTACAAGTTCCTGAGCCTACTGGACTCTTATTATATCTATATCTCAAACTATATGTCAGTGTCTTGAAATTATACAATTACTATGGAGTTAACGAGTCATTAAGTTCGTTGTTAGTCGGGAAATGTGGTTGTGGTATGTGGTGTAGCTTCTCACTAGAGATTACAGTAATTGTTGTGTGTATGTGTGGTGACTGTAATCTGTAGCCAGTCACACACCACATGAGAGGGGCGTGCAGCGAGCACACCCCCGCTTTTTTAGACGTACTCTGTAACCGCGCCTACCTTGTGGTGATTCCCAGGATCAACGTCCCCGCGGCCCGGTCTCTAACAGTCTATGTAAAGAATTATATATATACACACACACACACATACACTAGTTGGCGCTATAGTCACAAATCGTCATGGCAATGCGGACCCATCGGCTTGCAGCTCTGTGTCGTTCCTGAGGACTTCCGCCGGGATGACACCTCTGCCCTTCCCTGTGCCGTCTGTCTGTCACCCTGGACGACCCGTCCCGACCCGCCCTCTGATCCTGGACGACCCTTGAAGGACCCATCCTGCCCCCGCTCTCTCACCCTGGACGACCCTGAAAGATCCGTCCCATCCCGCCCTCGCCCGAGGCTTCGACTCCGTCCCCAGCATCAGGAAACCCACGGGCGCCATATAGCCACATTCCTACATCTAAGTATATCGTATACTAATAAACATTATACCAGTTGTACTGCTTTTTGTCGAGGCGGGAATTTTGTTTAGTCGTCCCAGAGTAAGTGATTAATAATTAAGAGAAAGTAAATGTGATTATGGAGTAGCAGCCTAGTGGGCTCCGTTGGTTGAAAGCGACCGGCGTTATACGGTAAACAGTATGTATAGTCGGTGGGTCTCGAAAAATGGCGCCCACTGCAACCTTGATTGATTGATTGATGAAGATTAAGCCACCCAAGAGGTGGAACGGGCATGAATAACCCGTAAGTGGTAGCAAACTTGGTTGGTGGAGGGAATATATATGTAATGGGGAGTGGTGCTTACCTGTCAGTGGGGGGAGTGAGGTCTGGCTCTTTATGCCCCGCCTACTTGCCTTGTCGTATACCTGTTGTGTTATTGTTTGAACTGTTATGACACTGAATTCTTTGCCGAATCTCGCCTTTAAGTGGTGGATGGAAAGGGGGGAAAGGGTGGCTTCCACAAATTCTACTTTGAGTGCATTCAATTTGTTGTGTACAAGGTATGCGCGTTTCCTTACATTTCTTCGACTCATTTGTCTTTCCATCTCCCACTTCAATTTGAAGAGGCTGCCCTTGGCCACTTTGTCTATTCCCCCCTCAGTATCGTGTATGTTGTGATCATATCCTGTGTTTATTCTATCCTCTAGGGCTGTGAGATTTAGTTCCATTAGCCTATGATAGCCTATTCTGCTGCCAATCTTCTAGTTAACCTCTATACTTTTTAAATTTTAGTTTCATGTTTCACAAAGAGAGGATTCCATGCCGGTGCTGGATATTCCAGCATTGGTCTAACAAATGTTGTGTAGATTTGCTTGAACGAGTTCTAATTTGGGATTCTAAACTATGTTCTTATCTTTACCAACGTCACACATATTGACGGTGGTAGTGAGTTTACCACCCTGCACCTCGCCCTGTAGTGAGTGTTAGTGAGTTTACCTCCCTGCACCTCGCCCTGTAGTGAGTTTACCACCCTGCACCTCGCCCTGTAGTGAGTGTTAGTGAGTTTACCTCCCTGCACCTCGCCCTGTAGTGAGTTTACCACCCTGCACCTCGCCCTGTAGTGAGTGTTAGTGAGTTTACCTCCCTGCACCTCGCCCTGTAGTGAGTTTACCACCCTGCACCTCGCCCTGTAGTGAGTGTTAATGAGTTTACCTCCCTGTGCCTCGCCCTATAGTGAGTTTACCACCCTGCACCTCGCCCTGTAGTGAGTGGTAGTGAGTTTACCTCCCTGTACCTCGCCCTGTAGTGAGTGGTAGTGAGTTTACCTCCCTGCACCTCGCCCTGTAGTGAGTGGTAGTGAGTTTACCTCCCTGCACCTCGCCCTGTAGTGAGTTTACCACCCTGCACCTCGCCCTGTAGTGAGTGGTAGTGAGTTTACCTCCCTGTACCTCACCCTGTAGTGAGTTTACCTCCCTGTACCTCACCCTGTAGTGAGTGGTAGTGAGTTTACCTCCCTGTACCTCACCCTGTAGTGAGTGGTAGTGAGTTTACCTCCCTGTACCTCACCCTGTAGTGAGTGGTATTGAGTTTACCTCCCTGTGCCTCACCCTGTAGTGAGTGGTAGTGAGTTTACCTCCCTGTGCCTCACCCTGTAGTGAGTGGTAGTGAGTTTACCTCCCTATACCTCGCCCTGCAGTGAGTGGTAGTGAGTTTACCTCCCTGTGCCTCACCCTGTAGTGAGTGGTAGTGAGTTTACCACCCTGCACCTCGCCCTGTAGTGAGTGGTAGTGAGGGAGAAACTATACATGAGTGGTGAGTGAGTAGCAGAGGGGGGGAATATACATGGATGTGGTGAGTGGTATTGGGGTGGTTGCGGGAACGAGGAAGTATACATGGGCGTGGTTGGTATCAAGCGAAGGAGAAGGGAAACTGTACCTGGGTGTGGTGAGTGGTATTATGTATTCGTCCACCACTGTGCACAAGGTCGAGGTACCTGAGCTGAAAGGCGATGGATGACAAGGAAGTAACTAAGATAATGACAATCAGCATTTGAGGGGTCCGAACAGGCAAATAACACTGAGAGCATTTTGCATCTAGGGGTGAATAAACTCTTCAGTCAGATACACGAGTGATGAATGCACCCGGGGTACATTGATTACCATTATCAGCCACTTGACGTAACAGTTTTCATTGTAATGATGGCTGCCAATAGCCAGACTTGGTTTACCTCATTCTAAACTGGTTCTAGTTGTAATTTTCCTTTTCGAAGACAGGAAGTCATGCACGTAGGCCTATTGACCTATAGGCCAACTACTGACCTTCCCCCAGGAAGCAACACGGCAACAATTGCCTAACTCCCCGGTACCTATTTTAAGAACTGCTAGGTGGACCGAGGCATCAGGTGAAAGGAAACGTACCCAACTGTTTCTACGTATTGATTGAACGCGGGTGCCTCGGTTGTGAGCTGAAACGTAGTCTACTGTGCTTTATACGACGATTGCAGCTACAATGTACACACAATAACAAGTAACAAATCAAATGAAAACAATTTAAAAATTACTTGTACATTATAAGCGCTAATGGGCACTTTTAACCCATAGATTGATTTCGTGCTTGTGCGGAATGTTATCGTTTTAGATTCAGCTACTCAGAACATGAAGTTCCAAGTAGCACGGGCTATGGTGAGCCCGTAAACTTGTGCGGAGCAGGAAGTAGGCTTATGGGGAGAAAGGAGATGCAGGTAGAGATAGTTTAACGGTTCATGAAACACTAGGAGGTGGATAGTACTGTGATACTGGCGATGCTGGCTAACCTCGTCACCATCCAACCTATGGTCGTATTCTCTTCCCGCCAATATTGTAAACGATTTGTTGGTTCCTATTTTGGTACGATATTTATTGGTTATATATATATATATATATATATATATATATATATATATATATATATATATATATATATATATATATATATATATGATATGTTTATTAATGGTGTTTTCTATATTTGCCACTGAAAATGTCTCTGTTTTGCCTAACCAGAAACGCAGTGACTCAAGCAACCCACCTACTAGCCTATCGAGGAAGCTGTATACAAAACGTCGATATTATGCCGCTTTAATATTGACAAATACGTCGCATTTTGAACCAATTAGTCGATTCCGTAAACAAATAAGTCATACTAAGTGAGAGAACAAAATGTAGCTGCAACCAGTCCAATAATACGTCACATTTTTTGACGTATAAGTCTCCCTACGGCCGAAAACTGACGTACTAAAAATCATAGCGGCTGGCTAAACTGACGTGATGCTCCGTTTTCTATTCGTGGGTCGTCGGTTAGGCTAGGTTCGGGGTTTAGTACATCGTTTTAACGACGTTGGGAAGGCTCGTGAGGACTGGCTGGTGCATGAGGTAATCCCCCGCACGGGATCACAAGGGAAGACTCTAGTTTTCCCAGTATGATGAAAGCGGGAGCAGAAAAAAATGTACAACCATTTATAAATCAAGTTTTCATTTGACTAACATAGACCTAACTGGGGGGGGGGGGGGAGACTAGTCGACATGATCTATGTAACTGTTAATGTACACCTAATTAGGGAAGACACGGCAACATGACCTTTGTAGCTGTGGAGATGCGTAGGTCTGTCCTTGATTTGTACCGGGAGGAGTGGCGCCGCCCCTCTACCCGTCACACACCCTCAGTACTATCCACCACTACATGGATAGTGTATATCCATGTAGTGGATGGAATCGACTTGAGAATGGTCCAGGACGGACCGAAACGTCGTCGTCACTTCACCTTCTAGTGTGTGGCTTGGTCAACACTACATGGATATTCACTCAACCACTATCCATCGACTACTATCCATCCATCCATATATGTCTATATATTCCAGTAGATACATTTCATCAATCATAATTGTTGTTGCTATGGAGATATTGCATGGTCGTAGCTGCAAGTTCAGTCACAATGTCCTTGAATTTGTGTGTGTGTGTGGGGGGGGGGGCACCCTACTGCGTGTCGAGGTTCACTGTCTCATGCTTGACTGCTCAATGTTTAGTCTCAATTAAGAGAAGTGGTTAGGCATCTTTCCTTTCATCTCATGCCACTTCACCCAGCAGTTAATAGGTACCCGGGAGTTAGACAACTATTTCCGGAGTTGCATTCTGGGGAGGGTCAAAAGTTCGACCTTAAGAGACCTCGCTATAAGCCTAAAGTATATATATACATGCAGGCTTCCTGTCACCCGATAAAGCTAATTATATAATGCCAAACTTGCAGCTTAAAATACACACACACACAAAAAATTAGAAACATTGCACAGAATTTTATAATTGTCAGATATTAAAATGAGTTGTATATCAGCAACAGATTCTGGGGTAAGTAGCCTCAACACCTCACCTATAGTGCCACAGCCATAAGGAGACCAGCAGGGATAAAGTACCAGTGGTGGTGGTTCGATTACCACCTCATAAAGTGCGGAGAATGTCACAATAACGGGATTAAAACAAATAATCCAATTCACGCATGTGGAATGACACGACAGTTAGTTTAGTTCATTTATTATGCACCCCATACCCATCTTGTGGGCGGTAGTGGAAAGGGTTACAGAGGCACATAATGGGCTCAGGGACTGAACCCCACAATTCATTTAGCTAAGCAAGTTACAATCTTGATGAGCTAGTTACAAAATTCAATATAAGTCATCACATCAACAATGGGTTCGAGATCGACCTCAAGTACAGGTTCTAAATTAAGCAACTGACATATGTGGAGAGCTAGTGTCAAAATTTATATGTTTGTCCTGCACACCGCCCCCCATCCAGTGGGCAGCGGTGGATAGGTTACAATCACTTAGTTACTACCTACAGTTAGCAAACTGGGGATATTTGGCTAAAATTTCTGGTAGCAGATCATTTTGAATGAAATATTGACACATCGCTGGAACATTGGTTATAGAATTGTCTCTAAATTCACGTATCTTTTCGCACTCCATCACATAGTGACGGAGGGTGTGCGAATAATTTTGTTGACACAGTTTACATTTGGTCAGGTCTACATCAGCAGATAATGAGAATTCCCAGAGATACTTGTAACCGAGTCTAAGCCGAGCAGTAGTAACATCTAGAAGTCTGCTGATTTTATTGGATGATCCATAGATGTGTGGCTCCTCTTGCATGATAGTATGATGATAGATGGAATTACTGGTGTCAATTTCACTTTGCCTCAGATCTACAAGATCTTGTTGAAGTTCTCGGTGTACAGCTGCTCTCAGATTGCTCATTGACAATCCAAGGTTACACTCAACGGCTCCTTTAAAGGCAGATTCTTTGGCTAACTTATCAGCTCTATCATGCATTCGGAGGCCAACATGAGATGGAGACCACATGAAATGGACTCTGTTACCATCCTTAGTAATTTTGTTGTATTTGTGTCTAGCTTCGGACACGAGCATGTTACAGTTATGTCTTAAAGAGTTGAGAGCATTTAAGGATGATAAGGAGTCACTTACAATTAATGTATCAAGTTTTGAGACTTGTACACATTTCAGTGCAAGGATCAAGGCAAATAGTTCAGTCTGAAGGGTAGAGGCCCAGTTGTTTATACGGACTCCCCACTCAAAGTATAGGCCATCGCCCATTGTCAGGACAACTGCACTTCCAGCTGCACCCGTGGTGCGGTGTAGGGAACCATCAGTGTATATAATTTGAGAGAGAGAATGCTCTGTGGACAGAGCATCAATATGGCTTAAGGCGTTGAGCTTTGCCTCAAGACGAAGCTTGGGCTGATCTCTAATTTGCTTCTTGGGTGGAAAGGGAGGGATTAAAACTGGAAAGGGTGTAACCTCCCACGGTGCAGGAAAGTGCCGCTGTTGTTTCTCTTGGTACAAATCATGAACCTGATACATTCTGAGTTGGGTT
The DNA here is from genome assembly GCF_040958095.1 of Procambarus clarkii. Taxonomy (NCBI): domain Eukaryota; kingdom Metazoa; phylum Arthropoda; class Malacostraca; order Decapoda; family Cambaridae; genus Procambarus; species Procambarus clarkii. The sequence continues at coordinate 16,388,498 of NC_091223.1, read as the reverse complement.
CCAGTTTTTGTTATCCATTTGGAACAATGCTGATCTTCAATAAAGAAATTCTGGAGGGCTTCTGTGCAAGGATTAGGATGAGTTAGCCTAAGCATTTTTATACCAATTTGACAGTTAATTTCAGTAACACGATCAACAACGCTCAGAATATTAAGTTCCTTTCTCATATTAAGTATCTTTGTGGTACGAGGGCACCCAAGGATTATCCTCAAGGCTTCGTTTTGCAATTTTTCAAGCCCTCCAAGCTTTCTTTCAGGCATCAAAGCAAGCAGAGGTGCAGCATAATCTACTAAAGATCTGATGTATGCAAAGTACATCATACGATGTTGGACGCGATGAGGGGTCCAGAACGGACTGAAACGTGATAAGGATCCAGAACGGACTGAAACGTGATAAGGATCCAGAACGGACTGAAACATAAGGATCCAGAACGGACTGAAACATGATAAGGGTCCAGAACGGACTAAAACATCGTTCCTTTCACGTCGTGAAAACTCGTCCTCCCAATATAACTTCGCACTTTGACGTATACTTTTACCTAAGGGCAAAAATCGTCGTACTAAAAAATGGACGCGACTCGACAAATAGACACACTGTCCCGTTTTCTGTTTTGGGTCCTCTGGTAGAGTTAGGATAAAGGGCACTTTAGGACGGCAGTTTCTTGACGTTGGGGGACCTTAGGAGGACGTGCTCATATGTCTGCGTGTTGGGTTAATTATCTCGTCAGTGCTACAATTGTATTAATGAAACGTTGCTCAATATTCCGGAGTATTTTCAAGTTGGCTTAAAGGGGTTAAATTAAGATACCAAGAAGGCAAAGGGGTTTACTGACAAACGTTATCATATATAACAAGTATAACATAACAGGATTTATTATGTAATAGTAATTATTGATGTTATGTTGAATGATTTATAACTACGATGTGTTCTTGCTTTTTTTCAGATAACCAAAAAGAAGACATCATACAGCTAAATAGCTAGACTCATCCGAACCTTCCTGTCCTCCATACTCAAGTTATAGCTCACTTAAACAAAAAAAATGAACCTTTTATCCACGTTTAAGTAAATCCAATATTTTTGGGAAAGAGAAGTACAATACCCCTGTTGATTTATGTACCGTAAAGGCTTAACGACAGCCTCTAACGTCAGATTTGCTAAACACATTTGAAGGTTATGGAGTTGTAGGAGACTAATGTATACGGCCAGTGTGATAATATTAGTTTTTCTGCCTCGCTCCTGAGATTTGCTCCGCCATGGATACGTTTTTTATTTTGATCCCTTCATTTCATGTAGCACTGAATCATATTCAAGCTGATCCTTGATATTCATTAAATACTCACAATATTCCTTATACGAAATTACAAAAAATTAGTCTACATAGTATAAAATCCTATAAAAATTTAAATATAATAGAAATGAGTCAGCATCCCCAATGATCGTACAAAAACTGAAATACATAATATTACCCGAGTTTACCTGAGAGCCACTAAGACAAGTGGCCTCGACGAGGACAGGAAGCCGGCGGCTTGTTGAAGGTTCCCCCCCCTTTGCCTTGATAAATATATAAACGTAAATTTCCAATTGGCATCGTGGTGTGTGGAGTAAGAGCAGGCGACGATGGCTGGCCTGAGTGTGCGTGTCAAGTTTGGGTACGGAGTGGGACACGTCCTGAACGACCTCTGTTCTGCCATGTGGTTCACCTACCTCCTCATCTACTTCCACCACGTGCTCCTCTTCGACAACTCCCTGGCTGGTGTTGTTCTCCTCATTGGGCAGGTTAGTCAATGTGGAAAGAGGCTTAGGTAAATATTTTGGTTTGTATAACGCCTTGGGAGTGTTTCATCAACTTGTTGTTTTTCTTTGTGTGTATGGCAACAGAGGAATGATGGTGGGGGGGGGGATGGTTCCTATAGTTAGTGTATGTGTAAGTATATTGTGTGTATACAGTGTATTATTACCTATGTGTGGCTTACAAGGGAGGTTATCTTGAGATGATTTCGGGGCTTTAGTGTCCCTGCGGCCCGGTCCTCGACCAGGCTTCCACCCCCAGGAAGCAGCCCGTGACAGCTGACTAACACCCAGGTACCTATTTTACTGCTAGGTAACAGGGGCATAGGGTGAAAGAAACTCTGCCCATTGTTTCTCGCCCGGCGCCTGGGATCACAGGATCACAAGTCCAACAGGCTGTCCGCTCGGCCGACCGGCTCCCCGAGCTTCAGCTCTTGGTGTCCCGGCTGCCTCTGCCCATTTAACCTATTTAATCTAATAACAAATTGTCTGAACAGCTTATGCAAGTGAGAAACTAAGACATAGGAACAGTAAAGATAAGGATTGGGGGTGTGGAAATACAGTATGCCTGAAACACTTTGCGTAATAGTGGCTTTAGGCATTGTATGTACTAGCTCTACCTATAAGTCAACCAATCTTTGTAAAAATTTCTTGTATGTATGTACCTTACCTAAATAAACATTTTATTTTTATTTAGTATTAGGATATGCCATTTTCACAATTATCAATGACTATAAAGATAAGAAAGTGCTTTAGTTAATTACTAAATGTGCGTGTCAAATACTTCCAAAATAACGCCATGGATTTTCTGAAAGAACTAGAGTAGAAAATTGGGATACAATATTTAAAAATTTTAGTTTGCTTCCAGTAGACTTTTTCTTATGTTTGTTATTCAGCTTTCGTAAAAAGTACCCACATGAAAAACTTACAAAATAAAATAGAGCATGATTAAATTAGTTTGATATATTTTCATACTATGTTTTCAAGTTTTTCGCTTCTCTTATACAATGTAAGCAGTGTAGTGTACTTTGAATGCAATTATATCTCTCAATGTAAGTTCAGGAATTAATAAACCTTGGCATCTTTGATACAATTATTAATTTCTTTGATATTTAAAATCTAATGACCAAATAAAGTCATATAAATATAGTATTGCAATAACATTGTGTCTAATATTTTTTTTATTATTTCCATTATGCAGGTGTGGATTCATAAGTATTATATGCAACTTAGTGTTGTATGTTAAATTGCGATAACTAAATTTGAATCATATTAACTTCTCTTCTATAGTCTTTGACAGCAGTTGTAGAGTGTTGTGCATTATGCACCATGAAATTACAGGGACGTGATTTATCTATGAGAAAATATTAAAGCCATATAACGGATCAAAACCTCGTCTCTGAGCTCCTCAGTAATGTGGGTTGGATCCCGTTGTATGGCTACAATATTTCCTTACTGTACATTATCTTATGTGTCATTGTACCTGGATGAGGTTCTGGGCATTTTTCTACTCCCCAAGCCTGGCCCAGACTTGACTTGTGAGAGCTTGGTTCAACAGGCTGTTGCTTGGAGCGGCCCGCAGGCCCACATATCCACTACAACCTGGTTTCTCAGGCACTTCTTGCCAAAAACTATCCAGTTTTTTCATTAAAGACTTCCACTTTTGGTCTGACAATATTTCTTATACTTGCAGGGAGAATTTTTGGTAAATTATTATATTGGTGTCCATTATATATTTTCTAAAGCAATGTGTAATATTGGCAAGAAATGCTTACAGATTCTTCTACATATATTTAATAGGTGGCTGATGGATTGTCCACACCCTTTGTTGGTCGGGAAGCAGACCGTACCGATGACCTGCCCTTCTGTACGCGTTATGGCCGTAGAAAATCATGGCATCTTTTCGGTGAGTGGAAGTTTCTTTTGATCACATGCTATTGCTGTGTTTGGTGAGGTTAGGGTCCTGTAGCACAGTAGTCTATGACTTCAAGGGACCTGAGTTCAATCTCCATTTAGGACAGAAACGAGTGGGTGTGTTTCCTTTCGCCAGATGCCTCTTGTTTGCCTAGCAATTAAATAGGTACCTGGAAGTTAGGCTATTGTTGTGGATTTCAAACTTTTGGGAAGTCAGTAGTTGGTTTAGGGCAGCGTTTCTCAACAGGAGTTCCCTGGAACACTAGAATTCCGCCCAACCACTTGGGCTGGATGGTAGAGCGACGGTCTCGCTTAATTAATGCAGATTGGCGTTCAATCTACGACTGTCCACAAGTGGTTGGACATCATTCCTTCCCCCCGTCCCATCCCAAATCCTTATCCTGACCCCTTCCCAGTGCTATATAGTCGTAATAGCTTGGCGCTTTCCCATGATACTGTAGTTCCCCCTTCCCCCCTTTTCACAATAGATGGTGGTAAATAGGTTAATGCTTTCTTCATAGAGCAGTGCTGATTTAAAAATCTCTTGGAGATAAATTGAAGAAGTTTTTGATGGTGCTACAGTAATGGTCAGCTTTATTAAAGAAAGACCAGTTCACTCCAGAATTATCAATGTTTAATATCTTATGTTTAACTGTCAATGTTAAAGAATGTTTAAGACGCTGTGTGAAAACCTTGACAAAGCACTTGAATATATTGCTACATACAGAAATCCGGTGGCCGAGTAGAGGAAGGCTTCCAAATAGGGTATTTGAACTGGAAGATGAATTGCAGGAGTGCTTTCAAGAAAACATTAAGCCACATTTTGCCAACTGCTTTGAAGACAAAAGAATGGCTGCAGAAGCTAATCTACTTAGCAGACATTTTTCATCATATGAATCAGTTAAACAAGTCACTGCAAGGTCCTGAAGAAAATTTATCGACTTCGAGTGACAAGTTTGTTGGATTTAAAAGAAGACTTTCTAAAATCTAAAAGAAGATTTTAATGAATTGGAAAATCACGTTGCAAAAGTAAGATTTGAAATGTTTCTGTGAAGAAGGCTATCAGCAAATTTCAATGAAATGAAAATGAAATCCAAATGGAAGAACTATTGATCAAGCTTGAACACATTTTCTCTTCCTTTCAACGCAAGTGTTTAATTGAATGAAGGAGCCATACTCTGAATCTTCTGCACATCCTGAGAACTTGACTTTATGAGAAGAGGAATAACTCTGTAAACTGCAGTCGGATCGTATACTCAAGATGAGAGTCATTGCCCTATGAATTTCTGTGAAAGATGATTATCCTACCATTCATAGGAAAGCAATAAATATATCACTGCAGTTCTCAACTCCTTACATGTGTGAGTAAGCTTTTTCTCGTTTATCCAGTATCGAGAGCAAAGACAGAAATCGTCTCCTTTCAGTTGAAAATGGAATCAATGTGTTTAGCTAAAGTTTGACCCTGAATTAAGTACAATAGAGTATTTGTGTACCAAAAGACAAGCACAGGTTTTGCATTAGAGAAGCCAGTTTCGTTATCTAAATTGCCTTCAAAAATAACATTGACTTGGCCCACATGCTGTATTTGTTCATATGGCTTTGATTTATCTTATGCTTTTACAACATTGCCAGTGTTTAATTTTTGTGTTTACAGCTATGGTTGATTTTTTTGTTACTAATAAATACCTGATTTTTTACCTGAGGGCTACTAACCCTAGTGGCCTGAACAAGGACAGGAAGCCAGCATCTTGTCAAAGGTCCCCCATTTGCCTTGCAAAAATATATGTTTTGAGATAAATAAATATATATTACATAAATTACATTTTTATGTCGGCGTTTCATTAAGACATAAAAATTGCTGCAAGAGTAAAAAAAATGTTGAGAAACGCTGGTCTAGGGGGACGACCTTGATAGCCTAAGTACTGGGGTTAAGTACTGTATGGGGTTTCCTGATCCCCAGCAACTGGAATTATTAAGTGGTGTAAAGGTGATCATACTAGCCACAATGATTCAAAAGTTGAAAAATAGAAATTGAAAAGTTTTGCGAGAGCATTAGTAAATGAGCACAAAAGAATTGTTTATACAAATTTTGGGTATGCTAAGTTAAAAGATATTTATTTCCTGATGGTAGTTATCCTTTGCCCCCCTTGATATCTAAGCCTATGATGCAATTTATGAGTAGTTGAATGCATATTTTTCTTAAAACTCCTGAATGCATATTTTTTAGTTAATTGCTACTTATTTAATTACTTTTGTCTGCCTTTCTAAGCTATCACATTCAGTTGCACCCTAAGATAAGTTCTTCTGTGCCAAATAACTGGACTGAGAATAAGTCAGGTCGGCTGTCATTCTGGGACAAGCATCATGGGGAGTTTTCAGGCATCTCTGCAAGGTCATACTAGGTACGAGGGAGTTACTTACTAGGGAAAAACCCCAAGCCTTGCCCAGGATGGCATATGAGCTCATAGCCTTTACAAACCCTCTCATGGTATCACAATCTCTATGCTAGTCTCCGTGGTGTAGTGGTAAGACGCTCGCCTGGCGTTCCGAGAGCGCTTTGTCGTGGGTTTGTATCCTGGCCGGGAAGGATTTACTGGGCGCAAATCCTTAACTGCAGCCTCTGTTTAACTCGTCAGTAAAATGGGTACTTAGTTGTAAAAACGATTCTTTGCGGGGGTTGTATTCCAGGGAACATAGGATTTGCCCGAAACACTACGCGTACTAGTGGCTGTACAAGAAATGTAACAACTCTTGTATATATAAATAAAAAAAATCAAGTGACCATGAACAGAGGCAGTTTTGATCTTTAGTGAGGAAAAATGTTTTGGGAAGATGGGTTCCAACTCATTTCTCCAGCCCTATAATTCACGATGCGAGACCGATTGTACCACATAGTAAACAGTATATCTGCTAACAAATGATCTCCCAGTGTGAGATGCATGGCTGTATAATCTTTGTGAAACAGTCTCGTCCCTGTGTAGCACTGCAATCTTTCCATCATATCCATGCCTCATTGTATCTTTCTACTTTACTCTCAATCTTAATTGTATCTTAGCTTCTTCACCAGAGTTCTGTGTATTCCATCATCAGTTCTCATCATGTAAGGGGTACCATCCAAATCCTCCATCTCTGGTATACTATATTTACACATCTTTCTGTATTATAATTCCTTAGTCTATTTACTTATACAGTATATGAACAATTCTATTTTAGGTACAGTACAGTACAATTACTTGCACTCTCACTGTAGTCCATGTTTGCATACAGTACTGTACTCGTGTTTCTTATACATCAGAGTAGACCTTAGTGGACTCTGTAGTAACTACTTTAGAATGCTGTACTAGCTACAGTACTACTACTTCCTCAGGAATTACAGGCCACAAATGATGTCTGTAAATTTCCTATGATGAAGCAGTTGCTATTAATCATTCCTTTACAGTATTAGACCCATAGTGTTGTATATATTGCTTATGAGATTATTGCATCAGATAAAAAGAAGAATGCCATTCAAAAAAGAATAATTGTTGTATTTTAGCTCTCAGTTGTTAATAGTCTGTAAGTAAATGACAGTAGAGTACTTTTGTTTTTATTTAGATGATAAGCTAATCAATAAATTTGAAATTATCAGCTCATTTCTTATACAGTAAAATATTTGATGTTATTACTGAGATTAACCCATTTTGTTGCTTTCTTAGGTAATGTCCCACTTTCACAAGACTTGGCAAAGTACCAGCCAGCTAATTTGACCTTCGTTTTCCGTCACAGCAGAGATCTCTTCAAAATTTCCTTGTCTGACCATTAAAAGTGGTGACCGGGGAGGTCAAGTGGGTTATGGGTATTGGAAGTGTATTTACCTAATAGAGTATGTTAATATGTTATTATTTGTCAGAGTCTATTTAGGACAAGATAGACAATGGTGATTTCATATCTAGCTTGGAATGACTTCCATAAGGTTCATTTATCTACACTCAAAACCTTCCTTCAGTCAATGATTAGCTTCAAATAGACAGGAAATTATTGTTTTGCCGAGGCAATTTGGGATTGCCACCCGACTTTACTCCCTAGCTGTCGCTGGTGAAGTACTGCAGTTATAGTGAGAGACTTATTTGTAGTAGTTAAATAATATGTATTTTAAAACAATAGCTTCATGTGCTGTTTACATATGTTTTAAGTGGACACTTGTGCATGTAGTGTGTATAAAGCCACTTGTATATCATGAGCCTTTGCCAGCCAGCTTTGTAGAGTTTTCTTCTTTATAATAGTTCTATAATGCATTCATCTGGGTCTTAGTGGTTTCCTAGGGGGTCCTTTCTGAGTGTAGTCCCCTCATCTACCCTAGGCCTCTCTCCCTCGGCAGCAGGCTGTTGTCCGCTCTGCTAATGCGTGCTCACATTCGGGAGATGTTGGAGAGCGGAGAGATTGGGGGACTCATTACAGTTTTATTCTTTCCTGAGAACAAGAGAGTCTATCAAGTATAGGATGAATCTCAATTTGCTGAGATTCAGTCCCCTCAAATTGTGTGCAACTTTCAGAATGACAACTTTATCTGGTTTTCTAGGCCCTGTTGAATCATTTGTGGATCATTTCATCAATCATCCAGGATGTGTTTTAGCATGTTAAGTTTGGCATGTCAGACATTACATTCAATGCTGGTTTTTAGAGTAGTTGGATGACCCTTCTGGAGGCTATTCTATGCTAGATAGAGAAATTTCTAGTTTCATCCATTGCTATTATTAGCCCTGCCTGGACATTTTTAAAAGTCTCACTGTATCAGAGGTAAATCTCAAATTGGCTGGCTGGTACTTTGCTATGCCCACAGGAAAGTGGAACATGACTTAAGGATCGACAGAGTGGCCTGCTCAGAAAGACGCTTTTCTTTTTAACTGAAGCCCTTATTTTAAAATGCTTGTAACCTGCTTGGATTAACCTGCGTGTCTTATTCTAGGTACCTTTTGTACAGTGAGTGCATTCCCATTTATCTTCCTTGGGTGTTTTGGGTGTGGTTCCTCTGATGAATGGGCTCAGGTAATCTACTATGCCCCATTTGTCATCATCTTCCAGTTCGGTTGGGCGGCTACACAAATCAGCCACCTAGCCCTCATACCCTCCATCACTCAAGACCCAAATGATCGTACAGAGCTCAATGCTATTAGGTACCTGTATAAAAGTTTTGGCTGTTTGTAACTATATATTTGCTTGTTAAATTATTTTGTTGTTTTAAGGAAATTGATGAATAATAACAACTTAATATAGAAGAAACTCCACATGAGATACTCATGCTTTCATTTTCTGGAAGGATGGTATAAAGTGTAAATCAGAATAACCTGTCATTGCATTATTATTGTTACCAGTGGAGATGAAATTGACTTCAGCACTGACCTAAGTTTTGATATACTGGGTAGTTAAGAGGCAACACTTGATAATGAGAACAGTTAAGTCTGGCATGCAAAATAAACTTAATTGAATGACTAACAAATTGTAATATATGATTATGTTACTTAAAGTATGCATGTTAGAAAAAATATTGGAGTAATGAGAGCACTAATTCTTTGAGTACACAGAGAAATCATATTATCGTGATCGATCAATGAGAAAATCGACAGGAGCCGTGAGGAGGATTTGAACCTATGCGCTGGCTGTTCCCAGACTAGAGCGTGCATCTGGGAACACCCAATGCATAGGTTCGAGTCCTCATCACGGCTCCTATGGATTTTCTCTATTCTTTTAGTATTTAAGAATTGATGAAATTGATACGGTAATGAATGAAGATATAGTGAACATGGATGATATAAGTTTGTTGTTAGAAATGTTCACAAATAAGAATCTATCCACTAAAAAGACTATCATAATGTTTTATCATAGTGACGAAACATCCTCACTTCACTATTAAATAATAACAAGGAGCTGCACATAATGAATACACACTTTATGATGTTATGGCAGTACTGAATATATAATTGTACTGTACAAGGGAAGAAAAATAATGAGGCTTTTGAGTGTGGTGTATTTGAATTACTCCTTTCTGAGCCAGACATGCAGTTTCTCCTATGGACAAGATCTTGCTGGTCCCCTGGACTGCATCAGCCAAGACATCTAACATTCTGCTACCAAGAATTGATCTGAATTTACCTGAGGGCCACGAACACTTAGTGGCCTCGATGGGGTCAGGAAGCTGGTGGCTTGTCAATGTGAAGAGGTGAAGAGTCAGGTGAGAAAAGGCATAAGAGGAGGAAGAAACATGAAAGAAGACTGGCAGAGAACACGGTACCTCTTTAGAGCCTACAAGGTAGATAATGCAAATGCAAAGATAGTGCAAATAAGGTCTTTGCATGCTGCAAATGAGAAGAGGTCTTAAGACTTGCATTGTGCAAGAGTTATACAGGGTGTTACCTGTATGCACACAAAAATAGTATTCAAAACAAGGCTTTTATCTTCTGTATTGTTAAAAACCATACACAGTCTGACAAATACTGGGCCATCTTAGCTTTCAGCATTGCCGGAAATTCAGTGAGTGTTAGTTGCTTCGCAAAAATTATACCATTTAATAACCATAATTTCCTCTTTCTCAACCCATTGTACCTTCATATATATAAAAAAAAACTTTGATCCACAGTTAATGCAAGACTGGCATTATATACAATGTGTACAATGCCAGTAAGCAAAATGGTACGAGATTATATAAAACAGGCAGCTAAATTGTTCAGTTCTATTTTGTTTCAGATACGGATTTACTGTAATGTCCAACATTACGGTTTACATTGTGACTTGGTTAGTACTAGGAATAGACACGGTCAGTCCACAATCTGGTCTTGGTCCTGAGGATGGCATTAAGTTTACGGTGCGTAGACATGTTTTTTTAAGTATTCCTATGATACTACATGTATGTTTTGTTTTACTTATAGTGATGAGCATTTATGAAGTTGACAAGAGTACTGCTAGTTGCTTAAAAAAGTGTCCTATGTAGATAGCAGTGCGTGTGTGAGAGAGTTATTGCGGAATTGAGTGTCTGGGGCCAGATTCACGAAAGCACTTACGCAAGCACTTACGAACGTGTACATCTTTTCTCAATCTTTGGCGGCTTTGTTTCCAATTATTAAACATTTAATGAGCTCCGAAGCACCAGGAGGATGTTTATAACAATAACAACAGTTGAATGGGAAGTTTTCATGCTTGTAAACTGTTTAATAAATGTAACCAAAGCCGTCAAAGATTGAGAAAAGATGTACACGTTCGTAAGTGCTTGCGTAAGTGCTTTCGTGAATCTGGCCCCTGGTTGGCGCTAAGGTTTGTGAGATTCAAAGATGTGTGATGTCACCCTGGTGATTTAATAAGTACATGGATAGTGTCATGAGGAAGGTCAGGGTAAGGAGACATACCTGACCTTATATTACACATATATATATGGATGTGTAATGTTTGAAGTGTAAATAGAGTGAGGCATGGAATTATGATGGAGAAATGAGTGCAAAAGTGAATAAACAGAAGATGTAGGAGAGCATACCATGATAATTTGGTTGTTGAACAAATGGATGTTAGCAGACTGGCAAATAAAGTTTATTCAAGTGAATTTGTTGATAGAAGGAGGGGGGAGAGGAAGGTCGGGAAGAGAAATGAGCGAGCATGATGAGTGTGTGAGGAAGCAGGACATGAGTATGAACAACTCAAGGGATGTGGTGAGGAACAAGACTGTGTGAAAATGAAATGTAAGGCAGTGAATGTATGGTGTTTATATCTAATGTATGTGACATTTCATGCATATACACCTGGTTTTATTAAACTGGGCTGCAGCTGTGGATGGCTGCTGGAATGAAATAGTGCATGATTATCTTTTATGCTACATAGTATATTGTATTGTAAATGATATAATAAATGGACTACATAATTATATAGTGAAAATTTCATTTAATATCTATGACTTTTTATTATACTGCACTAATCACATTTTATGGGAAGGCCCCTGTCTTAGTAGCTTACTAGTTCTTATACCCTGGTACCACTAAGCCTAAGGATCATACTACGCATTTAAGACCTGCCCTGACCTATCAGGAGAAGGACCAGAATCTGGCTCTTTCCAGATGAGAGCTTTAGGATCAGAGATCTACCAAAAATTGAAGACACCAGTTAGAAAGTTTAGACAAAATAAAATAAACTTCATTCTGAACCTGTCTCTTCTCAACTGCTACATTCCTTGGTCCACATTCTGGGTGACCATATTGTGGGACCCTGGCAAACCTGGGACACCATGTCCCAGGTTTGCCAGGTAGTTTCGTGCTGTTCTTTGCTTGTTTTTCTCGATCTTCCAGATGCTTTCTGGTACATTCCTCTCCACCCAAAGTTAGGAATTGGCTAGGGTTAAGAATGGGGACAGCTCTTGCACCATTTGGTTTGAACTTGGCTCTCAGAATCTTCATCAGACTTACTTGCATAATCACTTGATATATCTATCTGTTACAGTTCCGTATTCTTGCATACTTCGACGGCTGGTTGTTTAGAACCTCCTGTTAATCAGCTTTCCCAACTGGGAAAGCCTAGGGATCTAGTGCTTTCTCAGTTGGCCTATACTGATCAATACTTCTCATATCCATATACATGTTTGTGTGTGTAATTACCTAAGTGTAGTTACAGGATGAGAGCCACGCTCGTGGTGTCCCGTCTTCCCAGCACTCTTTGTCATATATCACTTTGAAATTACTGACAGTTTTGGTCTCCACCACCTTCTCACCTAACTCTGTTTACGAAAGTGAATTTTCTTATATTTCTTCGGCAGCCTTATTTAGTTTAAATATATGACCTCTTGTTCTTGAAGTTCCAGGTTTCAAGAATTCTTCCCTGTCAATTTTATTGATTCCCATTACTATTTTGTACGTAGTGATCATATCGCCTCTTTTTCTTCTATCTTCTAGTTTTGGCATATTTAAGGTCTAACCTCTAGTCATAGCTTTTGTCCTTCAGTTCTGGGAGCCATTTAGTTGCATGTCTTTGCACCTTTTCCAGTTTGTTGATGTGCTTTTTAAGATATGCTTACCTTGTTGTGTCTCCCCCAGAGCCTTAATAATAATATGACTTGTAATGTTTCTTTTCAGTATATTGTTTTGACTGTGCTGGCCATTGGTATATTATTTGTTAGTGTTTTCCATGGACTTGTCAAAGAAGTCAACATTCCACAATATGGCAGAATATTACCCGATGATGACGAGACTAGCGGTGCAGACAGTTCTCACACAGACCAAAGGAACTTCTCGCATCAGAACGGCGTGTCTCTATATGCTCCAGTGCACTGTCGCATGACTGCTGTCGACTGGTTCAAAAGCATACAGGTAAAATTGTTTTGCCCGTCACCAATAATTTTTTGTTCACGCAAAATACAAGTCCAATATGAAAAGTAAAGGGTACTCCATCATACAATAATTCAAGGGACTACAATTGCATATTTAGCCATTCTCAATTCTTTGGCTAGTGCCATAGCCATAACATAAGCTAGTAAGAGAATATGGCACACAAATATTTAATGCAAGACAGTACAATGTAAACAGAAGGCTATGTCTGATTGCCTGGAATTATTGAGAATTAAGGATGTTACGAGCATGTCTTGGTAAAATATATTTTGACTGTAAAATAGATGAGTTTCAGGCTTTAGCTTTAAGATAGGTATATGATATGTGGGAGGTGGTCAAAGTAGATTTTATAAGTTTTTGGGAATTGAAACCAATTTTAGATTCTTCTCATTCTAATTTATGCTTCACATAAAGAGCAGTATTAATAACTCTTGACATAATTAGTCTGTATGAGACACATTTAATCTTCATTTAATCTTCATCATTTAATCATAATTATTTTGTTGGTGTGCTTAATATTCTGGAAAGTAATTAATACTTCTGCAGCATAATGGACTAAGATTGGTGTTGATATAATGGTAGAAGGTCATTTAAATTTAAAAATATTCATATACAGTCATGATAAGAAAAGTTTGTATTTTTTGTATATAAACTTTGGGATGAGTATATTATCAGCATATCTTCCACATTCCCACTGAATTTGGGTAGGGTTCTATTATAATACACTATACAGTAAATTATAACAATGAAAATGTAACTACTGTTACTTTGTAGAATAGATTTCTTAGTTTAGACAATTTGAAAGAACGATGAAACATAATAAATAAAAAATAAGAGAATTCCTAAACCTGAATGATTTGATTAATGTATTTTAATGCACAGTTTATAGGAACAAAAATATGGCAAGGCATCATTTTTGTTTCCTGCAGAAGGCTTTAAAGTTATATAAAGATACTAAGAGAAAATATGGAGGCTGTATAAAATCACGTTCTTGTGATTTCCCTATGCATAAAGATACTAAGGCCAGTTCAGTAATGCCAGCCCTTCCCTCCTCACAGTTCTACCAGGTGGCTGTGCTCTACATGGGAACTCGGCTCTTCTGTAACCTCTCGCAAGCATTTGTCCCCATATATATCCAAGACACTCTTCACTTGCCTCAAGAATCTGTTGCGTACATTCCGTTGGTGATGTACATTTCTGGCTTTCTCACCACTACTATCATGAGGGCTCTCAACAAGTTCATTGGTAGGAAGGTGAGTATTATATGTTAAGAATTTCCTGGGAAATTCCTGAGGTCAAGCATAATTGATTTTGGAGATTTGTAATCATATGTATGTTTGTGTATGCTTATTTGTATACATTGGGTGTATATGCATTACTGCAGGCTCCCCTAATCAGCCAAGTAGGCAATGGCCTAGGGTCTACCAGCACTTTTTTTTTCTCTCTGCAAGGAAAAATTCCCCAGGGTAAGTGCAAGACTTGCAGAGTGCAGAGAGTGCAAAACTATGCATAACTAACTTTGATAATTAATCATTACCTATTATTATAATCTGAGCTTTCTGCATGTATGTGTTTCCTTTGAATAGCCACACTGGCCAGGGGGTCGGGTCCCACTTAGCTGTTTTGGCCTAGAACCCAAAAACAGTTAGATCCGGCCCTGCGTTGCTGCCTATTTGTACTTACTGGAAGAGAAATATGCTCATCATATTCTGCTGTCTCCATATATTCTAAAATATAATAGCTATGAAACTTGAGTTGCTTTGGAATTTTATTTTCTCTGTAATTACAGCTGCAACCACTTGTTTATTTTATTACCTCGGGTTTCAGAAGCTCTTTCCCCGATAGTTTCTTCATGTACTGTACTGTAATTTTTCAAATACTGTATATAAGTGGTTATTGTTAATTCCTGTTGTTGGGGAGAGGAAGCCTGTGCTTTGGCTTATTGAAGTCTTCCTAGGCCAGCTGCTGACCTTTCCCAGGATGCAAACCACAATAGTTGCCTAAACTCTGGGGCTACTGCTCAGTGAACAGATGCATAAAGTGAAAGAAACATGCTCAACTGTTTCTGTTTCTTTTTCAGTCCCCTCAACTGAGGGAACTGAACTCAAGTCCTGCAGGTATGAGCTGAAGATATTAATTGTTGCACAGGTTATCTTGAGATGGTTATCTTGAGATGATTTCGGGGCTTTAGTGTCCCCGCGGCCCGGTCCTCGACCAGGCCTCCACCCCCCAGGAAGCAGCCCGTGACAGCTGACTAACACCCAGGTACCTATTTACTGCTAGGTAACAGGGGCATAGGGTGAAAGAAACTCTGCCCATTGTTTCTCACCGGCGCCTGGGATCGTACCCGGGACCACAGGATCACAGTCCAGCGTGCTGTCCGCTCGGCCGACTGGCTCCCTACCGACAGGACCCTATTACTTTGCCCATTTTTCTTCCGTCTTTCAATACGGGTATACCATATTTATGGCTTTAAGTCAATCCTTGTTATTTGTGTTTCTCAGCTCTAGAAGCTATGTAGTTGCAAATCTTTAGACTTTCTTAGACATGTTTCTTTAGGTTTGGGCAACTTACAATGGTATGGCAAATTTGGCAACATTGTGTGGGACTTTTATCTTTGGTAGATAAAATACTTTCTGTAGTTACTCCTTGGTCCTTTTTTTATCTAATATAATAAGATCGTGTAACAAAATGCATAATTTTAATGTAGCCTGTTTACTGACTATGCTCGATTATCCAAATTATATTGGGTTCAACCCTTTTCAAGGTAGCTGGACATTCGAGTTAGCTGAACGTTTAGCTGGAAAGTCAAAAGTGAACAAATTTGAATTTATTTACATTTTTGTTCATCAGAAATCTTGGTAACCCAAACTTTTATTAGAGTTGAGCAGTCAAAAATTCAAACTCAAATTTATTTGGATTACCCAAAGACTCAGGTTACCAGAATTTAGATTGCCAATTTCTTACACTATATACAGTAGTTTTGTTTGATAATTTGGTGATCTCCAAACATTTCTCAGAGGAAGTGTGTTTTCCAATTTCCTTTTGTGTTTGTGGGTGGTTCCCCTCAATAGTGGAATAATCTTTGATCCACATGTGCTCCCTGCCTTGAGGGGGGGCCTGATTAATGTGAAACGATGACTGCTCCTGGTATGCAAGAAATGGTCATTAAAGCTTGGTGTATTGATAGCATTCCTAGGGTGCCAATGAAGCCAAGTGGGGCTTTGAGTGAACCTGCCAGAGGTCACTCTTGAGCTGAATCGAGACTTTCTACAGTGAGGTTTTAGCATCAGTATGATCCAAAAGGACATTTGTAAAGGTCTCTGATGTGCTGGTGCAGAATGTTACCTGGACTAACTCTCATGATTCTGTCCATTAGAATCAGAATGGATCTTGCCGTAGGTATCTAAGTAAGAAATTTGAGAAAATTGAATAACTATAGACATTTATTTGAACTGTATAGGTATCAGCTGATTTATTTAATGAGAGAAATATATTTAAATTAAAATCATGTCTTTGTTTTAAAGATTCTGATAAAAAATAATAATCCCATTCAGGCATCATTCATCTTGGGATGCATCATCGGTGGAGCAGCGTGCATTGCAGTCTGGTTTGGAGAGGGTGACTTCTACAAACAATACCTTTTGTACGGAGTGGCGGCACTGCTTGGAGCTGGAGGCTCCATCATGCTAGTCACATCACTTTCCATTACTGCTGATCTAATTGGACCCAACGTAGAGTCTGGGGCTTTTGTGTATGGTGCTATGAGTTTCACAGATAAGCTTTCCAATGGTGCCGCTGTCATGTTAATCCAAAGCCTGAATCCCTGCACGTGAGTATTCATTCGAGACTATTAATTAGATTGTTATGCTTCTTGAATGAAGGATTGTACATGTATATTTCAAATATCGTACATTCAACAAATCACATAGCTGAATTCTAGGTGTTAGTGCCTTGGTATGGCTCAGTCCTTCCTGAAGTACTTGACACCATCACAATCTCATCAGTCTGTCAATCTGTTTTGCATGGGGAAATGTATCTTTGCAAATGATCCTGCCCCCTCAATTAGAATAGGGTGAAAAAGATTTCTGTGCTTGGAATCTTAATAATTCCTATTGTCAGAGAGAGCACAAGCCTGTACTTAGGGCTATCAAGGTTTAAACCAACTACTAACGTTTGCCAGGATGCAACCCACAATAATTGCCTAATTCCTGGGTACCTATTTACTGCTATGTGAATAGAGCCATCAGGTGAAAGGAAACTTGCCATACTTTTTTTGTCCTGCCCGAGGACTGAACCAGTGGACATAGTCCACTGTATTACCAGTGTCATTATAAAGAAAGCATGGCATGAAAGTTCAAATTAGAGTTCAAATTCAATTTCCAAAAAAGACATCACCATGGTAGGGTTCAAGTCCAAGACAAACCAGACCATACAAACAGTTAAACCATATAACCTCAGAGAAGATAACTTTGAAGACATACATCTTCAACAATCAACGTCAGGGAAGATTACCCTGAAGCTAGGTGGTTAACCACTCTCGTGAGGGACTCGCGTGATTGGTCAGAGACAGTGAAGTGAACACAATGCAATGGACACCCTTCACGTAGAGAAAAGTCTCGTGCTACGGTCAACTTAACTGGTCTCTGCAGTCTCTCTTCAGAGACACCTTAATTAGTCTCTTAACTTAATTATGAATTAAATTAAACTTAATTAGATTAGCTGATAGGAAATGTGCCCAACCGTTTCTGTCCTGCTCGGGCTTCAGATCTGGGATTCCCGACTGTGGGTCAAGAACAAACCCTACTGTACCAAGACCCTATTACATTCTGTATATCAACAATCTAAGGGTTAACATGACATTTACTAAGTGCTTCATATATAACATTTGCACATAATTGTATCTCCTCCTATAGCATATGAATTTATATTTAACACTGAAATGTCTTGACTGTTGTGTATTAAACTACATACTGTGTACTGAAATATTCATCATTATAATTTGTATATTTTAACTATTGTTTTTTGTCATATTTTAGCACCTGTTGTCCTAGATGCACGTCTTACTACCAGGAAGCACTGGCCATATCGTGCGGAACAGCAGCTGTATTGAGTCTGTTTGCCGCACTTTCTCTCCTCCCCAGCAAGATTGGTGAGCGCAAAAAGGGTAAGTTTGCAACTGTCGCTAGGAGGGGGATAGGGAAACCATTTAATGTATAAACGACCATCCACACTTCTATGGAAATAAACATTCCATTCACCTGGACTGTATGGGCCTTGAACCCGTGGACCCCACGTGCGTGAGGCCATAGCACTATCAACTCTGCTATGAGGAGTCTTAAAAGGAAGATTTCCAGAAGCAGCATCCTGTTGCATACTGGAATTTTAAACTTTCCCTGATTACTACTGAAGCCCAGAGGAATTACTGACCCTTGGATGTTCTAACGGGAAAATAGTGCTTAGCAAATTTGCCTGTCAATCATCAATATCTTGGTTGAAGTATTCTTATTAGATGGGGATCTGGTTATCAATTCTGAGTTTTTAATGTTTTCGGGGGACCTGCTGCCTGGGTAACAGCTTCTCCCCCGAATCAACCTACCCTGCCTTTGCGCCCTGGTGAGGCCACTCCAGACCAGGCCGACATCAGAGCCCAACTCCATAGACTCCTGAGACTGATGGATGCCTACTAATGTCTTATGTCTTGAAGCTTTTGAAGGGGTGGTCACATAAGGTCTTTCCCAAATAAATGTTATTATGTTTTGTAAAACTTATTTCCCCTCAATTTTACCTCGTCAATATTTTGTGCTTATGTGTCGTGTCTCACGTACTTCTTTTTATCACATTAAACTTGGACATTGTTTAATGTGTTTACTGCATGTTTCTCTTCACCTCCTATGCCAGGTGAGTACGACGGGCTCAGCATAGTCCATGCTACTTAGAACTTTTCGTTCCGAGTAGCTGAATCTAAAACAAACATCTTCTTTGCACCTAAGATTGGAGTGTTATTTTTTTATTATTATAATTCATATTAATTATTTACTTTCTTCATACCAGTAGAAACCATATTTAAAATGCATGTACATAAAACACAGTAATTACTCATAATAATTTGTGGTGGTTATATTTAATGAAAATAATTCTAATTGTTCCTATTGTAGTAGATGTATAAGTTGCCCTGGACAGTGTACATTTTTGATAAATTAACTGTACTAACTTGTATACTGTATGCAGGTTATGAATTGGACCCTTGCTGAACTACTGCTAAGAGCAATGAAACAAGTCTAATGCTGATTTATTTACCTGGTTCTCTTAACTACATATTGACTTTGGCAAAACGTAAATTTAATTATCTAGGATATAGTGAGCAAAGTTCCAATTCACCAGATCCTAAGTGTATTTTCTCCCTCATTAATCGGTTGGTTTTATTTAACATCAAACTCTATTCTTAGGTATTGAATCAGATGAGGGTGTTCCTGAGCGGTCAGAAACCAGTGGTGCCGAGGGAGTCCCAGAAGCACTCACACCTGCTTGTACAAACTCAACAATGTACACTGTTGCATGCATAGACCCATCAGTTGGTACAGTGGCAGTGGTGGGTGTTGGGCCAGGCATGAGTGATGGTGTTGGTACAGATGCACGACCCAACACTACCGAAGGTGAAGGTTTTTCTCTCTTATAGATAAAAGATAGATATAGTCACAATAGGCATTTGACACACCTATTTGGCAGACACATTTTGGCTCTGCAGCCTTCAAAGCTTTGAAGGTTTTAGCTTATGGTAATCAAGTGCACAATAAGGTAGCGTATATAACCAAGGGATGAGGCACAGAATGGTAGTGAACATAAGCAAGGGATGATGCACAATACATAGTAGCGAACATAAACGAGGGATGATGAGCAGTATGATAGTGAACATAACCAAGGGATGAGGCACAGAATAGTAGTGAACATAACCAAGGGATGATGAACAGTATACTAGCGAACATAACCAAGGAATGATGTACAAGAAGGTAGTGAACATAACCAAGGGATGATGAACAGTATTCTAACGAACATAACCAAGGGATGCCCGCCAAACACACACGACGAAACTACGATGTTGCCACAACATTCAAACAACTTGTAACACCTTCTAACAAGTAGTAACATGTATCTAGCAAGTTGTAACAACTTTCTAACACGTCATAAAACCTTTATACAAGCTGTAACAGCTTTGTAACAAGTTGTAATATGGTAACATTAGGGACTGTTACATTGTGTGTTTGAAGGGTGATGCACAATAAGGTAGTGACATAACCAAGGAATCATGCACACTATGGTAGTGAGCACAATCACATTTTCTAACAAAGATGGAATGTGGATACACACAACAGGTAAACATTAAGTTCATATTTTTTTTAAATATTTATTACTTTCATTGTTGAACTTTATTAAGTAGGTTGTACATGTATTTATGTTTTTAATAAGTGCAAACTAAAAGCTTTAAATATAACATATAATTGTGTTTTGAAGCAGACTACAATGTGCATGGGTGTTTTATTTAATTAATTTTTCACTCTCCTTATCAAATTTCTGGCAGTAAAAAACTACATGAATGGTTTAAATGTTTAACTATAAATAAATACAAATTTCAGGGTACACTGCAATTCCACAAGGTGTCCGAGCTCGGATAATATCATCGTGTTCGGATAATGAGGAAAGCGGCGGCGACGTGTCCGTTGCATAAGCTACTAAGAGCAAGTTAGCATATTTTGTTATAATAAGTTAAATGGACGGCTGTGTATCAGTAACATCTGTGAAACTCGTGAAGCTCAAGCAGGTCGGCGTTCAATCCCCAACCGTCCAAGTGGTTGGGCACCATTCCTTCTCCCCATTCCTTCCCAAATCCTTATCCTGATCCCTTCCGAGTGCTATATAGTTGTAATGGTTTCGCGCTTTCTCCACATACTTCCCTTCCCTTAGTGGTTGTTCATAATGACGGGGCATTATTTTGCTTGGAGCGTGAACGACAATAAGCAAAGCTCTTCATTCATGGAGGTGGATAATTTCCAGATATTTGAATTGTTTTCAGTTGACATTCTGAGTTGTAGATACTTAAGGCAATTTATTTTGTACAAGTTTGACTGTGGAAGATACTTTTGCAGTGACTGATATTTACATTGATCGTCAGGTTGTAAATAATACATCATGCAAAAACCATAAGTTAAAATAAATCTAATGCATTTTTGTATTCGATCAATTCCTAATGCAGGAATTTATTAAATCAATCTGAATTCAGTGTCTTAAATATGAAAGAACAAGTAAACAATACAAATGAAGAACAGTTTTGTTTAGTGTTTGTCTAGTGTTTTACCCAGAGGGTCCAAAAAGGAAATTTTTTTAAATAAAATTATTATGTATACTGTATCTAATAAGTGAAAACCCTGATAATTCCAACTGTGTATTTTGAAGAAAATAATTATAAAATGAATATAGTGTTGATAAAAAAAGTAAAAAGTTAATTTTTAGTCTATTTTCTAGTAAATAATATATTCTATATATTGTTATAAATATAACCAATATTCAAAATCATTTCAAATTATGATTATTATATTTTTTACGGGGACAGGCTATTTTCTTCTTTAGCTTTCTCAATATTTCATTTCTTATAAGATCAAGATGTGCCCTTTCTATAGATGCCATGAAAAGTTATGAAATATGTTGTTTTAGACAGTATAAAAAAAATATGTACCTTTTTAATTATTATATAATTAAAACAAAATAAAAAAGTCTTGAGTTACTTGAGAGAGAAGAGAGAGAAGATTAAGCCACCCAAGAGGTGGCACGGGCATGAATAGTCCATAAGTGGTGGCCCTTTTGAGCCATTTCCAGTATCAATAGATGATACTGGAGATCTGTGGAAGTGCGACTGCACCCTGCGTGACGGGAGATGTCTCCCGTGTTGAGTTACTTGATATCAGACGATACGTGTTCCAAATGGATAGACTATCGCCATAACCACACACATAAGGCTTCCGGGCTTTACACCTTTTGACTATTACGAATTTCTTGGTAAGTACTGTGTGTTTATTTGTGTATTATATTCTTGTTTCAAATTGCAGACAGAAATCAATTCGGCTCCTTATTTTTATACTACTGATTTGTTGCATTGTTTTCTTTATTGTTTTATTAAAAAAAAATACATTTCTCAGTAGGAAAAAGAATGCTCCGCATATATTTGCCATTACAGGAGAGGAATACCAAGATGAAAATTTATATACACAAAAGTTCCTTGCAAGGTTGTAAATTGACTTCAAAATATATTTAATATCTATCTTTCTCACTCACTCACTCTCTGTTACATATGATACATCATTCAAAATTCAAAATCCTATTTAAAAACAAAATAGATGTGAGGTACAAGCATAATTCCCGATATTTGCTGCTATACGTGTATTTGATTCTGCCGCCGACCACTTGGTCTGGCACTTGCCATGTCCAGGGGCTTGTTTTGAAGGTCAAAAGGACCTGGTTGAACATTACATATGTGATTTGGTAAAGTATAATGATAAATGCTGGAGTATATACATATAATATATGCAAAATATTTTATCTACATTTTAAATGATTGTATCTATTTTGGACAGTTTTGTAGAAATTAATTATACCCGTATCATGTTTTTCATATATGATACTATACATGATTAAATATGAAAATTATTTAATTGAATACAAGACAAATATACAAATGTATTTTTGCTTTGTCTCGCTGCATGCAGGTTGGCATTCAGTCCCCGACCGTCCAAGTGGTTGGGCATCGTTACTTTCTCCCTCCCCCCTCCTCCCCTGTCCCATGCCAAATCTTTATCCTAATCCCATCCAAGTGTTATATAGTCAAGGTGGCTTGGCACTTTCTCCTGATAGTTCCCATCCTTTCTCTCTTTCCTCGCTGTTTGAGTCAGATATTTCATCATACACACATTATAATTATCCTGTTTCCAACATTTATGGAGAGGCATCAGTTCAGAGGAGAAATGTGAATAATATAGCAAAAGAAGGTTATAGATATTAAACAATAAAATATTAACAGATATTGCTCATCCATTCACTACGTTTACGACATAAGGCACCACAGGAAAAACAACCATTACAACACTCCAACAGTCATCCACAGCAGCAACCCACCACTTCGTACGTCCAGGTGTACAGTGCGCCTCGCGAAGTGTCGTAATTCATTGGACTGAAATTCGTTCACGTCTTACAACTGCTTTCAACCCACCTTTGTTCAAATTAATTATTTGTTCCTTACCATTTCCAATGTGTTGTCCATACCCTCCCTACTTCCTCACTCTCATCACGTCAACCCACTTTCTTCTTGTCCTTGGCCCCCATTTGTTAAAGTACTTTGATATAGATTTATCTCCAGCAAAATATATATTTACACTTAAATTCATGTGAAGTTGCACTGTATATATATATATATATATATATATATATATATATATATATATATATACTTATATATAATCAATTCATGCTAGATCCTGCCCATTATAGCAAAAATCTGTTGCAGCAGAAGATTGGCAATAGTTAAAAATCTTTACTTCTCCGCTATTTGGGGCGGGGGGAATAATGTGGTTTTTATTTGTTAAATCATGAACACCTTTTGATACAAAACTCCTGCATGTGTAGTACATACAAGTTCTGTGTAGATACTCAATAAATTTAGATTTTTAAAACATAAACTGGCATGTTGACCAGACCTCATACTAGAAGGTGAAGGGACGACGACGTTTCGGTCCGTCTTGGACCATTCTCAAGTCGATTGTGAGACTTGAGAATGGTCCAGGATGGACCGAAACGTCGTCGTCTCTTCACCTTCTAGTGTGTGGTCTGGTCAACATACTTCAGCCACGTTATTGTGCCTCATCGCCTGCATAAACTGGCATATGACCATGCAATAAGAATCGGTATAGATCTGAAATACTGAAGATAAACTCATACTAAGACAGTGTGAAATCAAAGGTTCTGTTGGGATTGTGTATTATAATTAATATGCTAATTTTTGCTGCACAAATTATTCATGGTGCTCCTGTGTAGACAGTGCTTTTATGGCAAAGAAATGTTTATACTACAGATTATTATTATATTTTTCAAAGCTAAACTTTTGAAAGCTCCAGTGTTAAAAGTTTGTTAGAAAATCAATGAATTTAAGATATATTTTTAATAGAACAACTGTCTGTGATATTATGTATTGTTCTTTAAAAACTGGTTCTCATGTTTTATATAAAAGCAAACCAAATTGTTTGTATGTTATTTAATAAATGTATTGTCCTTAGGTTGGTAAATAATTCAATACCTTTTCTGAACATATGATTTAAAGTTATGTTACTTTAGACATGACATATACAGAGTATTTGCCACTTGTGCAGATGCACTGAATTTACCTAAGGGGCCCCTAACACTAGTGGCCTCGACAAGGGCAGGAAGCCAGCACCTTGTCAAAGATCCCCCCATGTGCCCTGATGATTTTTTTACAGTTGGATTTTAAAGTTTAACAGTTTTGGGTATTTACGGCTTCAGCGGGAAGGCATTTCTATGGGTTTATAACCCTGTGGATGAAAAAGCATCTGTTTTCAGTCATGCATTGTGGCTTGTTGAGTTTGAAACCATTGTTCCTTGTTTGTGTTACATCTGACCTTTTGAAGACATTGGATAAACATCCTCCAAATTGTTTAGTATTTTAAAAGTTTTGATGATATCCACCTTGTTATGCCTGGTTTGCAGTGTTGTTAGCCCTGAGACCCTCAACCATTCTTGGTACGAGAGTTGACCTGGTTCTGGAATGATTTTTGTTGCCTGGTGTTGTACTTTCTCCAACGCACCTATGTCCTTTTAAAGATGAGGTTTCCATGCTTGGACACAATAATTGATGTGGGGGTGCACTAGAGATTTATACAGTTGAATCACTACCTTATTTTCCTTAAAGTCAAAAGTACGCTTCAGTGTTCCCAGAGTTTGGTTAGCTTTTTTTTACTGCTGCTCCTGTACAACTTTCAATTAATGGTGGATTTTGTCTCCAAAATCCTTTTCTTCATCAATCTGCTGCAAGGTTGGTTATCAATTTGGTAGTTGTGACATGGATTGTTATGCCCCACAAGCAAAGTCTTTCATTTTTCAATCTGCTGCAAGGTAATTTTATCAATTTGGTAGTTATGACATGGATTGTTATACCTCACATGCAAAGTCTTTAATTTTTCAATACCTGGTTGATACCTGGTTGATGGGGTTCTGGGAGTTCTTCTACTCCCCAAGCCCGGCCCGAGGCCAGCAATATTAAAAAGCATTTGCCAGTCTTCTGGCCATTTGTGGAGTTTATGGAGATCTCTATATAAGGCTTCAGTATAATTTTCATTTCCCACTTTACCATAGATCTTGGTGTCATCTGTGAATTTGATGATGTGGCTTGTAATATTCTCATCTATGCACAAGAAATGATAAACGTGATGTATCAATGTGAAAATCAGTAGAAACCATGAGGAGGATTCAAACTTATCCTCTGGATATTCCCAAGCAAGCGCCTTAGATCACTACACCACGACAGGGTCAAAGGAATTGCAACCTGGGATTCAACTGAATCCTCTAGGGTTCCTGAGGCTTCCACTGAAGCCGAACCAGGGTTTTGGCTTTGAGTACCCAGATCATAAGGTCGAATCCTCTCTCACAGCTCGTACTGAATTTCTCAATCTCATCTACGTCATTGATGTATATAACAAAAAGGACGGCCCCAAAATAGACCCCTGTAGTACCCCACTCACCACATTTGTCGATTCTGATTCATTCTAATTTAGCATCACTGTTTCCTTTGTTTTAACTATTGAATGAGTGGAACATCATGTTGAAAGTGGTGGATGAGTTGAGCATCACATCTGAGTGTGGTGGATGATAAAACATCACGTAAGAGTGGTGGATGACTGGAACATCATGTGTGAAATTGGTGGATGAGTGGAACATCGTGTCTGAGAGTGGTGGATGAATGAAACATAGCATGTGAGTGATGGATGACTGCAACATCACATATGAGAGTAATGGATGTGTAGAATATCATGTGTAACATTGGTGGATGAGGGGAACATCGCGTCTGAGAGTGGTGGATGAGGGGAACATCACCCCCTGAGAGTGGTGGATAAGGGGAACATCTCCCCCTGAGAGTGGTGGATAAGGGGAACATTTTCCCCTGAGAGTGGTGGATAAGGGGAACATCACCCCCTGAGAGTGGTGGATAAGGGGAACATCACCCCTGAGAGTGGTGGATAAGGGGAGCATCACCCCCTGAGAGTGGTGGATAAGGGGAGCATCACGTCTGGAATGATTTCCAGGAACTGGCGGCTTTGCCGCCGGCCCAGATGCCTAGTGGTATATTTCCCGCAATAAATAATAAATCTAGATACATATTAAATAAGCAAGTAACAGATTTCTCGAACAAAAAAAATTAATTCTCGGGATTATTTGAGGCAAAATTTGCGTTTGTTTACTTGTTTTGGGAAAGTCCTAGGGTTTGTTTATTTATTTACGCGTGGGCATGCAAGTTTTTTTTATGCAGGATGACGTAGGCAGAGCGGCTGCTTCGTCCTGGAAAACGCACACTGGCAAGTCCCGTGGTCCGATCAATATCACGTTAAGAGTTGCCGATTTCCCCTCGCTGTCCCCTCGGCCAAGGGCACGATGGTCGGGGAAGAGCGAGTGCCCGCCTTGGTATTTAATCCCAGGCTTAAAAAAAAAGACGAATGAAGGTGAATTTCTTGAGTATATCATTATTTTCCTACAGTTGTGCTCTATGATGGTGCTGGAGGCTGACTGGACAAGGGCTTTGATGCGCTTAAAATTCCAGATTCCAAGTTTGCCCTCCAGGCTACACAGCAGCAGTTGCTAATGACTAATTTATAATTCAATTATGACCGCAAATGTCAACAAATTATATACATTTAGTCTATCGTATTTATTGAACCACACGTATATGACCAGTTTCCTTGCGCAGTTCAGTAATTTATCATACAAATGTGGCTGAAGGAAAGATAGAGAACATTGTGCAGCTGGCAACTCGCGTCTCCCCTCGACAGGAGGTTGTGTGATCTGGCAGTAGTGGCCGCTGAGGCCTGGACGCCTTCGGAGGGAGACGCTGCTGTCCGCGCTCTTCTGGCACTTTTGCTCACGCCGCCATACACTCAACGGTGAGACACTCCAAGAAACTACGATACACCCTTATCCTATTGTCAATACCCTTGTTGCTTCATTGGCTTATTGTTTGTATCGTTCCTGGAAACCCACATCTGCTCGAAACCTCAGAATCTGCGTGAGGGGAAGCTTATGTTTTTGATCTGAGGGGACTGTTTGTAAACAAACATGTCCTAACGAAATCTTAAAGAGGTTCCAAACATTGAAGTGCAGTCACCGTAAGAAAATGCAAAGTGTTGTGTTAGTTGATTTGTGTTAGTTAAGAATGAATAAATACCAGCAAGATTCTCGCGACCCGGAAGTCAGCGACAATACTGAAGGACCCTTACGGTGTCAGCTCTCAATGTCCTCCACGTGGCTGTTTCTGGGCGCTGACATCCAGCGTTGCTGGGCGCTGACATCCAGCGTTGCTGGGCTCTGACATCCAGCGTTGCTGGGCTCTGACATCCAGCGTTGCTGGGCTCTGACATCCAGCGTTGCTGGGCTCTGACATCCAGCGTTGCTGGACGCTGACATCCAGCGTTACTGGGCGCTGGCATCCAGCGTTACTGGACGCTGACATCCAGCGTTGCTAGATGCTATGATGCAGTAATACCGTAAAAGGTATGGTGAAAGGGGTACCAGCACCAGCAACTGCAGAGGCAAGTTGCCTCCGGAGCTGATCACTAAAAGTACTTCTGAGAGTGTCAACATGACGGGAGAGTTGTTGAAGGGGAGTCGAACCCTCCTCGGTGGCGTGTTGTGCGTGTGTGTGCACTAGGCTTAATGTATTGACTCTCCTAACGCCCGTTCTCTTCGTGAATTTAGGTC
Organism: Procambarus clarkii; assembly: GCF_040958095.1. Taxonomy (NCBI): domain Eukaryota; kingdom Metazoa; phylum Arthropoda; class Malacostraca; order Decapoda; family Cambaridae; genus Procambarus; species Procambarus clarkii. Next base: position 16,360,437 of record NC_091223.1, on the reverse strand, counting down.
AGTTGTTTGTAAATATGATGTTATTTACTTTTTGAAGGAAAAGGCATGTTCATCTTCAACGTATGTACCTTTACCTGAATAAAAAATCTAAATCTATTGAAGATCAGAAGCAGTAAATCTTAAAACAGAGCCGGAAGTGGGAGAGTCAACACGTGGCCCGCCACCAGCTGCATGTTGGACCGGATTTAACGACTTGAATATTCAAATTCAAATTCAAATTCAAATGTTTATTCGGGTAAACGTACATACATTGAAAATGAGTTACAAACATAATGTTGGATTTATAGATAGAGCTAGTACATACAATACCTAAAGCCGCGTTTCAGCCAATGTTGTCTTTCACTTGCAGTATATACGTTAATAGTCAATTTACAGTTTTAATTAGTTTAGCTTAATAAGCTTATTTAAATCCCCCATACATAAATCCCTAGGCTATGGCAGAACTAACACATGAGCTGAACGCCCAAAACTGGATTCAGAAATTAGCCCGTAATGTTCTAAATAGGCTACGTTATTTACATTTGTGATAAGTTAGTTTCAATTTCTAATCACATTCCCGATGTAGTGATTTCATTGCAGTATTGAAAGTTGACATTACGATACTTGATCATGAGACTTGCAGGTAGTTCAAGCTTACATATAGCGTGTATTTGTGTGTACGTCTGATACCATACTACTTGTGAAGGTGGAAATGTATATGTTTATCTCTCAGAATGTTTGGTAATATGTTTATTGTTTGTGATGTGTGTCTATGTATGTATTAACACGTTGTACTGAACGGGGTGAGAATAGCTTGAGCTACCTCATCCCTTTGTGTGTATTTTACCTCAATAAACTTATTTCAATTTCAATTATAGCGTGTGCGCTTGAGATACTCTGGCTAGGATTATGGATAATGTTTTAGTTTAGCTTAGTAAGCTTACTTCCGTTTGATTCTGCAAAGCTGTTGCTCATTACGCTTGCTCTTAACGTTACAAGAGCTGCAGTAATGGTGAATCATACGGAAATAATTACTGAATAGTCCAGCTGAATACACAGTGTACTTACGTAGTTGTGCTTGCGGGAGTTGAGCTTTGGCTCTTTGGTCCCGCCTCTCAACCGTCAATCTACTGGCGTACAGGAGCCAGATGTACAGTGTTTCACTGATTAGTTGCAAAGGCAAAGATCAGCACCTCCGCTGCTCTGGTTGTGTAGTACGCCACTCAGACCACAGCTTCCTGATCTGATTCCTATTATCCCCCCCCTACCCCCTTGTACCCTGCTGCCCCTCTCTTCGTAATCTTCTATCAACCTTATCTACAAGCTCCTCACCCCCCCCCTCTCCCTCTGTAAGCCCCTCCCTATATCCTTGTATGAAGAGATAGAGGTATCCTTTTATCAGGCCCTTCGGCCCTCTCTATAAACCCCAAAGAGAGTTTATAGAGAGTTTATAGAGATGGAGCGTCCCTCAACGCTCCATCTATTCCCTGCTCCTTCGCAACGACTTTCTCACCCCCTGGCTACTCTGCTGTTTTTCCTGATCGCACTTATATGTGTCGCTTGCCTCCGGAGACTAGCATCTTTACAGCGGAACTTTATGCTATTCTCTATGCTCTTCGTCTCCTGCTTTCTCGTTGTCAGTCTTCCTTTGTGGTTGTTGTTGACTCTCGTAGTGCCCTCATGGCTCTCGGGTGCTTTAATCCAGTTCATCCGGTAGTTGTCGAGATCCAGCATTGGCTGTTTCTCGTTCACAGTAAATTTAAGTCGGTTGAGTTTTGTTGGGTTCCCAGCCATATTGGCGTGTCTTTAAATGAGCGTGCGGATGCTGCCGCTAAGGAAGCTGTCCGCTCTTGTCCCATCTCTCGTAAAGGCATTCCGTATTCCGACTTTTACCCGGTTATCCATTCCTCAGTCCTTACCCGTTGGCAGGCTTCTTGGTTGTCTGTTACTGGTAACAAGCTACGTACTCTTAAATGTTGTGTTTCCTCGTGGCCGTCCTCCTTCCACCGTAACCGACGGTGGGAAACAGCTCTAGCGAGGTTGCGTATTGGCCATACTCGCTTAACCCATGGTCACTTGATGGAGCGCCGCCCTGCTCCTTATTGTCCTAGTTGCATTGTCCCTCTTACGGTCGTGCATGTCCTTCTTGAATGTCCTGACTTCCAGGACGAGCGTGTGTCTTGCTTTCCGACCGCCCCTCGCGGTCACCTATCCCTCGATAGAATTCTTGGTGACTCGGATACTTTTGATATCGTTCGCCTTATGCGTTTTTGTTCTCGTATTGGCATCCTTGGTGATATTTAGCGCCCTCTGATTATTTTGCGTATTTGATGGTGCTACATAGCCTTCCCGGTTTGGTGCCTTCTTTTGATAATTACTTACTTACTTTCTCACCCCCTCACCAGTCCTCACCTCCCTGCAAACCAGCACCCTTCGCCCTCTGTGCAGCGCACCCACCCTCACTCTACTATGGTGGTGAGGCTGGTAGAAATGGCATTTTTACCAGCCTCACCTCCCTTTGTAACCCTATAGTAAGCGTATTAGGCGATGAAGACTTTATAAATAGCCCAACCAAATGGGCTGGACGGTAGAGCGACGGTGTCGCTTCATGCAGGTCGGCGTTCAATCCCCGACCGTCCACAAGTGATTGGGGCACCATTCCTTCCCCCCCCCCCCTCACCGTCCCATCCCAAATCCCTATCCTGTCCCCCCCTTCCCAGTGCTACATAGTCGTAATGGCCTGGCGATTTCTCTTGATAATTCCCTTCCCCTTTATAAATGGATGGTCCCTATAAAACAAATAATGATTAAATCGAATTGCATGAATGTTTAAACTGGGACGATTTGACTATGCGTTTTTGGTAAATCATTGCAAGAGCGCAACAATGCAAGACAAGGTTGCCTGCTGATGTCTCCATACCAGAATACAGTGCTACACCTTTATGGTCGCCCATCCACTTGCTGGCCAGACCCTAAGACTCATTAACCAGATATATTTTTTGTACAGATTAGGCTCCACAAAATCAAAGACGCCTGTTTAATAAACGCAAATTAAACAAAACTAATCCTATTACATTTTTATAGAATTATAATAATAATAATAAAAATAATAATTTATTTACAAAAAAGCACAATGTGTTTGCGAGATTACATAATTTTGTTGTCTGTACATTTTTTACAAAGCCACTAACACATATATAGCATTTTGGGCAGCAAAAATAATTAGTAATTAATTACCTATTGCCTAAATGACATATATATATAATATAATTATTGTAATTTAAAAAAAGTATCTGTTAATACATCATGTAAACAGTTTTCTTGTATTAGGAGAAAAGAAAGTTTGTGCGGCGCACGTCATATTTCACCCCAGTCCCCCCTCCAACACTCCCCGCTGGGAGGAAGATAAACAAACCCAACATGGACCACTAAGACCGGAAACTCTCTGGGATTTACACACCCGCCCGGCCTCCTGGGTGGTAGTGGTGGTGGTGGTGGTGGTGGTGGTGATGGTGGTCGTACTGGTGGTGGTGGTAGCAGGGTTTCATGCAGTTTTTTAACGTGTGGCAATTATGAGGAGAAAATACTAAGCCAGTATGACTATATAGCACTTGAAAGGGACCTGAGAGACTAAGAACTGGGATTCGAGGACAAGGAGTTGGGATATGAGGACAAGGAGTTGGGATATGATGCCAAGGAGCTGGGATATGAGGACAAGACGCTGGGATATGAGACCAAGGAGCTGGGATACGAGGACAAGGAGCTGGGATACGAGGACAAGGAGCTGGGATACGAGGACAAGGAGCTGGGATATGAAGGACAGGCTGAAGGAATGGAGACAAATCCACCTGCGTCATGGGGTCGAACCCTCCCCCCACCTATGACACTCCATGCAACGCTGCGCGAGGCTATCCATAAGCATCTGGCCTCCAACCTCGGACAATCACTTTTTATATATAGGTTTTTCTATCGAATATATACCAATGCGTTAGCAATGCGATGTATTAGTCAAAATCAAAACACCGTAATATTAACGTTTTCTATGCATCGGCCTCGATAGGTTAGGTGGGTTGCTTGGGTTCGTACGTTTCTGATTGCATAAAGCAGTTGCATTTTTTTACGAAATGGGAAACTTAGAATAAGTTATGATAACAGGCGGGCTGTCCGCCTTGCTGACACGTGTAATTACCTAAGTGTAGTTACAGGATGAGAGCTACGCTCGTGGTGTCCCGTCTTCCCAGCACTCTTTGTCATATAATGCTTTGAAATTACTGACGGTCTTGGCCTCCACCACCTTCTCACTTAACTTGTTCCAACCGTCTACCACTCTGTTTACAAAAGAAAACTTTCTACTGTTTTTTTCCCGTAGCAGCTGTCTAACTCCAAGGTACCTATTTACTGCTAGGTGAACAGGAGGCATGAGGGTGAAAGAAACTGCCGAATTGTTTCCGCCTCTGCCGGGAATCGAACCCGGACCCTTAGGACTATGACCCCCGGAGCACTGTCCACTCAGCCGCGAAGTCCAATGTGTGTGTGTGTGTGTGTTTACTAGTTGTGTTTTTACGGGGGTTGAGCTTTGCTCTTTCGGCCCGCTTCTCAACTGTTTACTAACTACTTTGTTTTTTTCCACACCACACACACACACACACACACACCCCAGGAAGCAGCCCGTGACAGCTGACTAACTCCCAGGTACCTATTTACTGCTAGGTAACAGGGGCACTTAGGGTGAAAGAAACTTTGCCCATTTGTTTCTGCCTCGTGCGGGAATCGAACCCGCGCAACAGAATTACGAGTCCTGCGCGCTATCCACCAGGCTACGAGGCCCCCCAACATGTGCGTGTGTGTGTGTGCGTGGTAAACCTGTGAACGTTCTTGTATACATATTTTGATTTTCGTTTGAATTTTTTGACTCGCGGGAGCCTCTCGCGTGTCAATACAAGGCAAGGAACAGTTAGTAAGGGGGAAGTGTGGGGGAGATGGAAGGGAGTGAGGGGAAGGGAGAGAGGGGAAGGGAGAGTGAGAGGGGTAACTTGCACGAATCTGGGAAACCCGTCTTCACCCTGATCAATAACGCGGACAATACTTAACGCGCCAAAAAACCGTCCTGGTGTCGCGAGACTGCTGGCCATTGGCGACAGTGGCTCCAGGAATGGGGAAAGTGCCGAGCCACCACGACTATAGAGCACTTGGAAGGGATCAGGATAAGGATTTGGGATGGGACAGGGGGGGGGGGGGGGTAAGAAAGGAATGGTGCCCAACCACTTTGGGGGACAGTCGGGAGATTGAACACCGACCTGGCATGACGAGAGACCGTCGCTCTCCCGTCCACCCCCAGCGGCTGGGGGTGGACGGGTACAAATCACATCGTACATAAGACAGTTCGTCCACGGATTTCAAGACCTCCCTAACCTAACCCAAACTTAACCCAAGCTTAACCGAAGCTGCAGGAGACTGATCCAAGGTCCTCCTCCTCCCCGAGGAGACAGTGATCCAAGGTCCTCCTCCTCCAAGAGGAGACAGTGATCCAAGGTCCTCCTCCTCCTCCTCCTCCAGGAGACAACTCCATTACTATGAAAGTCCTGAATCATGGCCCCGAGGAGAGCGCTGTGACCCTACAGCCTCCCCCGGAGTCTCCCATCACGAGTAAATATTTACTCGTCCCATAAACGTGTGGGTACAGAGGGCCGAGGCGAGGACTGTGCTTCCCTGGCGTCCAGGAGAGACACCTTTGGGTTAAGAATAGCCGCAGACTCCTCTTGTCCCACTCTCCCGGCCCACTCTAGTGCACTAATCAATGGTGACTGTTTACATTACCATGCAAATGAAGTAATTAACTGTAGAATCGGTGGTGAGGGGGAGTATATATATATAAACTTTTTGACTTGGGCAGCTGGGCTTGGTAAGTATCGACCCCCCTTGACCAGACCACACACTAGAAGGGACGACGACGTTTCGGTCCGTCCCTTCACCTTCTAGTGTGTGGTCTGGTAAACATACTTCAGACACGTTATTGTGACTCATCGCCTGCATCGACCCCATTTTCCCTATAAATCCCTCCCCCCATCCCCCACACACCTCCCCATCCTCCACACACCTCCCCATCCCCCCACACACCTCCCCATCCCCCCACACACCTATCCCCATCCCACCCAACCACCAGAGTCATAACATTCTGGCTCCCACTTTCTATTTTGGTCAGATCCAGTTTAAGTTTTTCGTTTTCACGTTTATTCCGAGGGCTGTGTTTGGGGGGGTCGCGTCCGCAAACGATTTTTCACGCCAAAATGGGCACTTATGATTGAGCTTTTTCGGTTTGTGGCCGATTCTTATATGCTCGTTTGGAGTGGGAACTCAGTCATGAAATTGTGTGTGTTACCGAATGTGACAGAAAAGGAGGAGAGCAATAATTCTAAGACGATTCTTTTTCTATACTTCTTATGTTCTTCTTGAGAAGGATATTGACGCCTCAAGTCTCCAGAGTTTATTTTACAGTTTCATTATAGCCTCACGCCGTCAACATTTCCAAAGGCACAGTTGAAGTGAATATAATTTGTTGTTGTTGTATATATATTCTATATTATAATTTGCCGCTGTTGCTGTTATTTTAGATTCAGCTACTGGGAACAAAAAGTTCCAAGTAGCACGGGCTATGGTGAGCCCGTAGTGGATTTACCTGGCACAGGAGCGGAGCTGTATGTATATAATTTGCATGAAGCAACAGAATATAATATATATATATATATATATATATATATATATATATATATATATATATATATATATATATATATATATATATATATATATATATATATATATATATGAGAGAGAGAGAGAGAGAGAGAGAGAGAGAGAGAGAGAGAGAGAGAGAGAGAGAGAGAGAGAGAGAGAGAGAGAGAGAGAGAGAGAGAGAGAGAGAGAGACAGAGAATATACACATTTATTCCATGTCCTAAAAATATAACTCCATACGGCAACTTTAACAAAGAAATACTTGGGACATCTCCGACAGATCCCGGATAATACGAGCTCGGTCTCCCAGGGTGGCCTCCCACGGCCCATGGGAGGAGGAGGAGGAGGAGGCTGCTGCACACAACCACACTACCAGGACACCTTTAGCAGTGTGACTGGGTCCGGATATGAGGGCGGGTGGGTGATAACGTGGGGGAAAACAGATGAATAACATAGTTCCCCCCTTAAAAATGAGTAGACGCATAAATAACATAGTTCCCCCTTAAAAACGAGTAGACGCATAAATAACATAGTTCCCCCTTAAAAACGAGTAGATGCATAAATAACATAGTTCCCCCTTAAAAAAAATATAACAAATTTCTCGTAGATGAGATCAAGAGATACATATTTGATAAAGACTTGGGTCTTAACAAAGCATATAGTCTGCACGCGTTAAATAAAATCGTTATTGAAATAACTTAGTGATATAATATAGAAAATCGTCTCTCTCTCTCTCCAGGATGCATTGCAACAGACTTATATGATATAATATAATAAATTGGTATAATTATAAATTGTAAAAAAATACATTTATATTCCATTTTACACATTTACAACTCCCGTACTCATTATTACCAGAACTGTAAACACGATTTTCCCCTCGTATGATTTACACGCTTTACACACACACATTTATGAGCCACAGAGCCGTTAGAAAGAATTTTTTCAGTGTCAGAGTAGTTAATAAATGGAATGCACTAGGAAGTGATGTGGTGGAGGCTGACTCCATACACAGTTTCAAATGTAGGTATGATAGAGCCCAGTAGGCTCAGGAATCTGTACACCAGTTGATTGACAGTTGAGAGGCGGGACCAAAGAGCCAAAGCTCAACCCCCGCAAGCACAATTAGGTGAGTACACAAGGACAGGCTTTATGGTCTGGTCCCCCCAGACCATAGAGTCTAGTCTCTCTTGTAAACATTTATACTTGGGAGATAGTCGGCTATTGTGGGTTGCATCTGGCAGCGGGTAGTCGGTGGTGTATGGAGGGGGGGGGGGGTATTCAGGTCCCTCCTTTGGCAAAATTTTCCTATTTCGGTGCATTTAATGGTCCAATTACCCAACTTAAGACCATTCTGTGGCCCAGTTTCCCTATTTCGAAGCACAATATGGCCCAATTTCCCTATTTCCAAGCACAATATGGCCCAATTTTCTTATTTCGAAGCACAATATGGCCCATTTTCCCTATTTCGAAGCACATTATGGCTCAATTTCCCTATTTCGAAGCACAATATGGCCCAATTTCCTTATTTCGAAGCACAATATGGGTCAATTTCCCTATTTTGGAGCCCTATATGACCAATTTGGACTGACTTCCAGGGCGAGTGTCGAGGCTACTTGAGTGACGTCATTACAGCCCGCGTGGTTGGCCGCTCAGACATAAACAGAGCAAATGGCTTCGTAGAATAGTTGAGTAACGAGAGAGAGAGAGAGAGAGAGAGAGAGAGAGAGAGAGAGAGAGAGAGAGAGAGAGAGAGAGAGAGAGAGAGAGAGAGAGAGAGAGAAGAGAGAGAGAGAGAGAGAGAGAGAGAGAGAGAGAGAGAGAGAGAGAGAGAGAGAGAGAGAGAGAGAGAGAGAGAGAGAGAGAGAGAGAGAGAGACAGAGAGAGAGAGAGAGACAGACAGACAGAGAGAGACAGACAGACAGAGAGAGAGAGAGAGAGAGAGAGAGAGAGAGAGAGAGAGAGAGAGAGAGAGAGAGAGAGAGAGAGAGAGAGAGAGAGAGAGAGAGAGACAGAGAGAGACAGAGAGAGACAGAGACAGAGACAGAGAGAGACAGAGAGAGACAGAGACAGAGAGAGACAGAGACAGAGAGAGACAGAGAGAGACAGAGACAGAGAGAGACAGAGAGAGACAGAGACAGAGACAGAGACAGAGAGAGAGAGAAAGAGAGAGAGAGAGAGAGAGAGAGAGAGAGAGAGAGAGAGAGAGAGAGAGAGAGAGAGAGAGAGAGAGAGAAGGGATGTAGACGAACGGGGTGAGAGAGGAATGGAGGGAAAGGGAGGAGAAAGAGAGATGGCAATGACCAGGGAAGAGACGGAAGAGGAAGAACATCCTGTTCCCGATATTCTTTGACGTCTTTCAACCGCTCCCTCTCTCTCTCTCTCTCCCATCTCCTCCCTCCCTCCCCACCGTCGTTTTCATTTCCCTTATTCCACTTCGACTTTTCCGGTTCCGGCAATGTTGAGGACACAACCGGTCGGCGTCCTCGACACAGCCCGCGACATCTGGGGTGTAGAAGGGGGTGTGTAGCGGGGGTGTAGGGAGGAGCAGTCACAGCCCACGACGTCTGGGGTGTAGAAGGGGGTTGTAGCTGGGGTGTAGGGAGGAGCAGCCACAGCCCACGACGTCTGGGGTGTAGTGTGATGTAGCAGAGAGCCGCCATTCCAGAGTGAGCAAGAGTGTAAGTAGCAGTATGTGTCGAGTACACAGTCACGGGAGACATCTCCCGTCACGCAGGGTGCAGTCGCACCTCCACAGATCTCCAGTATCATCTATTGATACTGGAAATGGCTCAAAAGGGCCACCACTTATGGGCTATTCATGCCCAAGCCACCTTTTGGGTGGCTTAATCTTCTCTCTCTCGAGTACACAGTCACTCGCAGGGGTGTAGCGGTGTGATACACATAGAAGGTATCCCTTCAGCACTGGGGGTACCGGCAGGAGGCAACGGGCACTCTGTAATTCGTTGAAATCTGGCCAATTCAGTGTTGCATATCTTGCAAATAGTTACGACAATGGGTGTTGTTATAAGCTTCATAGAAAACGGGCGTTATATATGTTTGGTGAAGGGTTGAAGCCTAATCACAGTCTTGGACCCCCCTTATTCTTCGGTCCATCCTGGACCCTTCTCAAGACGGCAGCAACGCTACATACCACACACGTTGGGAGTTCGTAGAATAATTGTAGCCATTTCCAGCCATTTTATTGTGTATATTTAGAATATTAAAGATATTTTATGCGGGTGTAGAATACGAGTGTGGAACACGTCATCCACTTTCACGGTTTCAACTGACACTTCTTCCCACAGGTAGTTCGCCACGGGAGAGGCCACCGGGAACCAACAGGGCGATGATACAAATAGGAAGTTTGCAAGGAGAAAATAATAATTTACTGGGGGACTAGGACCAGCCCCAGCATCACCCCCAGCAAGCAGTACACCCCAGGAAGCAGTACACCCCAGCAGGATGGTGTGGGTACAGAACACACTAATCCCCCTCCTCCTGTACCTGTCTAAACCCCGTCTCGCCTACAAGATATGTAAGTTCATCTGTAAGTTCTGTCACTTCCCTGCACACCCTATTTCAGGCAACCTGTGCTCATACAGCTTGTGTCGAGGCAGTGTCATGGGATCGAACTCTGGTCTGTGAACTCCTCAGGAACATGCGCTACCATCATGGTCCAGTTGGTAGTGCGTGTGCCTTAGGTAATCAGGAACGCGGGTTCGAGCCCAATATACTCCTTCAATATTTCTCAACAAGTTCATTATTATCTTGTTATGTCATTGTTGCTATTTCATTAGGCAGCTCCTATTGGTCCATACGAGGCAGCTCCTATTGGACCATACGAGGCGGCTCCTATTGGTCCATACGAGGCAGCTCCTATTGGTCCATACGAGGCAGCTCCTATTGGTCCATACGAGGCGGCTCCTATTGGTCCATACGAGGCAGCTCCTATTGGTCCATACGAGGCAACTCCTATTGGTCCATACGAGGCAGCTCCTATTGGTCCATACGAGGCGGCTCCTATTGGACCATACGAGGCAGCTCCTATTGGTCCATACGAGGCGGCTCCTATTGGACCATACGAGGCAGCTCCTATTGGCCCATACGAGGCAGCTCCTATTGGACCATACGAGGCAGCTCCTATTGGTCCATACGAGGCAGCTCCTATTGGACCATACGAGGCAGCTCCTATTGGTCCATACGAGGCAGCTCCTATTGGTCCATACGAGGCAGCTCCTATTGGTCCATACGAGGCAGCTCCTATTGGTCCATACGAGGCAGCTCCTATTGGTCCATACGAGGCGGCTCCTATTGGTCCATACGAGGCAGCTCCTATTGGTCCATACGAGGCAACTCCTATTGGTCCATACGAGGCGGCTCCTATTGGTCCATACGAGGCAGCTCCTATTGGTCCATACGAGGCAGCTCCTATTGGACCATACGAGGCAGCTCCTATTGGACCATACGAGGCAGCTCCTATTGGTCCATACGAGGCAACTCCTATTGGTCCATACGAGGCGGCTCCTATTGGTCCATACGAGGCAGCTCCTATTGGTCCATACGAGGCAGCTCCTATTGGACCATACGAGGCAGCTCCTATTGGACCATACGAGGCAGCTCCTATTGGACCATACGAGGCAGCTCCTATTTATATCCATCAAAACGCATTCATAAACAGGGGGTTTGGCGGCTGAATTAAAGCGCATTTGGACTTCATTTGAACAGGATCATCAGGGTGAAAGAAACTCTACCCATTTATTTCTGCCTTCTGCAGGGGGATCGAACCCGGACCCTTAGAACTACGAACACAGATCGCTGTCCACTCAGCCGTCAGGCCCTCTAACGAGATTATCATCAAATGTGTTGTAATGACTTCACAAAGAAAATATTATATATATATATTTAGTGAAATATATTAAAACATATAATTCTGTTCCTTCAGCCTAATATGGCAACAACTTCAAGCCGCGATGTCGCATGTGGATTTTACCTTCTAATGAAATATCGCATTTACGACACTTTAATGTCTATACCAATCGACAATATTGCAAATTGTTGAGTACATGACGTTGCAGCGACGGACAGCCCTGCTCCTGTGCCAGGTAAGTCCATTACGAGCTCACCATAGCCCGTGCTACTTGCCCCGCTCCTGTGCCAGGTAAGTCCACTACGGGCTCACCATAGCCCGTGCTACTTGGAACTTTTGTTCTGAGTAGCTGAATCTAAAACTCCTACTACTGCAGCGACGGTGGACTCGGCTGGCGTATGTAACGAGACCATCTGGCTGGAAGATGGTGCCAAGTCGGCCGCAATCCTCCGCCTGACAGCTAAAGACTTCTACGATTTTGCACCATTGCATTGCCAGATCACCTTCAAGGCTCCCAAACACACCTGTAAGTTGCTGTAACCTTTCCTGTATTCTGTAACCTTTCCTGTATTCTGTAACCTTTCCTGTATTCTGTGACCTTTCCTGTATTCTGTGTAGCATAAATTGGGTTGTTCCTCTTGTCGAAAACCCGGAGGTTTTAAGCCATTCCACCGTTACAGACTTGACGAGGGTTTATCAAACATTAGGCCAGATTCACGAAGCAGTTACGCAAGTGCTTACGAACCTGGGGCCACATTCACGAAGCAGTTACGCAAGTGCTTACGAACCTAGGGCCAGATTCACGAAGCATTTACGCAAGTGCTTACGAACCTGGGGCCAGATTCACGAAGCAGTTACGCAAGTGCTTACGAACCTAGGGCCAGATTCACGAAGCATTTACGCAAGTGCTTACGAACCTGGGGCCACATTCACGAAGCAGTTACGCAAGTGCTTACGAACCTGGGCCAAGATTCACGAAGCAGTTACGCAAGCGCTTACGAACCTGGGGCCAGATTCACGAAGCAGTTACGCAAGCACTTACGAACGTGTACATCTTTCCTCAATCTTTGACGGCTTTGGTTACATTTATTAAACAGTTTACAAGCGTGAAAACTTGACCAATCAACTGTTGTTATTGTTATAAACAGCCTCCTGGTGCTTCGGAGCTCATTAACTGTTTAATAATTGTAAACAAAGCCACCAAAGATGGAGATAAGATGGACAGGTTCGTAAGTGCTTGCGTAACTGCTTCGTGAATCTGGCCCCCATGTCCCCCACGCCCCTCCGCCAGATTGTTAACTGGCGGATTGTAACAGCTCCGTAGCAGCTGTCTAACTCCCAGGTACCTATTTACTGCTAGGTGAACAGGGGCATCACGCCGAAAGAAACCCTACCCATTTTTTTCTGTCTCTGTCAGGGATCGAACCCGGAACCTTATGACTACGAATACAGAGCGCTGTCTACTCAGCCGACAGGCCCATTGAGTGATTATAAAGCACATATAATTATTTTCTGTCTGTAACGATCTTTCTAGATCGATATTACCCGTCTCAAGGAGCCCTCGATATCTTCAAGATCCAGTAACAGCGGAAGTTAACTATCTAATTGCCTCGTTTAATCTATGATTGTATTTAATATTTATTAATTAGCTTTTTATCTCAACAATTTCGGCTGATTCACTTTTTTCTGTTTTTTTATAGAGCTAAAAAGTGTATACAATAGGCCTAACTGGATACAATAGGCCTAACTGGATACAATAGGCCTAACTGGATACAATAGGCCTGACTGGATACAATAGGCCTGACTGGATACAATAGGCCTGACTGGATACAATAGGCCTGACTGGATACAATAGGCCTGACTGGATACAATAGGCCTGACTGGATACAATAGGCCTGACTGGATACAATAGGCCTGACTGGATACAATAGGCCTGACTGGATACAATAGGCCTGACTGGATACAATAGGCCTGACTGGATACAATAGGCCTGACTGGATACAATAGGCCTGACTGGATACAATAGGCCTGACTGGATACAATAGGCCTGACTGGATACAATAGGCCTGACTGGATACAATAGGCCTGACTGGATACAATAGGCCTGACTGGATACAATAGGCCTGACTGGATACAATAGGCCTGACTGGATACAATAGGCTTGTATTCAGTCGTTTCGTTCATGCAGTTACTTGGTATCGTTGGTACAGTGAGGTTTCGCTCCTTGCAGGGTCGGCGTTCGATCCCCAATGGTCCAAGTGGTTGGGCATTGTTCCTTCACTCCGTCCTCATATCCCAGCTCCTTGTCCTCATATCCTAGCCTTCTTGGCCTCATATCCCAGCGCCTTGGCCTCATATCCCAGCGCCTTGGCCTCATATCCCAGCTCCTTGTCCTCATATCCTAGCCTTCTTGTCCTCATATCCCAGCTCCTTGGCCTCATATCCCAGCTCCTTGGCCTCATATCCCAGCTCCTTGTCCTCATATCCCAGCTCCTTGTCCTCATATCCTAGCCTTCTTGTCCTCATATCCCAGCTCCTTGGCCTCATATCCCAGCTCCTTGTCCTCATATCCCAGCTCCTTGGCCTCATATCCCAGCTCCTTGGCCTCATATCCCAGCTCCTTGGTCTCATATCCCAGCTCCTTGGCCTCATATCCCAGCTCCTTGGCCTCATATCCCAGCTCCTTGGCCTCATATCCCAGCTCCTTGGCCTCATATCCCAGCTCCTTGGCCTCATATCCCAGCTCCTTGGCCTCATATCCCAGCTCCTTGTCCTCATATCCCAGCTCCTTGTCCTCACATCCCAGCTCCTTGTCCTCATATCCCAGCTCCTTGTCTTCACATCCCAGCTCCTTGGCCTCATATCCCAGCTCCTTGTCCTCATATCCCAGCTCCTTGGCCTCATATCCCAGCTCCTTGACCTCACATCCCAGCTCCTTGGCCTCATATCCCAGCTCCTTGTCCTCACATCCCAGCTCCTTGTCCTCACATCCCAGCTCCTTGTCCTCACATCCCAGCTCCTTGTCCTCATATCCCAGCTCCTTGTCCTCATATCCCAGCTCCTTGACCTCATATCCCAGCTCCCTGTCCTCATATCCCAGCTCCTTGTCCTCATATCCCAGCTCCTTGACCTCATATCCCAGCTCCTTGGCCTCATATCCCAGCTCCTTGGCTTCATATCCCAGCTCCTTGGCCTCATATCCCAGCTCCTTGTCCACATACTCCTGTCCTTCCCTACCCATTTCAAGATCTTTTGGATGAAGAATCATGACTGTAAGATTAAAGGCATCTTATAAACTGTAACTCTAAGGTCGGAAAAGAAGTGAGATTTGAGTCGACACATTTTTCCCAGTTTCTATAATATTCCGGATGACCTGTGCCTCCAGAGGTCAGGAAAGGTCGATATTTTATGCGTTCTTGGTGCATTTGACGCATTTTTATAGGACGTTATTAGGCTTTTCGTATTATGCACGCATTGTAGCGCTGTTGAGTGCGTGTTTGCGGAGCTGGTGTGTGTGTGTGTGTGTGTGTGTGTGTGCACCTGGCTCTCGTGGCTAATGCGTACACCTCTCAGATGTGACCTTTGCCTTGGCAGTCTCTTGGGAGGCACTTGAGGCGATTGTTGGAGACTCTTGGTGGTGGCGTCAGGGCACACTGCTCTGAAACACGCACACGCACACGCACACACACACACACACACGTACACGCGCACACACGCACACACACAAAGACCAAAGAGCCAGAGCTCAACCCCCTCAAGCACAATTACGTAAGTACACACACACACACACACACACACTTACAAGCTGGTTCCTCTCCTTTCCAGAGCGCCCAACCACTTGGGCTGGACGGTAGAGCGACGGTCTTCCTTCATGCAGGTCGGCGTTCAATCCCCTCCCCCTCGTCCCATCCCAAATCTTTTTCCTGAACCCCTTCCAAGTGCTATATAGTCGTAATGACTTGGCCCTTTCCCCTGATAGTTTCCTTCCCTCCCTTCTAGAGCACATCAAGCTATAACGCACCATTCCACTCTTCCCACCGCCCCTCCCCCCCCCCCTCCCAGGCTTGTCGCCCCAACCACCACGCCTCCTCACCAATGTTTCCCAAACTTCACCACCTGTAAAAAAAGGCGCCAAAAACGCGCCCTTGTCCTCCGTGGTGTACGACCTCCGACTCGAGTAGGGTCTAAAACCTGTACCGGCATGCTCATTATGACGTCGCAGTGACCTGATACAACGTCATGCACGCCAGATATAAAACCCATTTCATCTTTTATTTGCGTTAGGTTAGATTGGGTCAGCTTTGGGATAGATTAGGTTGGATTAGGTTTGTTTCTAGACTAGCGACGTCGTAGAGGGATTACACACTCTCCTCAGGTCTTGGACCCCACTCGGGTCGTGGGAGCTGCTCAGAGAACAACAACGAAATGTCAGAAACAGAGGGAGCAGTGTTGCCATCTCCAGCGTGGAGAGGTCGGCTTTAAAAATATTAATGTGTCCCAGGCCGCTCCTGCTGACACGTTGGTAATAGTTACATCACTGACAATATTGGAGGGAGAGGGGGGAGGAGAGAGGAGGGGATTGTAGTGATATCTAGGGTGAATGTGGGGTACAAGGAAGGGGGCGGAGGGAAGGGTGTTCCAGAGAAGGGTTTAACTGGAGAATGGAACAGAGAAACACTCGTGAATACAAAATAACCTACACCATTTGCTGTACCACCACACCCACCACCATCACCAGCTGTGGGATTGGGGCCACCAGCTGTGGGATCGGGGGCCACCAGCCGTGGGATTGGGGGCCACCAGCTGTGGGATCGGGGGCCACCAGTTGTGGGATTGGGGGCCACCAGCTGTGGGATTGGGGGCCACCAGCTGTGGGATTGGGGGCGTGCCATCTTGGACTAATCTTACGGTATCTCTTTTCCAGGGTCTGGGCTGACAGGAGTGCTGGAAGAGGTTGACCTTAGACGCTACGAGGACACGACAGGTCACCACTTGGCCCAGAATGAGTGCCTCGACTACATCATGGTAGGTCCTTCCTCTTATTCAACTTCCTCACTATCCCTTCTTCATCTCCTCCCTTCTCCGCTTCTCCTGTTCTCTTCGCCTCCTTTCTACTGTCCTCCCTCTCATAATATTCCATTCTTTATGTTCACAAACATCAATTTCATACATTTACAGTGTTGCTGTTATATGATGATGATATATGATGATTTTCCGCCAGAAAATGGAGAAACAGCGACGTTTCGGTCGATCCTGGACCATTATATCAAGTCTTGTAACTTGATAATGGTCATTATATCTTCAGCCACGTCATCGTCAATCTGACGATGATGTGCAATAATACTGCAGACGATGTAGGTCCAGCAGCTGGCACAAAGTCCAATATTGCAGGTGGTCACGTCTATTGACAGATGGTGTGTGTATGTGTGCATATATACTAGTTACTTGTGACAGATGATAATAGATGGCGACGTTTCAGGTGGTGTCGGACACCCGGACGCCCCAGGAGAGGCAGTGCGGGTCCTGGGCCGTGACGGGACAGGAGCAGTTGACCCACTTGGGTTATCGGAGGTCACTGGTCGGCTACTGTCCCCTCCCGCTAACCAATGACCCCCGAGTCATCAGGTGTGGGGTGAGTATAGTGACCTATAGTCTTATAGGTACTCATGGGGTGGGTATATACGAGACAAATTTACTCATAAAGGGTCACGGGAGACATCTCCCGTCACGCAGGGTGCAGTCGCACCTCCTCAGATCTCCAGTACCATCTATTGATACTGGTAATGGCTCAAAAGGGCCACCACTTACGGGCTATTCATGCCCGTGCCACCTTTCGGGTGGCTTAATCTTCTCTCTCTCTCTCTCTCTCTCTCTGGAGGCTCATGACGGGAGACATCTCCCGTCCACGAGGCTCACCATAGCCCGTGCTACTTGCCCCGCTCCTGTGCCAGGCAAGTTACGGGCTCACCATAGCCCGTGCTACTTAGAACTTGTTCCGAGTAGCTGAATCTATAACAACAACAACAACTGGAGGCTCATATCTAAGGCTGATTCGTGGGTAAATTACTCACTGAGAATGTTGAAGGTTTTTTTTTCTTATCCGGAATAGCTTATAGTTCAGAGTTTGAGATCCTCTGTCATGTACTCACCTAGATGTAGCCGTAAGCACGAGGGTTGACAGGTGACGGTGTTTACAGATGACAGAACTGACGGTGGAGGTTTCCGTGGGCCAACAGGACAACCACTACCTCTGGCGGGACACGCACTGGCGCCCTCACAGAGGCTTCACCTTCGTCGTCACCGCCTACAGGTACTCGTGTAAGTCAACATCCTTGGCTCACCGCCCGGGTTCCATCCTCAGGGGAGGTTATCTTGAGGTTATCTTGAGATGATTTCGGGGCTTTAGTGTCCCCGCGGCCCGGTCCTCGACCAGGCCTCTACCCCCAGGAAGCAGCCCGTGACACCTGACTAACACCCAGGTACCTATTTTACTGCTAGGTAACGCCTAGGGGAGGCGACAGAAACGGTTTAGAATGTTTCCTTTCACGTGATGCTCCCAGTTCACCAAGCAGTAAAATAGGTACCAGGGAGTTAGACAGCTGTTGTGGGTTGCATTTAGAGGAAGGGCAGTAGTTGCCCAATGGGAGATCTCAATAGGCCTAAATATAGACTTTCTTCTATGTTTCAGGGTAGTTATTTTGTTCATGAATGGTATACCGTCTTCGTAAATAACAAGACCTTAGACTGGCGTTACCGCATGCCTGAACATATATTTATACGCAAGAAAGAGGAATACAAAGTTATTGTATTCAGTAAGGGCTACAAGCAGCTAGGTTGACAGTGGGAATACAAGAACCAGCATTAATATATCTCTCTGCTCCTATTCCCCTCTCTGTGGTCGTATGCGTCGCTATCTGCGTCACCGCCTGCGTCACCGCCTGCGTCGCCATCTGCGTCGCCGCCTGCAGACCACGAGAGTGGATGCGACGCTGGGTTCCGCTCCTGCGGTACGACTGACCGACGCAGCAAGCACCACTGCGTCCACCAGTCGCTGTGGTGCGATCACCACATCAACTGCGGACAGCCACACAACTACGACGAGCTCTCCTGCCTTGATGATGGTGAGCACAGAGGGCATTAACCACTGGCGCGTGTTCTTTTGAGTTTCCCCTTTCACCGATTCATTTTCTATGAATCGTTTAATATTGTTATTTTTGGTTTTCTGTTGACAAATATTAAGGGGGACTAGTGAGAGGACAGTTACCGGCTTTAGTTAGGGAATGCGTGTTCCTTTGAGTATCCCCTTTCGCTGATTCATTTTCTATGAATCAGTTTAATATTGTTATCTTTTGGTTTTCTGTTGACTGAAATGTTGGGGGGGACTAGTGAGGGGACAGTTACCGGATTTAGTTAGGGAACGCGTGTTCTTTTGAGTCTCCCCTTTCGCTGATTCATTTTCTATGAATCGATTTAATATTTTTGGTTTTCTGTTGACAGAAATGTTGGGGGGACTAGTGATGGTTATCGTGGGTCCGTGGATTGGGGCGTTCCTGCTGCTGGTGGTGGTGCTGGGCGGGGTGTTGTACTGGCGCAGAGGCCGAACTCCAGCACGCAGGGAACACCCGCCTCCCCAGGAACTCAACTCCTACGCTGAGTCCTACGAGGTCTCCTCCACCCTCTCTTCTGCCCACCATATGGCTATTCAGGTACGCTCGACTGTGCGGGAATGGAAGGAAAGAGAAAGAAAGAAAGAGAAAGAGAAAGAGAAAGAGAAAGAGAAAGAGAGAGAGAGAGCGAGAGAGAGTGAGTTATCTGAGGAAGTAGTTTGTTATAGTTCTGATAGCAGATTTTTGCAGAGTGATGATGGGCTTGTGGTAATTTGCAGTGGTTGAACCCCATACACAGACAGCGTATGTAAGATAGGGATAGATTAGCGCCTAGTGTAAAGAGAAGATAGGGATAGATTAGCGCCTAGTGTAAAGAGAGGAAAGCAGAGTGGGGGAACATAATATCTGATTTTATTCCAAGAAGAACTTTCTCTCATTTGCATAGCTAACGTAAACATTGTAGCATTGTACACCTTTCAGGTTCGTGTGGTGTGTAACTCTGGCCAGGGAATCTACACCCAGCGCACACACCCGTGGCAGGCGGCTGACCTCCCCCCGTCCTACGACTCCCTATTCCCCCAGGGGCTTCCCTCCCCTAAGTTCTCCACCACCACCTCCACCGCCACCACCCCCGCCACCAACTCCGCCGCCAGCTTCGACATCACCACCACCTCCCTCCTGAGCCTCGGCTCCAACACCAACGCTTCTCCCGTCACCTCGGCTTTCTTCTCCAACACCACGCAGACCTCCAACATCGTCATCCCCATCAACGCCATCTGCAGCACGCTAGGTGCCACGTCGGAGGTGTCGACGCCCTCCTGCGCCACCACCACCTTCACCACCGCGCCAGTTTACAGCAGCGCAGCAACCGGCGTCTCCCCCAGCTCCTCCAACACTCCCAAGACAGCCTCCACCAGTGCTGCTTCATCGTCAACAGCTCCGCCGGCAACATTACCTCCCCCATTTGACCTCATACCCCCGCTTGTAGTGCCAGAGGACACTAATATGACACCCAGTCACGCTGTCAACAGCACTCCCAGTCACGCTGTCAACAGCACTCCCAGTCACGCTGTCAACAGCACACCCAGTCACGCTGTCAACAGCACACCCAGTCACGCTGTCAACAGCACTCCCAGTCACGCTGTCAACAGCACTCCCAGTCACGCTGTCAACAGCACTCCCAGTCACGCTGTCAACAGCACATGCAGTCATTCGGGCAGTAGCTCACCCTATCGCGCCGTCAGCCTCACAGCGCCGTCAAACGCAACAGCATCAGCAACAGAGCTGCAGCCGCCATTATCTGACAGCCTTGAAAGCGAACCCTGTGAGGCGTCACGCACCCACAGAGTTGAACCCCTGACGCCAGGCGACGAAGATAAGGACACTACCTCTCAAGGAAGAAGAAGCACTGCATCTCCACCTAACGGATCACCTGAAGCGGACGAGATACCAGGAGCTACAGAAGACATTGAATGCTTGCAAGATGCATTTGCAAGACCGGATATTCCCGTGGACACGGGGCAGGCTAGTGCAGGCTCAGACACCTGCACTGCGTCTGAAGAAAGCATCACGGTAGGGAGTAGTGTGCAAGATGGCGTGTCTAAGATCCCTGCAGACGACACGGGGTTAGAAACAGCTATAATCTCGTTCACAGCTAGCGGCCCCACGGTGGAAATGGGTGAGACTGAAGGGACAATGACAGCCCAACTAGAAATTCTTGCAGAGACAATTAGTGATCCAAAGTAGGAACTGCTGTCTCTTGTGATTACACATACACACATACACACACACACACACACACACACACACACACACACACACACACACACACACACACACACACACACACACACACAAAGGTACAAAACACACAAGCTACAAAAAATATATATACATATACGTATATTCAAAACTATGTACTCAAAACTTCAAGCCACTCTCACATAACACATACACACACATCGACTCGCTAAGCCACCCACAGCCACTCCACAGCCACTCCACAGCCACCCCACAGCCACTCCACAGCCACTCCACAGCCACCCACAGCCACCCCACAGCGACTCCACAGCCACCCACAGCCACTCCACAGCCACCCACAGCCACCCCACAGCCACTCCACAGCCACTCCACAGCCACTCCACAGCCACTCCACAGCCACCCACAGCCACCCACAGCCACCCATCTCACTGATACACATCAATAAAGCTTATCAGCAGTGTTAATATAAGCGGAAGTAGTGATTACAAAAATATGTATTATGTATATATATATAAATATATATATGCATATATACATATACATATACATCATTATACATACATATATATACCACATTATATGTATAAACATATATTTTTCTTCTAAAATTTGTGATATACTGGTAACTACACGCATACCAGTACTTGATACAATATAACCATATATGCTTATAAGAGAGAGAGAGAGAGAGAGAGAGAGAGAGAGAGAGAGAGAGAGAGAGAGAGAGAGAGAGAGAGAGAGAGAGAGAGAGAGAGAGAGAGAGAGAGAGATAACCCAGACTTCTTAGTGTTAAAAGATATTTTTGGCTGCCTTGATGCGTTTGGTTAGTTGTCTTTGACCTAATAAAATAATATATTGGTTTGAGAATTGTTAGTAATCCCAAGCTATAGTTAGAGAGACAATAATGGTAATCTGGTAATTAACCACACCACCCTTACGAAATATCTCTCGTCTAATTCGACTTATCCAAACAACGGAACGTCGTCTCTGGCTCGGGTATATGTATTTACCTGAGAGCCACTAACACTAGTGGTCTCGACGAGGACAGAAAGCCGGTGGCTTGTCGAAGGTCCGCGGTGTAGTGGTAAGACACTCGCCTGGCGTTCCGCGAGCGCTATGTCATGGGTTCGTATCCTGGCCGGGGAGGATTTACTGGGCGCAATTCCTTAACTGTAGCCTCTGTTTAACGCAACAGTAAAATGTGTACTTGGTTGTAACAACGATTCTTCGCGGCGGGGATCGTATTCCAGGGACCTGCCCGAAACGCTACGCGTACTAGTGGCTCTACAAGAATGTAACAACTCTTGTATATATCTCAAAAAAAAACTTTGAAGGTAATTGCTTCTCTACTAGTGGCTAAAGGTCACGTAACCAGGACAGTTACAGACGTATGAATGTTGATAGTAGTTTGAGGAATGATTATTAAACAGGGTAGTAGAGTAGAGCAGTGGGGTAGAGTGGTAGAACAGTGGGGTAGAGTGGTAGAACAGTTGGGTAGAGTGGTAGAACAGCGTGGTAGAGTGGTAGAACAGTGGGGTAGAGTGGTAGAACAGTGTGGTAGAGTGGTAGAACAGTGGGGTAGAGTGGTAGAACAGTGGTAGAGTGGTAGAACAGTGTGGTAGAGTGGTAGAACAGTGTGGTAGAGTGGTAGAACAGTGTGGTAGAGTGGTAGAACAGTGGTAGAGTGGTGAATGGCAGGAGCTCAGTAATCTACTCTTCACTGACCTTGACTAGTCAACGTTTCCGTTAACGCAACAACTTTCGTTTAATTATTTTCACCTCTGTCTGTCATCTGTATATACTGTAGTTATCTCCTGTTTGCTTTTATCTGTGTGTGTGTGTGTGTATACTCTCCTAGTTGTGCTGGCGGGGGTTGAGCTATAGCTCTTTGGTCCCGCCTGTCAACCGTCAATCAACTGGTGTACAGGTTCCTGAGCTTGTCGAGCTCCATCATATCTACATTTGAAACTGTGTATGGAGTCAGCCTCCACCACATCACTTGACGGCTGTGTGTGTGTGTGTGTGTGTGTGTGTGTGTGTGTGTGTGTGTGTGTGTGTGTGTGTGTGTGTGTGTGTGTGTGTGTGTGTGTACCTTTCTCTCTATTTCTGTCTCTCCCCCCCCCGCGCCCTCGTATCATTCCAGCGACCACCCCCCATCTCTACGGCTTCCGCTCAAGCGAGATACGAACCTGGGTTAGCTAGCTTACGCACCTCTTGGCGTACAGAGCGCCGGCTGCTTTGGGGGGATCGAATCTCACTTTACACAGGTTCGAATCTGACTTCACAAAAGTTTGAAACTGATTGCACAATGGCGATATTCTAAGCTTTATTATCACACTGACAGCTGCGAGATGGCAAAACGATCAGGGAAAGAGAAGGTCCGCAAAATAACAATTCACTTAGGGTATATTACACTAACAGTAGAAGTCTAAGAAATAAAATTAACGAATTAAATGCTCTTGTCTGCACAGAAAAAATAGATATTATTGCACTTACCGAAACGTGGATGAATGTAGAAAATAGAGAACTATTAGCTGAATATCAAATATATGGATTTAAACTATTTCACACAGATAGATATATTAGACGAGGAGGTGGAGTAGCCATATATGTTAGGGACAATTTGAAATGTAGTCTCAAAGAGGGAATCAAAACAGAGCCACACACAGAAACTATTTGGATTGAATTAAACGAAAAAGCTAATAATATTATAATAGGAGTAATATATAGGCCACCAAATTTAGACAGAATGGAAGCAAAGCATCTATGGGATGAAATATCTAGAGCATCTAGATCTAACAGTATTTATGTCATGGGTGACTTTAATTTTAGCGGAATAAACTGGTTGAATAAAACAGGGAATAGTGAAGCAGAAGATTTTCTAGAATTAATTGACGATTGCTTTCTTACGCAACACATTAAGGAACCAACACGGGAAAATAATATTTTAGATTTAGTGTTAACTAACAGGGAAACGCAAATTAATGACATCGAAATAGGGAGTGAGCTAGGGAGCAGTGATCACAAAGAAATCAGATTTAGCATAGAATGGAATAGACCAGTAGGAGAAAATTCTGTTAAAGTGCCAGATTTTCGAAAAGCTGATTTTAATAGCCTAAGAAATTTTTTGGGTCAAATTGATTGGAAAGGCTTGGGTATGGGGTGTGGGCCGGTCTTGGAGCGAGACATGAACCCAGCGATAGGTGACTTAAATGGGGATTTCGATGTGGATTCAATATATAACTTATTTAAGAATATTCTAAACAAAGCACAGGAACGTAGTATACCATACAAATTGAATAGATCGTATACTAATGACCCAAAGTGGATAACAAAGAATTTGAAGAACCTTATAGGTAAAAAGAGAGCTTGGTACAAAAGGATTAAAAATGGGGAGGTCACTTTAGAACAGGAATTCGTACAACTGGTTAGAAATGTTAAAAAAGAGATAAGGAAAGCAAAAAGAAACTATGAAGTTCGCATAGCAGGGCAAGCAAAGACAAATCCTAAAGGGTTTTTTCAGTTATATCGTACTAAGACTAGGGAAAGGATAGGTCCATTAAAAACTGAGACAGGTCAAATAACAGATAGTGATGAAGAGATGAGTAGTATTTTTAATAAATATTTTGTATCTGTATTTACTAAAGAGGAACTTAACAATATGCCTTCAGCCGAACAAGTCTATGTGGGTGGGGACGAGGACAGGTTGACGAGTTTAGCAGTTACCAGAGAGGATGTTCTTAAACAAATAGTAAAACTCAAACCAAACAAATCCCCAGGGCCGGATGAAGTGTTTGCTAGGGTGCTTAAAGAATGCAAAGAGGAGCTTTGTGACCCACTGTCAACCATATTTAATAAATCAATAGAGTCAGGCAGAGTGCCAGAGTTTTGGAAAGTTGCTAATGTGATACCAGTTTTTAAGAAAGGAGATAGATCACTTGCGTCTAACTATCGACCAATTAGCCTAACGTCTATTGTGGGAAAGTTACTCGAATCTATAATAGCAAATAAAATTCGTCTTCATCTTGAAAAACATAAATTAATAATTGAGTCGCAACATGGTTTTATAAATGGCCGTTCATGTTTAACAAATTTGTTATCTTTTTATTCTAGCATTGTTGAGGCAGTTGATAGTGGTAAGGATTGCGATGTTGTATACCTTGACTTTAGCAAAGCTTTTGATACAGTGCCACATGAAAGACTGATTAAAAAGATAGAGTCTCATGGTATTGGGGGTGCTATATTAAGCTGGATTAGGGCATGGCTATACCAAAGGAAACAGAGAGTTAGTATAAATGGAATCAAGTCAGAGTGGGAAAATGTTGTAAGTGGAGTGCCTCAAGGCTCTGTCCTGGGACCTCTGTTGTTTATAATATATATAAATGATTTAGATTCAGGTTTGAGTAGCAACATTTGCAAATTTGCCGATGATACGAAAATCGGTAGGGAAATTAATTCGGAGGAGGACTCACTATCACTTCAAGTTGATCTAGATAGGGTTTTGAAATGGTCAAAGGATTGGCAGATGCAGTTTAATGCTGATAAATGTAAAGTTCTGAGGTTAGGTAATGATGATAGAGTTACAAGATACGAGCTAGATGGTGTTGTGATTGCGAAGTCGGATTGCGAAAGGGATCTGGGAGTTATGATTAGTAAGAATTTAAAACAAAAGGATCAATGCATAAATGTTCGTAATAAGGCAAATCGGACACTTGGATTTATTAATCGCAGCGTTAGTAACAAGACACCTGGTGTGGTTCTCAAGCTATATCTTGCTCTAGTTAGGCCCCATTTAGATTATGCAGTTCAGTTTTGGTCGCCATATTATAGAATGGATATAAATTCACTTGAACGTGTCCAGCGTAGGATGACTAAGTTAATTCCCCAAATTAGAAATCTTTCATATGAAGAAAGATTAACAAAGCTTAAGTTGCATTCACTGGAAAGGCGAAGAGTTAGGGGCGACATGATAGAGGTTTACAAGTGGGTGAATGGACATAACAAGGGGGATATTAATAGGGTATTAAAAGTATCAACACAGGACAGAACACGAAACAATGGGTATAAATTGGATAAGTTTAGATTTAGGAAAGACTTGGGTAAATACTGGTTCAGTAACAGGGTTGTAGATTTGTGGAACCAATTGCCGCGTAACGTGGTGGAGGTGGGGTCCCTCGATTGTTTCAAGCGCGGGTTGGACAAGTATATGAGTGGGATTGGGTGGTTATAGAATAGGAGCTGCCTCGTATGGGCCAATAGGCCTTCTGCAGTTACCTTTGTTCTTATGTTCTTATGTTCTTATGCTTGGTTCAATAATGGGTCTTGCTTCATGCAGGTCGGCGTTCAATCCCCGACCGTCCACAAGTGGTTGGGCACCATTCCTTCCCCCTCCCCGTCCCATCCCAAAGCCTTATCCTGACCCCTTCCTAGTGCTCATATAGTCGCAATGGCTTAGCGCTTTCTACTCATAGTTCCCCTTCCCCCAGCTGCGCTAATCACTCGGCTACGCTAATCACCAATCTGCGATGATTGAGCTAATCACCGAGCTCAAGATCTTACTACCTCCCTCCGTGTTCAATATCACTTTTTACTTCCTATGTAAACATACAATTACATTTGAAACTGTTCTGCCCTTCCTTATATCCTTTTGATTCTAAGGAAAAGATGGCGATCATTGTTTACATCCTTTTGACTCTAAGGAAAACAAAAAGAGAGCGCGATCTGACGTCATCCAGATTCAGGGAACGTTCTTAAGGGTATGATTGAGTTGCGGTATTATGGAGGAAAATCTAGTGTGCGTATGCATCTTTTCATTATGTATATATATATGTATATTGTATTATTCTATAAGATATATGCCGACGATTCGTTTTAAATTCTGTTCATTTGCAACAAATATGCCAGGGCGCCCTGTTGAAGCTTGCAACCCTCTTGTTACATTAAAGCTTGCCATTTTCCTATCAATAGTTACGTGTTTACCAATTCGTTTTTGTTAACGAACTCAAATATGCTCGAGTAACGTTAAATCAACGTAGGATCAATGTGATTAACGTCGATTCAGTGTTCCGTCAACCTCGTACGGCCCCTTGCCCAAGATGAGCCTCCATTCTCGTGACGTGTTTAGCAGCGCCACTGCGACCATTCCCCAAAACACGAAAAACGCGCCAAATTCAAACTTCGAAAATGGCGTTATATTTGTATATGAAAATAATACGACACTGGAGAACATTTTTAAGTGATTGAAAATACGAATAACTCACCTTCCAAGGTTAAGAATGCTCCTCAACGCTCCAAACTTACCTTCAAAAGTTGAGAATGCTCCTCCAACGCTCCAGATTTCCGGACAGGTTCATTCTAAAAGGAAACATAATATAACATAAGAACATAAGAACAAACAAGGCAGCTCCTATCTATATCCACCCAAACTCATTCTTACATATCTAACCTACGCTTGAAACAATCCAGTAACGTCTATTATGTTACCCGGCAATTTATGTTCCATAAATCAACCACCCAGTCCCCCCCCCCCAACCAGTATTTACCCAGGTCTTGTGTGATTCTCGTGCAAGTCAAACAACATCACTATATAATATAGTTATCTGTAAAAAAACAAAAATCAACTCTCTCGCAACTGTCCAGAAAGGTGAGAAACATACAAGAAATTTATCAGAGTTACCCCTAGTGGCTTTTGTTTACATCTGTGACGTCATCTCTGACGTCACGGCTTTCCCGAACGCCAGCGTGAGTGCCACACCGCCAGACTCTGGCACCAGTTGGCACCCCGCTGCAGCTGGGTGCAGGCGGGTTGCGCTCTTGTCATACCCCAGTGTCAGGGACTCTCTGGCTAACCGACCTCTCGCGCGGTTGCCTGAAGCGTGAAACAAAACACAAACGTTAAGACGAACGGATTGCTTCCGCTCTTTAAGGAAGACGTATTTGAGCGGATTAGCTCCACGAACGGGACAGGACCGAACAGAATTTGGTGAGTATATAGCGGTCAACTGCTCAGAGCGGCAGTTGGGACTCCGGAAAGCTGTGGTGTTTTTTAACGGATGTAAGGAGGCGTTGCTTGTTCTACGGCTGTGTGTGCTTTGGTGGTTGTACTTGAGTGGTAGTTATGGTTGAGTGGTAGCCAAGGTGGTTATCGTGTCATCCCCTAATTCTAATTCTTCTGCCTTCCAGTGTCGTGAGGTTCAATTCCCGAAGTCTCTCCTCGTAGCTCATACCCCTCAGCTCGGGGACTAGTCTGGTGGCATACCTCTGAACATGTGTGTGGTAGTTATGTGTAGTAGTTAGGATGTGTGGTAGATATAGTGTGTGGTAGTTATGGTTCATAGTCGTTATCTTCTGTAGTAAGTATTGTGTGTGGTAGTTATCGTCCCGTAAAGATAACTACTGTATTTAATGTATTACTGCTGTTCTTGATTCTGGTATTCTAGTCACTTTTGTGGTTAATTAAGCTGATTAATACTCATGTGTGGTGGTTGAGGTGGTGGTGGCCCTTACCTAACAGTACTTCTCTGGTGGTGGTGGTGGTGGTTGAGGTGTTACACACAGTAGGTGGCCTAACTACAGGCAGCCTCTAATGGCCTTGACTGGCCAATTAGTTAATAAAGACCCAGAGTGAAATAATAGAGGAAGTCTGGTACAAGAATCCCCGGAACAGCGAACGTGTCTGGGGGTATAGAGAGAGGGGGGGGTGTGGGGGGGGGGAGTGTGGGGGTGTGGGGGTGGGGAGGATGGGACAAGGGGGGGGGGGGGGATGGAAAAGGTTAAACTACCGCGGATCAACCTGCCTGTGATGGCTACATGGCCCCTTTCCTTTCTCAATGACAAACAGCTTCGTAAACCAACAGTTTAAAGTTTACGTGTAATTCAACAGGTTTACGAGCTTGTAAAGTACACCACCACCACGAGGTTACTATTGTTAGAAACAACCTCACAGCACTTCCGCACTCGTAAAAATTGTTGAATAAATCTCAAACGAAGCCGCCATGATCGAGAAAAGATGTAGAGGTTTCGCAAGCTTGATAACCGCCCACTAGCTCAAACAGTCTGCTCCAACACAGGGACAAGTGACACCAGGTGTTACATAGTCTAGCTTGGCTCCTTTTAACAGCTATTCTCGGTTATCTTGAGATGATTTCGGGGCTTTAGTGTCCCCGCGGCCCGGTCCTCGACCAGGCCTCCACCCGCAGGAAGCAGCCCGTGACAGCTGACTAACACCCAGGTACCTATTTTACTGCTAGGTAACAGTGGCATAGGGTGAAAGAAACTGCCCATTGTTTCTTTCAGATTTAGCTACTGAGAACGAAGAGTCCATGTAGCACGGGCTATGGCGAGCCCGTAAAGCGGTTGCAGATGTAGCGAGATTGATAAAGATTAAGTCACCCAAGAGGTGGCACGGGCATGAATAGCCCGTAAATGTAGCGAGTAGATAATCCCACTAATATACTCGCTCCAAACTCATTAGCCTAATGAGAGAAGCAAAGCGCTCATTAGCACTAATTATGGACAGAAAACACCTTGAACCACCTAGGAAATCAGTCCATTCATTCAGCCCCGCTCCTGTGCCAGGTAAGTCCACTACGGGCTCACCATAGCCCGTGCTACTTGCCCCGCTCCTGTGCCAGGTAAGTCCACTACGGGCTCACCATAGCCCGTGCTACTTGCCCCGCTCCTGTGCCAGGTAAGTCCACTACGGGCTCACCATAGCCCGTGCTACTTGCCCCGCTCCTGTGCCAGGTAAGTCCACTACGGGCTCACCATAGCCCGTGCTACTTGGAACTTGTTCCGAGTAGCTGAATCTATAACAACAACCTAGGAAATCAAATAAAGCTTAAATGGAGCAGACTACAGCTAGGCCCAACACCCCTGATATAAAGCAAATATAACCTAACCAACTATACCCTTCTCTTCTAAGTACCTGAACCCCTCAAAACTGGATATGAACGGGTTATGTGGGACCCGCGATTACGCACGACCTAACCTAACCTTCATGATAGTTAAAGAGCCGTGATAATCACACACACACACTGACATGGGTCTAACGGGTACAAAAGTCGACTCTGGTCCTAAAGGAATCATGGGAGACATCTCCCGTCACGCAGGGTGCAGTCGCACCTCCACAGATCTCCAGTATCATCTATTGATACTGGTAATGGCTCAAAAGGGCCACCACTTACGGGCTATTCATGCCCGTGCCACCTTTTGGGTGGCTTAATCTTCATCAATCAATCAATCTAGAGGAATGAGTTGAGAAGAACCCACGATTACAAGACCTACATAGTTCAGTAGCTAGAACTGATCCTGATTAACAGTTCTGTGATGTCTGTCTCTCTCTCTCTCTCTTTCTCTCTCGTGACCAGAGAGAAGCATCAACAACACAGCCATCAGTACCAATCATCACATCCTGAGTGCCCACCACAACTACCAGTCGGATGACTGACAGACATCAGATCAACTCTGATTTATAACTCAACTCACACAAGTTCCTTTAAAATAAATGGCCGAATCAACCTGGTGACAGAGGATATGTCCTGCGGCTCGCTAGTAGCGACAGCCTCTTAGATCACCACAAAAGCCTCTTATCATTTTGAGATGTACTTTACGGTCTCAATAAACGAACTTGAACCACAAAAGCTTAAGGCCCCCAGAGCAAGATCTCTCAGAACGTGTTCACTACTTGTTGAACTTAGTTCTTGGGGTCCGCCTCTTAGTGTTTATAGGTGTAATTTAGTCGCGATTATCCCGATTTTTATGAGATTTAAAACAGACGTATTTGGGACGTAGTAAGAAGAGAAAATGGTGGAATAACATAACGTAAATAAGTGGAACGGACGGAATGAGGAAGCTGAACAAGCCAATACAATACAAAGTTTTAAATGTAAATATAATAAGAAAAATAAAGTGAAAATAGGTCGCTGCATTGAACCAAAGATGGTCGAAAGGCGGGGCTTAAGAGCAGATGCTCAACCCTACAAGCACAACTAGGTGAGCACACACACACACACACACACACACACACACACACACACACACACACACACACACACACACACACACACACACACACACACACACACACCCCTGGAAACACAAACCGAAACTGTCTCTATTTTCCGCTAGTTACAACTTGTAATAAAGTTCTTACATCTTGGCTTAACGTGTTTATGACGTATTAGAACGTTGTTACAACTTGCTATATTGGTTGTTATAACTGGTTAGGTGGTGTTAAAACTTGTTCGAACGTTGTACCAACGTCGTAGTTTCGGTGTGTGTTTGGCGGGACAGAGGCGGGATCCAAGAGTCAATGCTCGATCCTACAAGCACAACTAGGCGAGTACACACACACACACACACACACACACACACACACACACACACACACACACACACACACACACACACACACACACACATGGGGGGACATGATCACAACCTACAAAATCCTCAGGGGAATCAACCGGGTAAACAAGGATGAACTTTTCAACACTGGTGGGACGCGAACAAGGGGACACAGGTGGAAGCTGAGTACCCAAATGAGCCACAGAGACGTTAGAAAGAACTTTTTCAGTGTCAGAGTAGTTAGCAAATGGAATGCATTAGGAAGTGATGTGGTGGAGGCTGACTCCATACACAGTTTCAAATGTAGATATGATAGAGCCCAATAGGCTCAGGAATCTGTACACCAGTTGATTGACGGTTGAGAGGCGGGACCAAAGAGCCAGAGCTCAACCCCCGCAAGCACAATTAGGTGAGTACAATTAGGTGAGTACACACACACACACACGTGCCCTGGTACAAGCAGCTTAACAGCTTCAACAAGCCTTAATTGCCTGATATAAACACTCCGGAATGACGACTGGATCTGCCCGCTGTGCACGTATATGCTGTGCACGTGTACACCTGTTGTGCACGTGTACACCTGTTGTGTACGTGTACACCTGTTGTGTACGTGTACACCTGTTGTGTACGTGTACACCTGTTGTGTACGTGTACACCTGTTGTGCACGTGAATTTATGCTTCATGTGTATTCATGCTGCACGTGTATACCTAGTTTTATGGCTGCCAATCAGGCCCCTGAGCTGCTCAGTGAAGGGCCCACAAGCCCTCAGCTGCGCCCTGAGACGGCCCACAAGCCCTCAGCTGCGCCCTGAGACGGGCCACAAGCCCTGGGCTGCTCGCGGAAAGCCCGCGCAATACTGGCGAGCCTGCTATGACCTTCAGGGAAGTCCAATTAGGCGAGTTAACCCTGCAGCTTAAATGGCGTGGGTGAGAAGGGCGGGATGACAGGGGATACTGAACCAATAAGAAGAATTTGGTTCTGTTCAAGAGATCCCCTGCATGCAATGGCTATTATTGCACGTGATAGTCCCAAATTCTGTGCAACTCCTCTCCTGTGTACACATCAAACTGAATAAGAAAAGCCACGAGAGGCAAAAGCAAAGAGAGACGAGGAAATAAGAGAAAATGGGAACGGAGAGCGAGAATGTTACACGAAAGAAAACGAGCGTCACGTGTTGACATCTATCAGCTGGTTAAGTTGCCAGCTGTTCCTTACAGTTGCGTGATTGCCACTTATGTTGCCACGTGTGCAGACACCTGTGTCTTGCACTTGTCTGCATATCTGCAACATGATCACTGCCGTGTTCTGATCATGTTCGTTAGGGTTTAAGAAGGTACAGGGCTTCGTGGGTACAGAATAGGCCCAAGTGGGTGGGTATATATGGGTACAGGGGAGCAGACATGGGTACAGGGAAGCAGACATGGGTACAGGGGAGCAGACATGGGTACAGGGAAGCAGACATGGGTACAGGGGAGCAGACATGGGTACAGGGAAGCAGACATGGGTACAGGGAAGCAGACATGGGTACAGGGAAGCAGACATGGGTACAGGGAAGCAGACATGGGTACAGGGGAGCAGACATGGGTACAGGGAAGCAGACATGGGTACAGGGGAGCAGACATGGGTACACGTAAGCAGACATGGGTACACGTAAGCAGACATGGGTACAGGTAAACACAGGTGCGTGATATGTAAGCCTTGCTTCCTTTATTAACGCCGTAGACAAACATTAAACGCATTCAAGCCAACCTAACCTAACCTTCACTGCTTAACAATCGATCCCAAAGAGACAACCGTCAACATAAGAGTTTAACGAACCTTAATGTAACCCAATTCTCCCCTAATCACTTAACCAACATTCTCTATGGCAGCGTTTTTCAAACTTTTTTTACTTCGACTTACACTTGTAGCTACTTTTGGGGCATTGTTGACTTTCTTTCCGTTTTTAATTGAATTAATGCGGAAACTCGTAGCTCAAGAAAATAAGGAAAACAGGAAATAAGGAAGCAGTAAATAAGTAGGAAATAAGTAGTAGTAAAATGAAACAGTGTCAAGATAGCCTCTTTAATTACAAGTGAACATTCTCCTTTAACCTTAATTCAAAATGATAACAAATTAATTAATTAATTTATTAATTGCTCAAAATCCTTCTACAGTGTAAATGCATTTAGACTAAGATGCGACACTACAGCCTCCTCTTCAGGGTCAAAATTTAACAAAATTATAGATTCGGGACGTTGAAAATCTATTGGATTTGATTATCCAAAGCCTTTCTTTACTGTTTAAAATTTCCACATTGAAAATTATTGTATATCCCTCGACGAAATTTTTAATTCTAAGACATTTTTTGGGTATAATTCACGATTTTAAATCCATTGTTGACTGTACAATTAAGAGAAATTGCATAGTTTTTGAGGTATGGTTAAGTATAGCCTATTAATCACAGGCTATCAACCTCCCAAAAATAACGATCTATCCCCCAGATACGAATGATATCACAGGCTATCAAACCCCCCAAAAAATAACAACGATCTATTCCCCGGATGCGCATGATATCTATCAACGACACATGACACGTTTTAGCTGATTAACGAAGGTTTATTAGTAGAAAACACATGGAATAACGTAGTACTCCCACAACATGCAAGATACTCAGTATTTTCACTACATCTCCCGTTTCTTTCCTGCTTTCTCTCTGTCCCAATTTCTCTCCCACGCCCATACTCCCCCCCCCCCTCCCCGCCCCGCCCCCATCTCCTGCCTCTCCCTCTCTCTCCCTCTCCCTCTCTCCCTCCATCCCTCCCTCACTCTGAGCTTAGCGAGGCAATATAGTCCACCTGGCGCCTCCATTTCTTGGTTTCAAAACTGTTTCCAGGAACTTCTCCCAAGTGACTCATCACTGTAATGCCTCCTGTTGTGCTGGGCTTGTCTCTGTTGTCTGTTGTTGTGCTGGGCTTGTCTCTGTTGTCTGTTGTTGTGCTGGGTTTGTCCCTGTTGTCTGTTGTTGTGCTGGGTTTGTCTCTGTTGCCTCCTGTTGTACTGGCTTGTCTCTGTTAGCCATTGATTAGCAACAGAAGCGTCCTTTAACAGTACATACTGCCGTTAACGGTGCTCAAGGAAGGCGTTGAAGGTCATGCCCTTCTGTCAAGTGTGTGTAGGATGCCAGTGGCACCGGTGCCAACAGGAGCGGCACCTTGTCCAACAGGGGCGGCACCGGTGCCAACAGGAGCGACACCGTTGCCTACAGGATGTCAAGCTTGACAGCTGATAGTGAATTTTCCAGCAATGTGGAAACGGGAAATAACGCGTGTATAACATCCATCATTATAACGAGGCTTGAACAGTGAACAGCTTGTTGAACACTGAACATATCTTGAACAAGCCACCCAAAGCCGTTTCCTCTTCTAATGAACTCAGGTGAACCACAAAAGGAGAACAATTTGTTCAGTAATATTCGATAACTTAATACACACTGTGATCTGAACACCATTATCAGAATTTTATTATTATTATTTTCTACCACAGACGTGGTCATACAATTACAATGCTAACCAGCATATATACATATACACATATACATGAAGTTGTGGAAGCCTCATAAGAAAATGTTCACTGGGGGAGTAAAGTTCACATTCACAGTTCAGTAAAGTGTGTTCACATTCAGTAAAGTGAACTAGGAAAGGACATTGTTACAGTGGTGTGTTTGGTACAGAGAGTTACCGTCTCATTGTGTTACAGACATGTTATGTTACAGTACTGTCTTTGTTCAGTAACTTGTGACATTTTTGTGAACATGTATCTACAGCAAGAGAGACTAGACTTTTGGTTATTTAGACTACTACAGGCTGTAGGTTAGGTAATAATTGTAATTACGAAGCAATAAGATGCTTATCTTAACATACTAAGTAGGTCAGGTAAGGTCGGTGTTTTCTATGAAGCTTTTCAAGGGAAACTATTATGTTAAATATGTCACCTATGCACATATTTAATAAGTCAATATTGACTTATTAAATTTGTGAGAACGGGTTGCACCACACTTCTCTCTCTCTCTCTCTCTCTCTCTCTCTCTCTCTCTCTCTCTCTCTCTCTCTCTCTCTCTCTCAGGTTTGCCTTATCACATCTACTCATTTGATCCTAGCTAACAGCCCTATTATTGTTCTATTGGGCAATTACCGTGGATCAGCTTCATGCTGACTGGTTCCCCATCTTGTAGCTTGCTAAGATCATCAGAATGACCAAAACGTTTCGGCCGGACAGTTCAACATATATTCAATGTGCATAACACGTTTGTTCAACACCCCTTACACCACCATTATTACTACGTTCATCACCACCACTACTACCACCACAACCACCACCCCAACCACCACTATGGGGTATGGTAACTATGGTAGCCAAATTAATTAACATTTCCAGATGGCGGACGCAGGTGAAGAGAGATCAAGAGCAGTGCCGAGGCTCCACAGTACCGGTGAAGACAGTGACTTCAACAACGTGACGACAACGAGCTAAAACAGGATGTTTATTCAACAGAAAAGGCGTAATACAATGGAAAATACAGCAGTAGGGACGCACAAGTCACACAGGGAGTGACGCAGGGAGTGACGCAGGGAGTGACGCAGGGAAGGATGCTTCGTAAGGTCGCTTAAGCAGCAGCAGCAGTAGCAACATGCATCCTTGGCCCTTCGGTCTGGCATTCCTGTGCTTGCAACTGGTTCATGGCGACCCCGAACCGGCACGAGATGGTTCGTATCCTTCTCCATTTGTCTGTCTATCACACTCTATCACTCTCTGTCTATTTCGGTTCTCCTTCGCCAAATCCCTCTCTCCTCATTACCGTCCTTACCTCCTCTTTAACCGCCACATCTATACCTGTCTCCGCTAGGTCTAACCACCTTGTTTCCTCTCCACCGCGCAGACTGTCACGTCTACCAGCTACGGAGGAACGAGACACGGCACAGGACGCCCTCCGTGGCCTTCCGTGGCCGCGTGGAAGTGTCCGTGATGCCGGAGGCGGGGGCTGTGACCCCCAGGCAATTAATTATTCAACTGGAGCTCGCCGGCAATAGCTCAGAGTAAGTTGTTTGGGGAAACTGGTCACCAGCAGGCGGCACTAGACTCGTGCAATTACTGTTGCTACGTAATTACTGTTAACAGTAACGGCTATAGCATCACAGTCCGGAGAAGTACTACAGGACTCACTGTTTTCTTGATTAGACTACTATGTATACTTATCTAGTTATTTGTGGTGCTCCGAAGGCATTCAAGTGCTAATAATATCCTATTGCTCAAGTGGCAAGTAAATCTTTTGTCCTAAACAGAGATTATTCTCAAATTATTATTGTGTTTTAGTATAGTTTAGTATATTCACTGAAGTTTTAAATTAGGATAGTATCTGGTAAATTCGTAAGGCCAACGTTTTCTTTAATGTCAAATTTGTCAGTTTTTTTCTGTAAATTCTATGGGATACTCAACAATTCCAGAATTTCACGTTTTTCATGTTTTAAGATGTAAAACATTTCTGCAACTTAACCTAAGGGTTAAACTTCGCGTAATTGAAAATAAGAATGATATAAATGACTTTCACAGTACTCTCGCATTCACCAGACGCTCACAGGACTTTCATATATTCACAGGACCGCAAATGTGTTTATCAATAACGATAGCGTGGCGTTGTTGCGGATCAACGAGACTCAGGTGGGTGGTAATCTGTCCCTGGCGGCCACTAACCCACATAACAACACGTGGTTCACCCTCGTCCTGGCTCTCCACCAGCACCAGCTGCTCGTCTACAGGTGAGTGGCAGCTTACAGGTGGTTATCTTGAGGTTATCTTGAGATGATTTCGGGGCTTTTTAGTGTCCCCGCGGCCCGGTCCTCGACCAGGCCTCCACCCCCAGGAAGCAGCCCGTGACAGCTGACTAACACCCAGGTACCTATTTTACTGATAGGTAACAGGGGGCATAGGGTGAAATAAACTTTGCCCATTGTGTCTCGCCGGCGCCCGGGATCGAACCCGGGACCACAGGATCACAAGTCCAGTGTGCTGTCCGCTCGGCTCCCTGTGTGTGGGTGGCAGCTTACAGGTGGGAGTTAAGGGCCACGTCTGTGCTTGCGGGGGGGTATTGGACTTTAGCACCTGCGCCCCAGCACTCGGCTTTCAGTCGATGGGTTGTGGTATACATGGCCACCTATTGGATACTCTGTTAAATAAGTGTGTAGAGTATGTTTCCACTAGTTTACTTCAATACCTCTATGGCACTTTTGGGGTGTATACCTGGTAACCTGGTTACCTGTATGTCAAGGTGTATAGGGGATAGACTATTAAAAATATCACAATTAGCTAACTCATACAAAAATGCCAATCTTATAAATTAAACCAATCATCTTGGAACTGGTGACTAACTTAATGATAGATTCATATCTCGAGATGGAAGATCTTACATTAATCACTCTCTAACAAAGGATCTCATTTGACATTCAGAGTTATCAAGTAAAACAGGGAAAAAAAACAAATGCTTGTATTTTCCCCCTACCAGACCTGAGAACCGCCAACGAATACTGACAGCTGAGTTATCAGTCAGCATCACTACGGTCTTTGTCTCATCCAACGAGGCGCTCCAAGTTGTCTTCAATTGCGCGTCAGGTGAGTCTCTACATAGATGCTCTCTAGGGTGGAGACAGAGTGTGAGTGTGTGTGTGTGGATGCGTAATCCAGCATTCAGGACGAAAAAAAAACACATCGAATACCTCAAGTCGGACTCATATACTTCTTAGTCCCTTCTTAGCAAGGCACTAAGAAGTAAGTCTGGTTCTCTTGTACCTGCTACATAACATCTTCAACTCAATTTGCCTCTATTAAGGGATCCATAGCAGGAGACATCATTCTAAGGAGGACTAGATAAATTGATGTTTCAAGTGTCAACCAGCTTGTAGAAGATGATCTACCTATATCATCTACCTCCTCAGGACGTAGAACATGATCTACCATTACCTTCTACCTCCTCAGGACGTAGAAGATGATCTACCTCCTCAGGACGTAGAAGATGATCTACCAATATATTCTACCTCCTCAGGACGTAGAAGATGATCTACCAATACCTTCTACCTCCTCAGGACGTAGAATATGATCTACCTATATCATCTACCTCCCCAGGTTGCCTCATAAACACAAGGTCCACTTCTCCGGGTGCGGAGCTGAAGATAGAGAGGTCCTCTGTGATGTACGTCAACCCCCAGGATGCCGAAGGAGGAGGTGGTCAGCAGCCGACTATGTTCCTAATACCCGTCAACTCGAGGGAGAGCGACCCCCTGAAGGTGGACCTCAGCAACGCAACGACGGGCCAGTGGTCTAAACTGCTGCTGCTACTAGGGGAAGACCAGGTCAGTCTCTCTTTCAGACGCTTCAGAACTTTGTTATTACCAAAATTAAACCCCTTTTGGGGTAAATTGTAATCCTGAACCCTCTTCTAATCCT
Organism: Procambarus clarkii; assembly: GCF_040958095.1. Classification (NCBI taxonomy): domain Eukaryota; kingdom Metazoa; phylum Arthropoda; class Malacostraca; order Decapoda; family Cambaridae; genus Procambarus; species Procambarus clarkii. The sequence continues at coordinate 16,321,661 of NC_091223.1, read as the reverse complement.
GTCAAAACCTAACTTGAACCTCTCAGAACCTCTTAACGAATCATCATGAACATTTTCGCCCCTCGTGTATAACATAACAACTGACAAAGAACAAATTCCCCCTCCTCCTCCCTCTCACAGAACAGTGATCGTGGCTCAGGCAGCGCGGAGGATAACGTAACAGTGGCGCCAGTTCGTGTGAAGAACGTGTCGTACAGAGTCAACGTCACTTCCGTGTTCTGGACGTTTCAGTGCTACCCAGACAGTGGGAGAGGTAAGATGCAGTACGTTGCTCATTTTGATTCCTTCTCCATAGACTCGTTTAACGCAGTCGGTTCAAACCAGAATGCCCCAGGTTCGAATCCCTCGCAGGCCAAAACGATTTCTGTATGCACAAGAGGCGTAAGCTGTATGGCGCGTGTCCATACAGCTCAAGCCTCTCTTTTTCCAAGCTTTAAATGCTTGGAATTTAGTGGAAGGTTGTGTTATTTCCTCCTGGAGGTCCGCCATTGGCCTAGCAGGCCCTTGGGGAAGGGGTGACCTCGTTAAATCTAAAAGAAGTTCATCATTGTCTAAACATCTTCGTATACGATAGGTTTAATTTGATTTGAACGATCATCCAGTGGTGTAATAAGTTTATTGTCAACGGTTTCAACTTCCTTTTAACGGTCTTTCGAGTGTTTTTAACTTAATTTTAACGGTCTTCCTACGGTTTTAACTTTATTTTAAAAGGTATTTCAATCGATTGTAACGGTCTTTCAACGGTTCTAACTTTGATTTTAACGATCTTTCAACGGTTTTAACCTTAATTTTTAACTGTCTTTCAACGGTTTTACCTTATTTCAACGATCTTTTAACGGTTCTAACTTTGATGCTAACGGTCTTTCAACGGTTCTAACCTTAATTTTTAACGGTCTTTCAATGGTTCTAACCTTATTTTAACGGTCTTTCAACTGTTTTACCTTATTTTAACGGTTCTAACTTTGATGTTAACGGTCTTTCAACGGTTCTAACTTTGAATGTAACGGTCTTTTCAGGCCAGGATTGCGTGACGCCGACCGACTCATCCAGCAGCCCAAGCATCGCCGCTACCACAGAGCAGAGCACCAGTGATGGCACAAGTGCCGGGATGGGCCAGGTGCTGGCCTGGGTGCTCACGGGCTTGGCCCTCTTCCTGGTGATGATTCTGGCCCTGGCACTGTGCTCCAGGATGACTCCCAACGCGGCCAGTCATACGGACTTTCAGCCGTCAGTCGGGGACCTAAGTCACCGCTATGGCGTTAGCTTCGAGAGTCGTCGAGAAGCTGGTAGGTGGTTGGATGGTTGTTTGAGGGTGGTGGGTGGTGGTGGGATGGTTGTTAGAGGGTGGTGGTTGGTGGTGGGGTGGTAGTTAGAGGGTGGTGGGTGGTGGTGGGGTGGTTACGGGTGAGAGAGAGAGTGTGTGTGCAAAGATGAAAAAATTAACTTGGGTTCATTTTTTCTTGGTTGAACACAGAAGAGGATAGTGAGCCGGGGTCCCCAATAATGACAGTACCTCACCGCCTCCACCCAGACGACCACTACTCCACCAAGGTGCTCTGAACTCCTCCACAACTCCTCCAGAAGAAACTACTCAACTCCAACACTGAGGCCCTCAACTCCTTCCTTCTCCTCCAAGTCAATGCAAATGAACCAAAGAGGCACTAAGATAAACCACTACGAAATGATTCAGAACCTATTTATTATCAGTAATGATTGCCAAGTCATGTCTCAATGTTCCCATGTATTGAATCTGTTTAAGTGACAGCTTTTTCAACGCTGAAGTAATTATCAATAGAAGGCACCAAACCGGGAAGGCTAGGAAGCAATATTTTTACGCTGAAACAAATGAGCTATATATAAAAACTACAATATTTAGGTGCGCATGTAAATATAGTATTGAAAGAAAACGAAATGAGGATTAGTCACACGTGGCCCGGCCATTTGAATCCGAGGAAATCGCGATTGTAGCAGTGTAAGGGTTAAAGACAAAAGTGACTGCAAATGTGCAAGAGTGTGGCGTTGGTGTGGAAATACATGTATCGGGCCTCCATATGTGTGTTCATTGATATATGTAATGTCTATATGGATTAGTTTTTAGAGTAAAAGAAACAAAAATATTAGATTGCATTGGGCAGATCTGAAAGAATTTATATTCTTTCAGATCTTTCAGAATTTATATATATATATATATATATATATATATATATATATATATATATATATATATATATATATATATTGTATATATTGTATATATTGTGTAGGCCTACATTGTTGTCTAGGTATTTTCTAGGTCTACAAGGTAGCCTAGGCACTATGTAGGCTTATAATTGTAACTTAGTTACAATACCTAGGTCTATATAATACCTAAGGTATTGAGAAGGCCTATAGATTGCATTCTAGGTATCGTGTAGGCCTGCATCCTAACCTGATGCACGTAAATCAATTTTGTAAGTATTTAATGATTGTAAGTTGCTGGTGTACATAATACTTTTTTTTACAGGATCCCATTATCATTGTAATGAAAGTCGGAAATCCCAACTGACTGCGTGTTGTTCTGCCCACAACGTACAAACTGCTTACCTATCCTAACTTAACCTAACCTAGACTAACCTAACTTAACCTAACTTAACCTAGCCTAGCCTAACCTAACCTAGCCTAACTTAACCTAACCTAGCCTAACCTAACCTAACCTAGCCTAACTTAACCTAACCTAGCCTAACCTAACCTAACATAACCTAACCTAACCTAGCCTAACCTAGCCTAGCCTAGCCTAGCCTAACCTAGCCTAGCCTAGCCTAGCCTAACCTAACCTAGCCTAACCTAACTTAACCTTACCTATCCTAACTTAACCTAACCTAGCCTAACCTAACTTAACCTAACCTAGCATAACTTAACCTAGCCTAACCTAACCATGAAACGTGCTAACTCGAGCAACCTATTGATGAATAGTAATATATAGGAGTATAGGATGTATAGGAATATAGGATGTATAGGTATTATGTATAGGAACGTGGATAATTGGACTGTCCTACGTTTCACAGTACTTTGTACATATTATAGGACAAAGATAAATCCAAAGATAAGTTTTTTTTAGATATATCTAGACAAAAAAGATACCAGAGGAGATAAGCCTGATGAAAGGGATCACATTTGTAATTTGTTAATATAATAATAATTGTAAATAACTTCTATGTTGGCCAAACAGGTAAACATCTTGACTTAGAGAATATAAGAACATAAATATAGAATAAGAACAGATCATGGAGTCGGATGAATTACTTATTCACTCAAGAGAATGTAAACATTCAATTGACTAGGCTAATTCATGCAAAAATTGTGGATTGCAAAGTAGTTACTGAAAGAAATAATATTGAATCTTCATTTATAACAAGTAGTGAATTAGATCAAATGAATGTAAGTTTAGGATTATATGAATTAGATAATTTTATAATTGGGTAAGAATAGTGAAGGAGTGAACCCGCAGTATTATTATTTAATAATTATGGTTCATTTATATACTATTTTTATACCTTTTATCACAAACCACTAATTATTATTTTTAAAATAAATTATTATTTTTTATCACAAATCTTACTCAATTATAAAGGTATCTAATTTATGAATGAAGGAATACATTGTTAATATCCATTTCATATCCCAGTTAAAATCCACTTATCCATCCCACCTTCTCATCACCGCCATTAATCCACGTTTTAGCGTGTGGTTCTATGTCTAGTCAGGTGTAGTTGGATATATAACCCCCAACTCTAATGTCATCCTTTATGGGCTCACCATAGCCCGTGCTACTTGGAACTTGTTCCGAGTAGCTGAATCTATAACAACAACAACATGGCATTCTTCTTCACGACCAAAGTTTACATTCACTCCAAAAAAATCTATCACTTAGGGGTTATTCATGCCCGTGCCATCTCTTGGGGTGGCTTAATCTTCATCAATCAATTGTAATCTTTCTGTATTTCTTTTGATAATGAAACCGTTTGGAACTTTAGTTTCATTTTCCTGGTGGATACTTATGTAAATACAATTACACACACACACACACACACACACACACACACACACACACACACACACACACACACACACACACACACACACACAGACCACACATTTGATTTGTATACCACATATGTCAGGCCAATCCTGCAGTATGCAGCCCCAGCATGGAGTCCATATCTAGTCAAGGATAAGACTAAACTGGAAAAGGTTCAAAGATTTGCCACCAGACTAGTACCCGAGCTGAGAGGTATGAGCTACGAGGAGAGACTACGGGAATTAAACCTCACTTCGCTGGAAGAGAGAAGTTAGGGGTACATGATCACCACATTCAAGATTCTGAAGGGAATTGATAGGATAGATAAAGACAGGCTATTTAACACAAGGGGAACACGCACAAGGGGACACAGGTGGAAACTGAGTGCCCAAATGAGCCACAGAGATATTAAAAAGAACTTTTTTAGTGTCAGAGTGGTTGACAAATGGAATGCATTAGGCAGTGATGTGGTGGAGGCTGACTCCATACACAGTTTCAACTGTAGATATGATAGAGCCCAATAGGCTCAGGAATCTGTACACCTGTTGACTGACGGTTGAGAGGCGGGACCAAAGAGCCAGAGCTCAACCCCCGCAAGCACAACTGGGTGAGTACAACTAGGTGAGTACACAGTAGTTTCAAAGCGTTATATGACAAAGAGTGCTGGGAAGACGGGACACCACGAGCGTAGCTCTCATCCTGTAACTACACTTAGGTAATTACACACACACAGGCAGGGTCGAAGAGCACGCCTATTAGAAAGGCGGGGTCCAAGAGCTAAGAGGTCGATTCTTATATATATTATTTGCAAATAATTCATATTAAAGCAGTTTCCGTTCTTATTTAGAAGAAAATGAATTCAACGCGCACTCAAAGAAAACCTATATGGGGAGACTAATTAAAATACTTGAGATTATGTAATTCGTTTTGTTAATTGATTTTATTGCAAACAGGAAGTCTGTGTGTATATATATGTATGTACTTTAGGCTTGTATCGAGGCCCACCAAGGTCAAACTACTGACCTTCCCTAGGATGTAACCCTAGAATAGTTGTCTAACTCTGGAGTACCTATTTACTGCTAGGTGAACAGAGACATCAAGTGAAAGAAAAAGTGCCCTTCTATCTCTATTTCATCTAGAAAATCCAACCCGGGATCGCCGATTATGAGTCTCAAGAACAAAGTTTACTGTTCTACCGAGAACATATAAATAACTAAGCCTCCCCCTTAATAGTTTTCTTTGAGCGTGCTTTAAGCTCATTTTCTTCTGGGAGTTAGAGGGGTAACAACATTATTTGATGTTCGTACTATCTAAATATACTAATATACTTAAAATAATGGTGAAATATCGTAAAGAATTTTCAGCTATCGTATAATCGTTAATATTCTATGGTAACCACAATGTAGGTCAGAGAACAGATGGCGCTTTTCACCCACAGGGGTAATAAACCCCCTGGAACCGCCTACCCGCCGATGAGCCAAGATTTTATTTTTATTTATATATAAAAAGAGTTCTTACATTCTTGTACAGCCACCAGCACCCATAGCGTTTCGGATAAGCCCTTAATCCTAATTTTTACACACACACGCACATACACCCCCAGGAAGCAGCCCGTAGCAGCTGTCTAACTCCCAGGTACCTATTTACTGCTAGATGAACAGGAACATCAAGATAAAAGAAACTCTGCTCATTTGTTTCCGCCTCCTCCGGGGATCGAACCCAAACCCTAAAGACTACGAACCCTGAACGCTGCCCACTCAGCCATCAGGCCCCAAGATCGACATTGCTAGTCTAAAATTCATTCGGGTAGAAATTAAGACAAATTAGCGTGGGATCTTAGACCAACCGCCGGCTTCCTGTTCCCGTCCGGGCCACTTGAGAGATGATACCCCCTCAGGTAAATCCAGGTGTACTGTTCCGGTGTTCACAGTAACATATTATATTATATATATATATATATATATATATATATATATATATATATATATATATATATATATATATATATATGTCGTACCTAGTAGCCAGAACGCACTTTTCAGCCTACTATGCAAGGCCCAATTTGCCTAATAAGACAAGTTTTCCTGAATTAATATATTTTCTCTCATTTTTTTCTTACGAAATGTGAAAGCTACCCATTTCATTATGTTTGAGGTCAATTTTTTTTATTGGAGTTAAAATTAACGTAGAAATATGACCGAACCTAACCAACCCTACCTAACCTAACCTAACCTATCTTTATAGGTTAGGTTAGGTTAGGTAGCCGAAAAAGTTAGGTTAGGTTAGGTTAGGTAGGTTAGGTAGTCGAAAAACAATTAATTCATGAAAACTTGGCTTATTAGGCAAATCGGGCCTTGCATAGTAGGCTGAGAAGTGCGTTCTGGCTATTAGGTACGACATATATATATATATATATATATATATATATATATATATATATATATATATATATATATATATATATATATATATATATATATATATATATATAAAATCCACAAGGGCCGTGACGAGGTTTCTAACTTACGTCCGAGAGGATATATATATTGCTTTATGGCTCACCAAGCGGCTTCCAAAGGGAGAGGTAGCCAGCGGCTTGTCAAAGATCCTCACAATATTCCCAAGCAATTTTTAATTTTGTATTTTAACCTGGATCTTAATTGACATTTACAGCCACGACGTTGTTGTCGTTGTTTAAGATTCGCTACCTGGAGCAAAAAGTTCCAAGTAGCACGGGCTATGGCGAGCCCGAGAGCCTCGACGGGTTGACGAGTCCATGGTTTATAACCCCCCCCCCCCCCCCCCTCCCAGTGGGTGAAAAAAAAAATTTGTTTTACATTGTGGCTTGTTAAGCTTGGGGGGGGGGAGGGAGGGAATAGCGGAAGAGGAAGAAAGGATAGATGGAAAAGGAACAGAGAGGGAGGATAAGGGATAGATATATAAGAGGATAGGAGGTAGGGAAGATAAAAACAAAAGGGTGGAAGGGTTAGTTGAATGTCGGGAAGAGAGAGAGAGAGAGAGAGAGAGAGAGAGAGAGAGAGAGAGAGAGAGAGAGAGAGAGAGAGAGAGAGAGAGAGAGAGAATGAAGGAAGGAGAGGAGAGAGAGAGGGGGTGAAGAGGGAGAGGAGGGAGGGGGGAAGGGATGGAATGGAGAGGAGGGAGGGGGGAAGGGATGGAATGGGGAGGACTCGTGACCCAGTGAAAGTAGGATGAATCTGTGGACCAGTCCGGGTCTGACCTCTGCACGCCCCGGTGATGCTTCTTCCTCACGACTTGTGCTCATCTTCACTTGCTGCTGACCCCCCTCCCCCTTCCCCCGGCTCCCCCCACACACCCCCTTCCCAGGCTGCCCCCCACACCCCCTTCCCCAACTCTCCCACACCCTCTTCCCAAGCTCCCCCACACCTTCCCCAAGCTCCCCACACCTTCCCCAAGCTCCCCACACCTTCCCCAAGCTCCCCACACCTTCCCCAAGCTCCCCACACCTACCCCAAGCGCCCCACACCTTCCCCAAGCTCCCCACACCTTCCCCAAGCTCCCCACACCTTCCCCAAGCTCCCCACACCTTCCCCAAGCTCCCCACACCTTCCCCAAGCTCCCCACACCTACCCCAAGCGCCCCACACCTTCCCCAAGCTCCCCACAACTTCCCCAAGCGCCCCACACCTTCCCCAAGCTCCCCACACCTTCCCCAAGCTCCCCACACCTTCCCCAAGCTCCCCACACCTTCCCCAAGCTCCCCACACCTTCCCCAAGCTCCCCACACCTTCCCCAAGCTCCCCACACCTTCCCCAAGCTCCCCACACCTTCCCCAAGCCCCCCACACCTTCCCCAAGCTCTCCACACCTTCCCCAAGCTCTCCACACCTTCCCCAAGCTCCCCACACCTTCCCCAAGCTCTCCACACCTTCCCCAAGCTCCCCACACCTTCCCCAAGCCCCCCACACCTTCCCCAAGCTCCCCACACCTTCCCCAAGCTCCCCACACCTTTCCCAAGCTCCCCAAGCTCCCCTACACCTTCCCCAAGCGCCCCTACACCTTCCCCAAGCTCCCCACACCTTCCCCAAGCTCCCCTACACCTTCCCCAAGCTCCCCTACACCTTCCCCAAGCTCCCCACACCTTCCCCAAGCTCCCCACACCTACCCCAAGCTCCCCACACCTTCCCCAAGCTCCCCACACCTTCCCCAAGCTCCCCACACCTACCCCAAGCTCCCCACACCTTCCCCAAGCTCCCCACACCTTCCCCAAGCTCCCCAAGCTCCCCTACACCTTCCCCAAGCGCCCCTACACCTTCCCCAAGCTCCCCACACCTTCCCCAAGCTCCCCACACCTTTCCCAAGCTCCCCACACCTTCCCCAAGCTCCCCTACACCTTCCCCAAGCTCCCCTACACCTTCCCCAAGCTCCCCACACCTTCCCCAAGCTCCCCACACCTACCCCAAGCTCCCCACACCTTCCCCAAGCTCCCCACACCTTCCCCAAGCTCCCCACACCTACCCCAAGCTCCCCACACCTTCCCCAAGCTCCCCACATCTTCCCCAAGCTCCCCAAGCTCCCCTACACCTTCCCCAAGCGCCCCTACACCTTCCCCAAGCTCCCCACACCTTCCCCAAGCTCCCCTACACCTTCCCCAAGCTCTCCTACACCTTCCCCAAGCTCCCCACACCTTCCCCAAGCTCCCCACACCTACCCCAAGCTCCCCACACCTTCCCCAAGCTCCCCACACCTTCCCCAAGCTCTCCACACCTTCCCCAAGCTCCCCACACCTACCCCAAGCTCCCCACACCTTCCCCAAGCTCCCCACACCTTCCCCAAGCTCCCCTACACCTTCCCCAAGCGCCCCACACCTTCCCCAAGCTTCCCACACCTTCCCCAAGCTCCCCACACCTTCCCCAAGCTCTCCACACCTTCCCCAAGCTCCCCACACCTACCCCAAGCTCTCCACACCTTCCCCAAGCTCCCCTACACCTTCCCCAAGCTCCCCACACCTTCCCCAAGCTCTCCACACCTTCCCCAAGCTCCCCACACCTACCCCAAGCTCCCCACACCTTCCCCAAGCTCCCCACACCTTCCCCAAGCTCCCCTACACCTTCCCCAAGCGCCCCACACCTTCCCCAAGCTCCCCACACCTTCCCCAAGCGCCCCACACCTTCCCCAAGCGCCCCCCCATTCCCCAAGCTCCCCACACCTCCCCCTTCCCCCCCAAAAAAAAAACATCAACTTTCCAAACTAAATTTATAAACATATATTTGTAACAAATAATTCCTAAAAGTGATTTACTACATTAAATCAATGTTGACGTCGGCATGCGCTCAGGTGGAGTCTAGCATACAGAAGCACAAGGCTTCGTATCTGTTAGCCACAGACTCCTTCCTCACCCTTGGTTATAGCGATAGTTAAGATACCGTTAACAGTTAAATTAACAGTATTTTTGATAATTGAACCTCCTGGCGGAGGACTTGCCGTGAAGCTGAGTCAAGCATAAAGAACCATAAGCCCTGGAAAAACAAACCGAAACTGTCTCTATTTTCCGCTTGTTACAACTTGTAATAAAGTTGTTACATCTTGGCTTAACGTGTTTATGACGTATTAGAACGTTGTTACAACTTGCTAAATTGGTTGTTATAACTGGTTAGGAAGTGTTAAAACTTGTTCGAACGTTGTAGCAACGTCGTAGTTTCGGTGTGTGTTTGGTGGGAGGCTTCTTGCTTTTACGGGTGATCTTGTCTCGGGTATTAGACAACCAGAAGTGGCTGGTTGGGGGTCGAGGCTCGAACTGAAAGTAGATTTAGATGATTGCTTTTACTCATGCACGCACGCACCACCGCACACACACGTATGCGCGCACACACACACACACACACACACACACACACACACACACACACACACACACACACACACACACACACACACACACGCACACACACACACACGTATGCGCACACACACACACACACACACACACACACACACACACACACACACACACACACACACACACACACACACACACGTATGCGCACACACACACACACACACACACACACACACACACACACACACACACACACACACACACACACACACACACACACACACTTCCTATTAGGAAGTGATGTGGTGGAAGTGATCTCGCTCGCCTGGCAGCTTCCATCTCTGAAGTCAGTGGTTCCACGGCTACTGACACTGTGCTACACCCTCATTCTCTCACCAGAATAAGAGTTAAGGTTCAGGGAGTGCCTGAGTTGTCGGATGTGATTGCGGAAAGTGAAACATGTAAAGTGAATGGTACATTTGTTGAACCCTCCTGGCACACAGTGCAGGATGGTACTGTCTCACTTTTTATCGCGAACACAAGTAATGCCGATATCCATCTCCAGTCTGGTACCCATGTTGTAGATTTTGCCCATTACTCGTTACCGGTGCGAGTTGTGGATGATGTCTCCATGGATCATACTGTTTGTACACTCACACCAGGAGAACAGGGATCTCAGCCAGAGGTGCAAGCGCAACACCTCAGTCCTACTGATTTTCCTGACTCTGTGGCTCAGCTTTTGGAAATTTTGAACAAGAATAGAGCTGTTGTTGCTCTACCAGGAGAAAAATTAGGTCTCACTCCTCTTATTACACATAAAATTCCCCTTGAACAAGGAACTACGCCTATTTATGTACCAGCTTACCGACTTCCCCATTCTCAGAGAGCAGAAGCAGATAGACTTGTAGAAGAAATGTTACAGAGTGATGTAATTGAATCGAGTAATTCGCCATGGAACGCTCCATTGATTCTTGTACCAAAACGAGATGGGACTTGGAGACCTGTAATCGATTATCGCAAGCTTAACAGAGTAACAATACCTGATCGTTTCCCACTTCCAGTTCTCAATGATTTGTTGCAAAGTATTGGTCGAAACAAAGTATTCTCAACGTTAGATTTGTTGCAGGGATTCTGGCAAATCCCCCTTGATGAGGAAAGTAAACAATTGACAGCCTTTAGTACTCCCAATGGTCATTTTCATTTCAAAAGAATGCCGTTTGGTTTGCGTAGTAGTCCAATAACCTTTTCACGGCTCATGACAAATCTATTTCGTAGATTGATAGGAAGTACGCTTCTAGTTTACCTTGATGATCTCATAATCATGTCGCAAGATGTTCAGACTCATTTCCAGAACCTTGAAAAAGTACTTGCAAAGCTCGCTGAAGCTAATTTAAAAATAAAGCTTGCAAAATGTTCATTTTTAAAGCAAAAGATTAATTTCCTAGGTCATACAGTTACACCTTCAGGTATTACATTGAATGAATCAAAAATTATTGCTGCCCGTGATTTTCCAACACCTCGTACCGCAGAAGCCGTAAGACAGTTCACAGGTCTTGTAGGATTTTATCGTTCATTTATTGCTGGATTCTCTATTATAGCCGCTCCGCTTTACAAGTTGCAAAGAAAAGATGAACCCTTTGTTTGGGGAGAGGCCCAGGATCAGTCATTCAAAAAACTCAAAGCAGCCTTGATTTCGTCACCTGTCCTTAGGTATCCAGATTTTTCTAAACCTTTTACGTTGGTTACAGATGCTAGTGACATAGGTCTAGGTGCTGCATTACTTCAAACAGAAGGTCACAGAGATCACGCAATAGCTTATGCTAGCCGCACATTATCCAAAGAAGAAAAAAATTATAGTGCAACAGAACGAGAAGCCTTGGCAGTTGTTTGGGCACTTAAACATTTCAAGGATACAATTTATAATTACCCAGTTCATGTTCTTACAGATCACCAACCATTAATTCCCTTGTTCAAAAATAAGAATCCAGTTGGAAAGTTTGCTAGATATTTGCTCACAATTCAAGAATTCAATCCCACATTTGGATATATTCCAGGAAAGCAAAATGTTGTAGCGGATGCGTTTTCTCGACACGTAGCTGCGATTCAGTTAAATTACCCAGCATTAGATGCTACAGTAGTAGAAACGGAACAAAGACAAGACCCCATATGGGCACCCGTCATTAAATTTTTGACTAAGCAAGACACTCGCCCGATTCATAAACCGCCAGTACCATTGAAAGAACTAGTTATGTTGGACAATTTACTGTGTAGAGTAGTAAAGCTAGGGACAGCCCCGAGGAAATGTTGTCAGTTAGTTGTTCCAGCTGTCTTGGTACCAACTGTGTTAAAAATTATCCATGATGCTCCTGCAAGTGCACATCCAGGAAAGGATCGTACACTCCAACAAGGTCGATTGAAATATTTTTGGCCAAAAATGGCTAAGGAGATTGCTCATTATGTTGACAGATGTTTAACTTGTTTACAGCACAAGGGACATGTTTCAGGACCTAATCCAATTCAGGTGTACCCAGCAACTAAAGCTCCTTGGGAACGAATATCGATGGATTTATTGACAAATTTTGCGGAAACAGAGAAAGGGAACAAACATTTGTTTGTAATGGTCGATAATTTTTCACGGTTTTGCGAACTAGTTCCTATCCCGAACAAAACAGCAGAAACCATAGCCAGCGCATTCCATGACCAAATAATTTGTAGATATAGTATGCCTAAAGTAATCCTTTCAGATAATGGTCCGGAATTCAGTAATAGTATTCTAACTAGCTTGTGTGATTTATATAACATCAAAAAATGTAGCATCATGCCTTATCATCCGGCAAGTAATGGACTAGCTGAACGTACTAACAGGAAAGTGTTAGATGCCTTGAGAGTCACGTTGAATTTTGATAACAACAATTGGGATGATTTTATACCCTTAATTCAGTGTGCTATAAATTCTTCAATTAATGTTTCTACTGGTGACACACCTCACGCTATTCTTTATGGTACAGATAAGATCCTCCCTAATGAATTGATTAACGTACCTCCTACTCCCTTATATAACGTAGATGATTTTGTTCAAGTGAAGCGTAGACAAATGCAATTAGTATTCAAGAAAATACGAGAACAACTGTCCAAAGCAACAGCCGAGTTCACTCTAGCAAGGAATGCACGAGCTAAACCCAATAAAATAACTATTGGATCTGTAGTAATGATACTTAACCAACACAGGTCTGGTCCTATGTACAAGTTAACTAAGAAATTTTTGGGTCCATATAAGGTAATCGAGCTTATTAAAGGTAACAAATACAGACTTAAGAACTTGTTAACAGGAGAGTATATAAATGAACATTTAGACCACATGAAGTTAGCTAAAATGACTGTTGACGAGACTGATGAGGAAGATGACAATGAACTTACCCAGACAGATACTCCTACTCGGACACCACCTCCTGTGGTTGACAGACCACTGGATGTTCAGCAACCCCATACTAGCAATTATAATCTTAGATCTAGACCTCTCGTTTCAACCGTGCACTCACCACATGTCCATTGGCTAGATGTTAACGAGGATATCTCTCAAGATGATAGTTTGTCGCATGAAGTTTCACCTGTTCCGGACCTTCAGTCAGAGCCAGAGTTGTATAGTGCTCTGGATGAGCTAGGTGTAGATATCCGCAGAATTTATAATTGAATGCACTCTGTAGTTATTCTGTTTGTTTTGAAAAAAAAAAAAAAAAAAAACTCAATTGCAGTATTTCTACCACATGTGTCTTATTATTACCATTATATATAATGTATAGTTTTTCTCAACTTTATTTTGTTATAAATTAGATGCCATTGTTAAGTCTACTACCATTTGTATTTTTACAGTGCTTGTCATAAGAGTTATTATTGTTCTAGCAACCACATTGTGGCCAGTGAATCCTGACTGCTATCACGCAGATGTTAGTCTTCTTGATCCAGGTCTTGTATATGCTTGTAAATATATTGCACATTATATATATTGTACATTGGTCTTGTAAATATATTGTATATTTCGAAAAAAAAAAAAAGAGAAAAAAAAAAATGATCTATCTTGAAATTCAATTGTGGTTGTTAGGTCAGAACTTTGTTCTATTAATGTAATAATTGTTTAATTTTGTATGGTTTTCAAGCACATGCCATTGACACATGTTAATAATTTTGTTTAGGCAATACCTTGGGTTGTATTGTTCATATCTGATCAGTAGACATACACATGTTCTTAATACTCTGATTTAATCAAAGCATTGTTACCATGATTTTCACCTATTATGATGAATTTTTTTTTTTTGGTGCATATATGCCGAGTTGTTTGTATTACGCACACCTGATCTTCTTTCAATGTTTTATTATGCAAATTTCACATGTAAGCCATTATTGTATGCCACCGAGGTCCTTTCAGTATCATTGTAACTATATAGCTAGCCAGAGCTTGTCGACAAGGGACGTCGACTTGGTAGCGTGTCCGAGCGGTGTTATACTCAAATTCTGTCAGTTGAAATGTAACCAATCACAGGCAAGTAGGCCTCTGACGTCATGCCAGACAGAGGAGCATCAAGCATGCTCCCAGCAGCCTCAGTTATCCTCACAGACCCAGAGTAGGTGGACCTCGGCTGGCCAGTTATACACCTGTTTGCCTCACTCAATAAATATATACAGAAGCGACTACTGTGTCTACATTCAACCCGAACAAGGCAAACGAATATGTACACCTGTTGATTGACGGTTGAGAGGCGGGACCAAAGAGCCAGAGCTCAACCCCCGCAAACTCAACTAGGTGAGTACAACTAGGTGAGTACACACACGCGCGCAGTAACGAAACAGGTACATCACCCAGATGAGTCGGCCAGAACGAGGTCACCCTGAACCACGCTGAACAAAAGCAACACGAACTGATAATATAAAATCATTGAGGTAGGACTTACCTAAGTGTAGCTTCCAGGGATCAGCAGCCCCGCACGGCCCGGTCCCCGACCAAGACTTCAGATGGAGAACGCAAGATAGAAATTGCAGAGATTTCTGAAAGTATAGGAATGGAGATAGACTTTAAGAGGCGGTTAGATAATGTGAGGAAGGGAGAGAGAGGGGTGGGGGTATGGGATGAGGAGAGGGAAGGGGGGGAGAAGGGGAGGGAAGGGAGGGGGGAGGGAAGGGAGGGGGGGAGGGGGGGAAGGGGGGCCAGCAGCCTACACAAGCGAAGATGCGCTAAGACCTTGTCTTGGGAATCCCTTCCCATCACCCGCGTATGTCACGACCCCAGTACACCCATGACCCCCACCCTCCCCCCCCCCTCTATCCCCTCCCCCATCACGGCCTTCTCTTCCTTCTCTCACGATCCCATCCCATCCCCCCCCCCCCTTCTCCCGTTTCCCACAACTCCCACCGCCACCACCATATAACCACCATTCCAACCCAAATTACCACCACCACAATGTCTGTGACCACCACTACCACTTCCAAAAACCACAATTGGTACCACCGTTACCCACCTCGACCACCACCACTACGACGACCATAACCACCACCCACCCCTCCACTACAACTACCACCACTACCACTACTACCACAATCTCCCTCCCCGCAGCACCCCCAGGAGAGAGAGAGAGAGAGAGAGAGAGAGAGAGAGAGAGAGAGAGAGAGAGAGAGAGAGAGAGAGAGAGAGAGAGAGAGAGAGAGAGAGAGAGAGAGCGAGAGCGAGAGCGAGAGCGAGAGAGAGAGAGAGAGAGAGAGCGAGAGCGAGAGCGAGAGCGAGAGAGAGAGCGAGAGCGAGAGCGAGAGCGAGAGAGAGAGCGAGAGAGAGAGAGAGAGAGAGAGAGAGAGAGAGAGAGAGAGAGAGAGAGAGAGAGAGAGAGCGAGAGAGAGAGCGAGAGAGAGAGCGAGAGAGAGAGCGAGAGAGAGAGCGAGAGAGAGAGCGAGAAAGAGAGAGAGCGAGAGCGAGAAAGAGCGAGCTAGCGAGAGAGAGATTACCTTGAGGTTACCTTAAGGTGCTTCCGAGGCTTAGCGTCCCCGCGGCCCGGTCGTCGACCAGGCCTCCTGGTTGCTGGACTGATCCACCAGGCTGTTGGACGCGGCTGCTCGCAGCCTGACGTATGAGTCACAGACTGGTTGATCAAGAGAGGCAAAGGACCAATTGCCTATAACAAGGGGGACGAAACTGAGCATCAAAATTACAGGAGAGGCGACGGGCCACCTTCAAGGGGTCTCTCCACACAACAAAGACAGTGGAGGAGCGAGAGAAGATATCCGCGGGAGTCCTAAAGAAAGCTGCTGAGAACCTAAGCAAACCCCTTGTGATGATTTTTAATGAGTCACGTGATTGGTAGCTACAAGCAATAAGGACAAAAGCATGATAACTGTTTAAGGAGACGGAGAAGCAGCAGTCATCTACGAACCAATGTCTCTATACATTTAAATCACATCAACATGTCGAATCCGTCTTGGATACAAATACCCTTGGCGATTCGGAATGCAAACAACAGTTGATCAGTGGAGTTGCAGAATCTGTGGTGAGAGTGATGGACACCGCCTTGACCACTATCTACGTTAATGTGAACACCTGGGGCCAGATTCACGAAGCAGTTACGCAAACACTTACGAACCTGTACATCTTTTCTCAATCTTTGGCGGCTTTGTTTGCAATTATTAAACAGTTAATGAGCTCCGAAGTACCAGGAGGCTGTTTATAACAATAACAACAGTTGATTGGCAAGTTTTCATGCTCGTAAACTGTTTAATAAATGTAACCAAAGCCGTCAAAGATTGAGGAAAGATGTACACGTTCGTAAGTGCTTGCGTAGCTGCTTCGTGAATCTGGCCCCTGAGGGACATTAGAAATATGTGTAGAATAATAAACCCCACATTGTTTGAGTTAGGAAAACACTATTTGTCAAATATTGATACTGTTCTTAAAAGATTCCCTCATTTTGCACCCGCAAGATAACGCAAGCTTTTAAGGGTTGATAGATGTTAATCTTCTTGTTTGATAAGCTGTTCACTTGAGACAGTTAAGCAATTCCCAGCTGTGTCTGGGTACAAGTGACAGGATGAACAACCCAGCGGGTTTTCTTCCTATTGGGGAGTGTTGTACATGCTGCTATGGCGGTGTGTCCACTCACAAGATGAGTGGCGCTGCCCAATACTGTCACTATGGCGGCGTGTCCACTCACAAGATGAGTGGCGCTGCCCAATAAACTCGCCCCTCGGGGAAAAATTAAAAAAAAAAATAACGTATATATGAAAAAAATGTTTGGCGTTAGGGTGTTCATCCTGGATGACCTATGCCACACAGGTTCGATCCCACCGTCCTGCTATCAACATTTTCTCAGTCTTCACATATTGGGCTTCAAGACCAGTGTCATAGGGGAGGTGGTCATTAAAC
Source organism: Procambarus clarkii (assembly GCF_040958095.1). Lineage (NCBI taxonomy): Eukaryota > Metazoa > Arthropoda > Malacostraca > Decapoda > Cambaridae > Procambarus > Procambarus clarkii. The sequence continues at coordinate 16,304,389 of NC_091223.1, read as the reverse complement.
CAAATCGTCCGTTATACACAGTGGTCCTGTTCCACAGTGCGCTGTGTATTCCGTTGACAATCGCCGGACCCCTTTTCTTTTTTACCTGATGCACCTTTTCCCTTGGAAGTTTAATAGGTACTTTAGAGATAGACAACTGTTGTGGGTTGCATCCTGAAGAAGGTCTAGTGTTAGCCTGGGGGGGGGGGATGGAGTGACGTCGATAAGCCTAAGACCTCCTGTCTCTCAGGCAACCAGATCATTTCAGTACAATGTTTCAATGAGTCAATTGTACAATACAATGTAGAATGAGTCAGCACATTGGTACAATGTTTCCAGTATTCTGCTGGAAACTCAGGAACAATGAGGTGGTGGAGTAGACCTTTGACAGGCCGCTGGCTTCCTGTCCTGTGAGGGCCACTAGTGACAGTGGCGCCTCAGATAATCCCGAGTAAAACTAGTCGTAAAAATAGAAATTTAGTAGTTACACTAAACGATAAACGTGTTTAAGTGTCACGGCCTAGACCCCCCCCCCCACAATACCAAAGCAATTGCTATGTACCTGGGGGCCATATGACACACCTAAGACCGAAATCACCCCGACTAAACAACTTTGGGAAACAGCGCAATGGGAATGGTATTCCATACAGCCTGGCCGGACGACGCAGGCCACGCCAGGAGAGCCCACACAAACATAAACAAACCCGCAAGAACGGTTGCCGTTACAAACTCAAAATAGAGAAAAGAAAGAAAACCGTAGAGGGGGAAACCAAACTAAACTCAAATTTACGGTCCGATTTGACAAATTCTTTCCCAAATCGGGCGTTAAAGTTATGGATGGAGGTGGCTTCCACACCTTTTTTTTAATCACAATCCACTTGTAAACTCCTTACCTTAAGGAGAAAGTAAGGAAGTACTCCTTACGAACTTCCTTACTTTACTTCGGCGCGTTTGAATTCCTAGCTTCGACTTGGGTTCCGTTGCCCTGCTTTCTCCTAAAGAGGCTATGCTTGTGCACCTTGCCTATTCCCCTCAGTATCTTTTACGATGGGATCATATCCCCCTCTGGTCCTTCTATCCCCTACGGTTCTGAGATTTAGTTCCATTAGGCTATCTCCATAGCTTAACCATAGTAGCTATGGCATCAATTTTTTTGAAAAAAATTGTCATTTTTCAATTTAGGTGATATGCCTCACAGGAGCGGATTTCATGCCGGTGCTGCTAGGAACAGGCTAGGATATGAGGACAAGGAGCTGGGATATGAGGACAAGGAGCTGGGATATGAGGACAAGGAGCTGGGGTATGAGGACAAGGAGCTGGGATATGAGGACAAGGAGCTGGGATATGAGGACAAGGAGCTGGGGTATGAGGACAAGGAGCTGGGATATGAGGACAAGGAGCTGGGGTATGAGGACAAGGAGCTGGGGTATGAGGACAAGGAGCTGGGGTATGAGGACAAGGAGCTGGGATATGAGGACAAGGAGCTGGGGTATGAGGACAAGGAGCTGGGATATGAGGACAAGGAGCTGGGGTATGAGGACAAGGAGCTGGGATACGAGGACAAGCAGCTGGGATATGAGGACAAGGAGCTGGGATATGAGGACAAGGAGCTGGGATATGAGAACAAGGGAGCTGGGATATGAGAACAAGCAGCTGGGATATGAGGACAAGGAGCTGGGGTATGAGGACAAGGAGCTGGGATATGAGGACAAGGAGCTGGGGTATGAGGACAAGGAGCTGGGATATGAGGACAAGGAGCTGGGGTATGAGGACAAGGAGCTGGGGTATGAGGACAAGGAGCTGGGATATGAGGACAAGGAGCTGGGGTATGAGGACAAGGAGCTGGGGTATGAGGACAAGGAGCTGGGGTATGAGGACAAGGAGCTGGGATATGAGGACAAGGAGCTGGGGTATGAGGACAAGGAGCTGGGATATGAGGACAAGGAGCTGGGGTATGAGGACAAGGAGCTGGGATACGAGGACAAGCAGCTGGGATATGAGGACAAGGAGCTGGGATATGAGGACAAGGAGCTGGGATATGAGAACAAGGGAGCTGGGATATGAGAACAAGCAGCTGGGATATGAGGACAAGGAGCTGGGGTATGAGGACAAGGAGCTGGGATATGAGGACAAGGAGCTGGGGTATGAGGACAAGGAGCTGGGATATGAGGACAAGGAGCTGGGGTATGAGGACAAGGAGCTGGGATACGAGGACAAGCAGCTGGGATATGAGGACAAGGAGCTGGGATATGAGGACAAGGAGCTGGGATATGAGAACAAGGGAGCTGGGATATGAGAACAAGCAGCTGGGATATGAGGACAAGGAGCTGGGATATGAGGACAAGGAGCTGGGGTATGAGGACAAGGAGCTGGGGTATGAGGACAAGGAGCTGGGATACGAGGACAAGCAGCTAGGATATGAGGACAAGGAGCTGGGATATGAGGACAAGGAGCTGCGGTACAGTGCGGTACAGTGCGACAGGATGGTGAGCAAGAGAGTGAGAGTAGGGGGGGTGTCGCTTAACTGTGGTCTCTATATACAGGTATCACAGTACTCAACCACACACAATAACCGGATACACTCTACAGTGACGGAATCTACACACACACACACACACACACACACACACACACACACACACACACACACACACACACACACACACACACACACACACCACAGGGGTCTGACGGCTGAGTGGACAGCGCTCGGGGTTCGTAGTCCTAAGGGACCGGGGGATCGATCCCCGGCGGGAACAACTGGGCAGAGTTTCTTTCACCCTGATGCCCCCTGTTACTTAGCAGTAAATAGGTACCTGGGAGTTAGACAGCTGCTACGGGCTGCTTCCTGTGTGTGTGCGTGTGTGTGTGTGTGTGTGTGTATGTGTGTATGTATGTGTATATGTGTGCGTGCGTGCGTCCCATACACAACCCCCCCCCCCTCCACTATGGCGCTAGGGGGGGCCCCACATGTAGCTGGGGGTCCAACCACACGGCCGCCTATACCAAACGCCACCACCAATGGTTGCATCGATCACTACACCACACATAAATCTATGACCACTATTAGGATGTTCCCACGGTCGCGGGGGCGCGCGGCGACGCGACTTCCGCCCTTACAACCCCCGGCCACAAGGACCAGTCGCGGGCAACAAGGGCGCAACCCACACTTTCCCACAGGTAAGGGCAGTGTTGCCATACGACCCGCCCGCCATTTCTACCCGTTTGACCTTCATATATAATATTTTTGTATATTTTCGAACTTCGTGAGTTTATCATTTATGGTGTTCGAATTTTTTTTTTATATATTATAGAAGGGGGGGGGGCATCTTCAGCCCGTATAGCAGTTCTTCTTTGGGATTTATATTGATCTAAATTATTTTATTGATTTTTTTCGTGAGGTATTTTGTATGTTGTTGTTGTGGTAAGGGTGTGAGGATGGAATTGTCGGGTATGCTCAAGTATCGTTTTTTTGTGAATTTTATGTCGTCTCTTTCTCCTCCCTCCTTCTCCCTCTCTTCCTCCTCCTCCTCCTTCTATTGAGAGCCCCCCCCCCCAAGCTGGGGGCTCTATTGAGAGCCCTGGACTCTCAAGAGGACTTAAAATGCTCACTGACTGTCCCAAAGCCGTCCGTCTATACGCTTGGACTGGCCGGTAGAGCTATATGCCCTGGCCCGAGTCTTGCAAGGTCGAGGTTCGATCCCGCAATAGTCGAATTTCTTAGAGTGAGAGGGAAAGGGGGATATGAGTACAAGGGACAGAGATACAAGGACAAGGAGCCGGGATATGAGGATAAGACGCTGATATATATATATATATATATATATATATATATATAT
>NC_091223.1:16263071-16295571 GCF_040958095.1 Procambarus clarkii | reverse complement strand
TGTGTATATTATAGATATCCATGTATATCTGATGCATCTGTGTATATTATAGTTATCCATGTATATCTTATGCATCTGTGTATATCATAGATATCCATGTATATCTGATGCATCTGTGTATATTACAGATATCCATGTATATTTTATGCATCTGTGTATATTACAGATATCCATGCATATGGATATAGTTATCCATGCGACTGATGGATGCCTACCATACACAAACTGAAAACAGGAACCAAATAAGTTTTCTGTCCAAAACATAGACCGAATAAGACAGAAATATATACATATTCCCCCCTCAGGAACCTGAACCGCTTGGGCCCTTGCAACAACCCGGTCTAGACATGTATATATATATATATATACACATGAACTTGAGACACATAGTTTCACTCTGTAAAAAAAAGCAAAAAAGGTGCCTTAAACTAGATTTAAAAATAGAATAAGATTTCCTGAGGCGAGATCCCAGTTGGTGTGAAGAAATTGAAGTCAGACATCAATTTTCAACGTGATGCAACATGCATCATTATTCACGGCGGGGTTCACTGTGTTGCTCAATTCTTGCACTCACCGCCCTCAAAGTACTCCAAGATCCAACATGGCGCTTTCAGGATCCAACATAGCGCTTTAGGATCCAACATTGCGCTTTAGGAACCAACATAGCGCTTTAGGATCCAACATGGCGCTTTCAGGATCCAACATAGCGCTTTCAGGATCCAACATGGCGCTTTCAGGATCCAACATAGCGCTTTAGGATCCAACATTGCGCTTTAGGATCCAACATTGCGCTTTAGGAACCAACATAGCGCTTTAGGATCCAACATGGCGCTTTCAGGATCCAACATGGCGCTTTAGGATCCAATATAGCGCTTCCAGGATCCAATATAGCGCTTTAGGATCCAATATAGGGCTTTAGGATCCAATATAGCGCTTTCAGGATCCAATATAGCGTTTTCAGGATCCAACATAGTGCTTAAGGATCCAACATAGCGCTTTAGGATCCAATATAGCGCTTTCAGGATCCAATATAGCGCTTCCAGGATCCAATATAGCGCTTTAGGATCCAACATAGCGCTTTAGGATCCAATATAGCGCTTTCAGGATCCAACATAGCGCTTTATGATCCAACATAGTGCTTCAGGATCCAACATAGCCCTTCAGGAACCAACATAGCCCTCCAATTTCCAACATAGCCCTCCAATTTCCAGCATAGCCCCTCCACAAACCCACATATCCCTCCACAAACCCACATAACCCTCCAGGAACCAACATAGCGTGGGGCAACATAGCGTCATCACACTTCCGTGTGTCAAACGATTATAACCCAAACATTCGGATTTACAATCCTCGTCGGCGGCCATGTTCCCGGTCGCGTCAGCGCGGGAAATTTCTCACGGCCCGAAGGTCTAGATCTTCCCGCACTCCGCCGACATGGGTTTAATAATTGTTTCCAGACTGTAAAACATATATATATATTGTTGAAATCTGGTGCTATTTAAATAATTCAACAATAATAATACATTACAATACAGATAAAAGTGGAATATACACACACACACATATATATGTATGTGTATATATTATATATATATATATATATATATATATATATATATATATGAAAACTTCACAGCCGAGGTGCATAGTGCTCCTGGCTGTCTGGGTTCGAATCCTTCTGCGGCGTGGAGTTTCAGTTGCATATTGGCTTGGGGATCATTCAATAGTGTGTATTTTTGCTTTGGTATTGGACTTAAGGCCTATTATCCTCTGGAGGGTTATTAAGGGCTATCAACCTCTGGAGGGTTATTAAGACCTATCAACCTCTGGAGGGTTATTAAGGCCTATCAACCTCTGGAGGGTTATTGAGACCTATCAACCTCTGGAGGGTTATTAAGGCCTATCAACCTCTGGAGGGTTATTAAGGCCTATCAACCTCTGGAGGGTTATTAAGGCCTATCAACCTCTGGAGGGTTATTAAGACCTATCAACCTCTGGAGGGTTATTAAGGGCTATCAACCTCTGGAGGGTTATTAAGGCCTATCAACCTCTGGAGGGTTATTAAGGGCTATCAACCTCTGGAGGGTTATTAAAACCTATCAACCTCTGGAGGGTTATTAAGACCTATCAACCTCTGGAGGGTTATTAAGGCCTATCAACCTCTGGAAGGTTATTAAGACCTATCAACCTAGGAGGGTTATTAAGACCTATCAACCTCTGGAGGGTTATTAAGGCCTATCAACCTCTGGAAGGTTATTAAGACCTATCAACTTCTGATGTCTAACAGCCTGGCTAGCCACACCATTAACCAGGAAGCCTGGCAGAGACCGGGCCGCGGAGATATTGATCCTCGGAACCACCTCATTGAATGCGTAGTTGAATCTCGTGATGTAGTGGTCTACATTATAGATTCATCAGCCATTTTTGGGAGAGGAATGACTGAACCTAGTTTCCTTTCACCTCATGCCCCTTGTTACCCGCGGATTTGGAAACAATTGAAGGGGGAGGGGGGGGTGTGATTGGAAATTCGATATGGCAATAGCCCTTCAATTTTCTCTCGACATTGATGTAAACTGATGGTAAATCATCCCAAAACATGTAAAAAAACGCAAAAAATGTAAATAATATGGGTAAACAAAGGGGGGGGGGAAACAGGGAAAAAACAGGAAGTTGGGAAATAAATAAAATGTTCAGTCACTAAAATCCTCATCTTGAGATGATTTGAGATGATGTCTTAGCATCAAATACTGCTATACTTTTGCATAGCAATATACCAGGAAAACTACCCCCCACCCCCCTACCCCCTAGCCCCCCCCCCCCCTCCACAAAAGCCCTCGACCGTGGGAAGAATAACTCAGGAGGGGGGTGTGGGGGTGGGGGGAGTGGGGGGAGAGGGGGTTTCAATGTGTCGTCTAGAAGGGGGAGGGGGGAGGGGGGTGGGGGAGGTTGTGGGATTTCGTGAAGTCCTTGAGGCACGCTGGTATGGGTCTCCCCCCAAGTATTTTAACGAATTGTGTCGATCGGGGTATTCAAGAAATGCTTGTCTGTCTGTCTCTCTGTCTCTGTCTGTCTCTCTGTCTCTGTCTGTCTCTCTGTCTCTGTCTGTCTCTCTGTCTCTGTCTGTCTCTCTGTCTCTGTCTGTCTCTCTGTCTCTGTCTGTCTCTGTCGCTCTCTCTCTGTCTCTCTGTCTCTCTCTGTCTCTCTCTGTCTCTCTGTCTCTGTCTGTCTCTCTGTCTCTGTCTCTCTCTGTCGCTCTCTCTCTGTCTCTGTCTCTTTGTCTCTCTCTGCCTCTCTCTCTCTGTCTCTCTTTCTCTCTCTGTTCCTCCAGTCCCTAATCTTCTCTTTCTTATGCTACATGAAGGGAAGATGGAGATAAAGAAGCAAGGAGAAGAGACGACAGGAAAGGGACGGCACAGGAGAGACGGTGAATGAGAATCAAGAGACAAGACAAGAAACAGAAAAAATGGAAATAAACGAAAATAAATTGAAAGTAAGCCAAGGATTAGATGGCAGACAGGGAAAGGAGAGAGAAAGAAGGAAAGAATGAAGTGAAGGCACCCGTCCAATTCCGTTTTTCACGTTACCTCAACAATTCATTAAAAAGGACAGTTTCCCCAACCAGTATTTACCCAGGTCTTTCCACGAGGTCCTTTAAGACTCGCCCTTACGTTCTGTCAATCTAATATTGCTTTTCTTCTCTGTTTTGAAGTTGTTACCAAAGGTAACATAGATACCTATGCTTCCCAACCGGCTTCGTTGCCATGGGCCAGATTCACGAAGCAGTTACGCAAGCACTTACGAACGTGTACATCTTTCCTCAATCTTTGACGGCTTTGGTTACATTTATTAAACAGTTTGCAAGCGTGAAAACTTGCCAAATCAACTGTTGTTATTGTTATAAACAGCCTCCTGGTGCTTCGGGCCTCGACACCACCACCACAGGCGGCCGGTCACCACCGTACCAGATTATACCTGTGGTGGGTTCTCAGAGTTCTTCCACTCTCTATATAAGCCAGGCTTGGGACCAGGATTGGCGCGTTAGGAGTTGATCTGAAAGGCTTGGAGTGACCAACACAGACCCCCACAGAGTCATAGAGCCACCATAGAGCTCCCACAGAGCCCCACAGAGCTACCGCAGCCCCACAGAGCTCCACAGATCCATAGAGCCCCCACAGAGCCCCACAAAGCCACCATAGAGCCCCCACAGAGCTACCGCAGCCCCACAGAGCCCCCACAGAGCTTCATAGATCCATAGAGCCCCCCCCTCACAGACCGAACTGGTCTGTGTCTAAATTGTGTCCTGAACGCGTCCTACTCTTGTTCCGGCAAGATTTCTTAGTAATATACCGAAGGTGCAGTTCTGGGAGCACCTATGGTGTGCTCTGTGGTGTTCTTAGAGCACCAGGCGCTTACTCTACACCGAGTACTCATAATTAAGCCCCCACAAGACTCCTAAAAGGACTCCAGAAGTCTCCGAGAGGTTTCTAATAATCCAGCAACCAGGAGGCCTGGTCGACGACCGGGCCGCGGGGACGCTAAGCCCCGGAAGCACCTCAAGGTAGGTACCCCTCTCTCAGATTTACCCCCCCATCCCCCCCCCACACCCCCTCCCTTCCTTGTACCTCATTACAGCTGGAACAATTGTTGTTGTTTAAGATTCGCTACCTGGAAGTAAAAGTTCCAAGTAGCACGGGCTATGGCGAGCCCGCGAACAATTTTAGATGGTTTGGGAGTGAGGGCCTTTTTATGAGGCGTGGGAATGAGACGGCGAGCGTGGAAACCATTTTTAGAAACCTCCCGCCCCCCCTATCTACTCCCCCCCCTATCTACTCCCCCCCCTATCTACTCCCCCCCCTATCTACTCCCCCCCCATATCTACTCCCCCCCCTCCTTACCCCATTACTTCAATCTCAATTTCCATCTGTCCCTTTCCCTTCGTCCCCTTATCTTGTGGTTACCATGTGTTGGTTTCGGGGCTCAGCGTCCCCGCGGCCCGGTCACCGGCCAGGCTTTCTCGTTGCTGGACTGGTCAACCAGGCTGTTGGTTGCAGCTGCTCGTAGCCTGACGTCTCTCTCTTAAACTAAGACAAGGGTTTATCAGGGCTGATGCTGCTAATGACATCATCAAGAGAAGTTTGGCTACAGCTGGGGTGTCCAGCAGAAAGAGAACCCCAGTTGTGCAGGCCTGACAACAGCCAAAAACGCCCAGATGGAGGAAAGGTAAACAGGTCATATGGAACTACACCTGTGCATCTACATTGGCTGATACCTATCTACCTTACAGCACAGCTGAGGGAGATGGGGCAGCCACCTTGAGGTAGACCCCAGAAAACTAACAAGTACAGAGACCTAGAACGTCGTTACAGGTTCGTGCCGATAGGCTCTGAGACTCTGGGCATCTGGGGTAAATGTGCAATTAAGATCTTATTAAAGGAGGTGGGCGAGGAACTGATTAGGACAACTAGAGAATCAAGAGCTCACAAGATGAGTGGCGCTGCCCAATAAACTCGCCCCTCGGGGCAAAATTTAAATTTAAGAGCGGCCAGTTTCCTGTTCCAGCGCCTCAGTGTCGCGATCCAGAGAGGAAATGCTGTGTGTGTGTGTGTGTGTGTGTGTGTGTGTGTGTGTGTGTGTGTACTAACCTATTTGTGCTTACGGGGGGTTGAGCTTTGGCTCTTTGGTCCCGCCTCTCAACTGTCAATCAACTGTTTGTGTGTGTGTGTGTGTGTGTGTGTGTGTGTGAGTGTTTCTGTGTGAGTGCATGTTTGCGTGCGTGTGTGCGCGCGAGCGTGCCCACCTACAACCCCCAGAGCACACAACCACGCCACAAACAATATATATACAACTTTATAAACACAATATAAACACTATATAACCATTATAAATCACAGTATAACCACTATAACTTTTCCTGTTCCTAAACCAGCTTTTAAAGTCTTAAAGATCAGCAAACACTTAACAACCATTCAGGTCAAATAACAACTTTTAACAAGGCGTCGCGACACAGAGCGAGACACAACAGTCGTCTTGATCACACACTTCAAGATGCCAGAGGGGTCAGGGAGTCGAAGACGACGAATCAATAATAGCGCGTGCTTGCGTGCACGTACGTGCGCGCGCGCGGGGGGGGGCGTATTTCGCATGATAATATATGAGTTTAAGGCCTATACCAGAGGGCCTATATTAGCTTATACGAGACAGCTCCTATTTTCTATCTCTGTGGGATTGGGTGGATGTAATGCTTACGACATACAAGATACCTACCTCTCCCAGGCAGAGCTATGCAAAAAGATCGTCCAGGATCGATCGACCCTGACCTTAGGCTGGGCCAGTCACTCTCACAATTATTTAGTAACAATGATTCTGTTCCGACGCTTCATATGTGGGCGTGGGCGGCGCTGGGTGGGCGGCGCTGGGTGGGCGGGTGGACAGTGGGTGGCTGGACAGTGGGTGGGCGGTGACAGCTGAAAGAGTCACCGCCCACCCACTGCTATTAGCCGAAGGGATGACATCCACTCCTGCTGGTAGCAATCTGATCAGGGACCATTGGGTGGTCTTTAGGGACCATTGGGTGGTCTTTAGGGACCGTTGGGTGGTCTTTAGGGACCGTTGGGTGGTCTTTAGGGACCATTGGGTGGTCTTTAGGGACCATTGGGTGGTCTTTAGGGACCATTGGATGGTCTTTAGGGACCATTGGGTGGTCTTTAGGGACCGTTGGATGGTCTTTAGGGACCGTTGGGTGGTCTTTAGGGACCATTGGGTGGTCTTTAGGGACCGTTGGGTGGTCTTTAGGGACCATTGGGTGGTCTTTAGGGACCATTGGGTGGTCTTTAGGGACCGTTGGGTGGTCTTTAGGGACCATTGGGTGGTCTTTAGGAACCGTTGGATGGTCTTTAGGGACCGTTGGATGGTCTTTAGGGACCATTGGATGGTCTTTAGGGACCATTGGGTGGTCTTTAGGGACCATTGGATGGTCTTTAGGGACCGTTGGATGGTCTTTAGGGACCGTTGGATGGTCTTTAGAGACCATTGGGTGGTCTTTAGAGACCATTGGGTGGTCTTTAGGGTCTTTAATAAGACAACATCACGAAAATTATATACTAAATTGCCCGGACCTAACCTACCAACTGGATCCTTGAAGGATTTCAGAAGTTCGCATATCACGTATGTCAGACCAATACTTGAACATGCAGCGTTGAATATACTTCCCATCAAATGAAGTTAGATAAAAAAAAAAACAGCCCTAGAGTTGAGATTGAAGTGTTCAGATGAAAGACAAAGGATATCAAAAACTCACATATCACTGGAAGAGCAACAGGGGTAGATATGATCACAACATACAAAATCCACAAGGAAATTGAGAGAGGAAAGACAAGGACACAAGGAAAGAACCTCTACCACACGGCATGAATCATCTCTATATGCATCAGAGGTCACTACCACTATTCCTCAACTATCACTAACCGCCAACCAGCTCCACTAACCACAATCACCACCAGTTGCTCCACTACCACTAACCACCTCTTCCCTTCACATGCTTTAAGTACAGATTACAGCAATGGTCTTAATCAACGCCTCTTTCAAAACATCTTCCAAGGTGCAGTCAAGAGAGAAGGGTAGGAAATACATGGATGTGTATGCGTGTGTGTGTGTGTGTGTGTGTGTGTGTGTGTGTGTGTGTGTGTGTGTGTGTGTGTGTGTGTGTGTGTGTGTGTGTGTGTGCGTGTGTGCGTGTGTGCGTGTGTGTGTGTGTGTGTGTGAGGGGGGGAGGGGTAGATCAGTGGAGGATGCGGCACTGTATGATAGGATCTGAACCACGTGGAGACGCCAAGAGAGAAACCATCTATTGGGGGAGGAAAAATTTACATGACGAAACGGAGAAATTCCTGGAAAAGTTATGTTCTTAATCTTTCTTGTAAGTGTACTCACCTAATTGTATTCACCTAGTTGTGCTTGCGGGGTGAGCTCTGGCTCTTTGGTCCCGCCTCTCAACTGTCAATCAACTGGTGTACAGGTTCCTGAGCCTACTGGGCTCTATCATATCTACATTTGAAACTGTGTATGGAGTCAGCCTCCACCACATCACTGCCTAATGCATTCCATCCGTTAACTACTCTGACACTAAGCAAATTCTTTTTTAATGTCTTTATGGCTCATTTGGGCACTCAATTTCCACTTGTGTCCCCTAGTGCTAAATAACCTGTCTTTGTCTACCCTATCCATGCCTTTGTGAATCTTATATGTGGTGATCATGTCCCCTCTAACTGTCCTGTCTTCCAGCGACGCGAGGTTTCATTCCCGTAGTCTCTCGTCATACTTCATGCCCCTCAGTTCGGGATCTAGTCTGGTGGCAAACCTTTGAACCTTCTCCAATTTAGTTCAGAGTTCGCCAAACCCGCCCAGCCTTCTATTTCTTGCTTAATCTTTGTCACCTGGTCGTAGAATTCTATTAAGCCTGTAAGGCAAGATTTACCCTCCCTGAACCCATGTTGATGGGTTGTCACGAAGTTCCTTCTCTCCAGATGTGTTACTAGATTTTTTCTCACGATCTTCTCCATCACCTTGCATGGTATACAAGTTAAGGACACTGGTCTGTAGTTCAGTGCCTCTTGTCTGTCACCCTTTTTGTATATTGGGACTACATTAGCCGTCTTCCATATTTCTGGCAGGTCTCCCGTCTCTAGTGACCTATTATACACTATGGAGAGTGGCAAGCAAAGTGCCTCTGCACACTCTTTCAATACCCATGGTGATATCCCGTCTGGGCCAACAGCCTTTCTCACATCCAGATCCAACAGATGCCTCTTAACCTCATCTCTGGTAATTTCGAACCTTTTCAAGGCCTCCTGGTTTACTCCCCCCTCTCCTAACGCAGCCCTCACCTCGTTCTATTGTAAAGACCTCCTGGAATCTCTTGTCGAGTTCTTCACACACCTCATTGTCATGTAATACTTGTCACTTGCAGATTACAAATTCTTGAAGAATTTGAAGATTACAAAGTCTTGAAGGGGCATAACAAGAGAACAACTTACCATAAATACCCAAATTACGGAACTATTCACTCTACCCAACATGAGAGTAGGAACATTACTGGAACATGAAAAATTGACAACATAGAAGATACTGCTCAACATGCTACGACCACTACACCTGATTAATCTTTGTATATATATATATATATATATATATATATATATATATATATATATATATATATATATATATATATATATATATATATATATATGTGTGTGTGTGTGTGTGTATATCACGAAAATAAACACGTGATTAAGAATGTGACAATGTCAGACCACGGAGGAAAATGAAACAGGAATTTCCTTAAGTACTTTCGTATATTAAATACATCTTCAGAAGGAATGCAATTCCTTCTGAAGATGTATTTAATATACGAAAGTACTTAAGGAAATTCCTGTTTCATTTTCCTTCGTGGTCTGACATTGTGTCATATATATATATATATATATATATATATATATATATATATATATATATATATATATATATATATATATATATATATATATATATATATATATATTAATTATTCACTGTATGAATATAATATTCAGGTGGCATATTATATTCATTGACGAGCTAACTGCACAAACAGTTAGCTTAACCGGCGGTGAAGTTAAAAGACAAACCCCCCCCCTCACCCCCCCATAACCCCTTCACCATCACTCACATAACCCCTCATCCCCCCCTCCCTTTCCCCCCCCCTCCCACAAGCTCTCTATTTGTCCTTTTAAAGCACTATTTTACCCTCTGATTGGTCAGGTCATCAGGGGTCAAGGTCGCCGTAATCACCAATATCAAACAACTAACTCACAATTTGCAGCAGCTGATTAAATTACTATCTTCCCCTCCCCCCCCCCCACACACACACAACAGCTGACCTGCTGCTTCTCCGTTACCTAACAAGGGGGGGAGGGGGCAGGGAAGCCCTAACTGCATGGTTGCCGACCTCTTAGAATACCAATGTCTTCATTTAATAAGACTTCAACCATCCCTTGTTTGGGCAAAGCTGAATGGTTTACACTTTCTCCTTGACACATACGTTCTCTCTCTCTCTCTCTCTCTCTCTCTCTCTCTCTCTCTCTCTCTCTCTCTCTCTCTCTCTCTCTCTCTCAAGGGCCGAATACAGGAGCTACAGCACTACATTATCCTGTATCCTAACAGCCCCGACGATCTTCCGTAACTGTATCGACAGGGAGCTTCGGTGCCCGTATCACCAATATGTATTTTCCTCCACATACACTGCTGCTACACTGAAAGAAGAAGCTTGGAAAGCCACCTCCATCTTCCTGTCAGCACAGGTCAGGGGCTGACAGGTCTGGGGCTGAGCTGTCTCGCCTCTCGTCTCGTGGAAGCTGTCAATTACCTTTTCTTTATTTACACAAAAGCTTGGAATAGACTTTGAACTTGCTGTGTTGGTCTGCTATGTTAAGTATTCGTAATTCAGCTTCAAGCATTATGTCAGCCCTACGATATCATGATCTACGATATCCTGTTCTACGTCGAGCAATGTAACCGTCCCATTCCATGATATCCTGTCTAACGCCAGGCGATATAAGTATCCGGTCTATGATATCCAGTCCTGCGCTAGGCGATATATAGCTACTGGTCTACGATATCCAGTCCTGGGCAGTACGATAACCCTAAGTTACGTTGGTAGTGGGGAATGTTGACTAAATGTTATATCCAACATGTGATCATACTTTCACCGCATAGTATACCACCATTTGGCACTGTACCTCCAAGCTGGGAAACGAGAGAGGTAAACCTGCTCTACACAACGTCTCCACGACGTAGAAGTAACGTTGTGGCGACGTCGCAACGCAAGTAGGTAAAGTTACGTCCCCTATCATAGATGGGATCACGAACAAGCCAATCAACGGATAGCAAGAAGATCCCAGAGGTAATTGCACTCACAGAAACAAAACTGTCGAGACTCATAACTAATATGCAGTATTCCCACCGGACTACCGTATACTGTAAGATCAGAGACGGAAGGAAGAGAGGCTGATAAAGTGACTCCTGCTGATCAGGAAGGACTATACACTTAAGAAGCTGTTGAAGCCTTCGCAGCCCGCGGAGGCTTCTGCGACTATGTAAAAAAGAACCATGACAATGAGAGGGCTTAAGATAAAGTTTAAAGATTATAAATATATATACAAATTATAAAGATAAAAATTAAGATAACGGTATCAGACACCACTCGCCAAAACTACAGAAGACCCGTACAGATGACAGCATCAACAAGACGGTTGTAACTACCTTGTATCTTAGAAAACAGCCGTCTCAGTTGCAAACAAAAAATGAATCTCGAGTCTTAATAATAGTCGACTTTAACTAAGTCAAAATTGATTGGGAAAACAGGGAAAATAATTTCCAGATACATGGAGAGCAAAATTCACAGAAGCAGCAAAGAAAAAGTTCCAATATGCCTAAACGTGTTGATGGATCCACAAGAATGACGTGATAATGACGACTCAGCCACACTCAGTCTGATTTTCACTATGAATGAGACCACTTTTAAGCATTTCCTGGTATTGAATGACCACTGAGTATTACACATGAGTACCTTGTGCAAGCCAGGATGCATTGATAAGAGGAACCAGGAAATGAATCAATTCAAAAAAATGAACTTTCCAATGATACATTGGGAAAGAACTTAGAGCAAAAGGTCATAAAGAAATGGTGGGTCTTTATCACTTAGAAATACTGGGAAATAGAAGAAATATATTTTTATCCCTCTCCAAATGGAGGGCAGTGAAAGGTATTGGACTAATCCATGTTTAACCTTGGATAGAAGGAAGCAAGGCACTCAAGCAAGAGACTTTGAAAACTGCAATAATCCTCTAGAAAACCTCTGGAGGGTTATTAAGGCCTATCAACCTCTGGAGGGTTATTAAGGCCTATTAACCTCTGGAGGGTTATTAAGGCCTATCAACCTCTAGAGGGTTACTAAGGTCTATCAACCTCTGGAGGGTTATTAAGGCCTATCAACCTCTGGAGGGTTATTAAGGCCTATCAACCTCTGGAGGGTTATTAAGGCCTATCAACCTCTGGAGGGTTATTAAGGCCTATCAACCTCTAGAGGGTTACTAAGGCCTATCAACCTCTGGAGGGTTATTAAGGCCTATCAACCTCTGAAGAGTTATCTATATCCCTGCAGGAAGTGACCAACAGGAGTATATATCAAAGTTCACTCTGTTGAACAGTATACACCCGACGATATAGCTATGTAATGTTCACTCTTGATTAAATGATAATGCTCCACACACTCTCTGTTGAGGGTTAAAAAATATGTTCACTCTATTGAACAGAATACAGCAGCATCCCTGGTTCACCAAGATGACTATATTCACCTGTTCATTAGATCTGTTCACCAGGGATTAAGAACAAGGTGTTTCTCCTGTTAGTCTCAGAACACACACACACACACACACTGCGGGGCCTCGTAGCCTGGTGGATAGCGCGCAGGACTCGTAATTCTGTGGCGCGGGTTCGATTCCCGCACGAGGCAGAAACAAATGGGCAAAGTTTCTTTCACCCTAAGTGCCCCTGTTACCTAGCAGTAAATAGGTACCTGGGAGTTAGTCAGCTGTCACGGGCTGCTTCCTGGGTGTGTGTGTGTGTGTGTGTGGTGTGGGAAAAAAAGAAAAAAAGTAGTTAGTAAACAGTTGATTGACAGTTGAGAGGCGGGCCGAAAGAGCAAAGCTCAACCCCCGTAAAAACACAACTAGTAAACACACACACACACACACACACACACACACACACACACACACACACACAGACACACACACACACACAGACACACACACACACACACAGACACACACACACAGACACACACACACACACACACACACACACACACACAGACACACACACACAGACACACACACAGACACACACACACACACACACACACACACACACACACACACACACACACACACTCACACAGACACACACACACACACACACACACACACACACACACACACAGACACACACACACACACACACACACACACACACACACACACACACACAGACACACACACACACACACACACACACACACACACACACACACACACACACACACAGACACACACACACACACACACAGACACACACACACACACACACACACACACAGACACACACACACACACACACACACACACATCAAAAGAATATCATCAGCGGCATATGCTAGACTGGCCAACATAAGAACTGCCTTCAGAAACTTGTGTAAGGAATCTTTCAGAACCCTGTATACCACTTATGTAAGACCAATCCTGGAGTATGCAGCTCCAGCCTGGAGTCCATACCTAGTTAAACACAAGACAAAGTTAGAGAAGATTCAGCGGTATGCCACCAGGCTCGTCCCGGAACTGAGAGGATTGAGCTACGAGGAAAGGCTAAAGGAGCTGAACCTCACATCCCTGGAAAACAGAAGAGTAAGGGGAGACATGATAACCACCTACAAAATTCTCAGGGGAATTGACAGGGTGGACAAAGACAAACTCTTCAGCACGGGTGGGACACGAACAAGGGGACACAGGTGGAAACTTAGTATCCAGATGAGCCACAGAGACGTTAGAAAGAACTTTTTCAGTGTCAGAGTTAATAAATGGAATGCACTAGGAAGTGATGTGGTGGAGGCTGACTCCATACACAGTTTCAAATGTAGGTATGATAGAGCCCAGTAGGCTCAGGAATCTGTACACCAGTTGATTGACAGTTGAGAGGCGGGACCAAAGAGCCAAAGCTCAACCCCCGCAAGCACAATTAGGTGAGTACAATTAGGTGAGTACACACACACACACACACACACACACACACACACACACACACATACACACACACACAGACACACACACACACACACACACACACACACACACACACACACACACACACACACACACTCACACACACACACACACACACACACACACACACACACACACACACTCACACGGTTCTCAGGGTAAACACTACCTTCCTAAGTAATGGGGCCCAGTTTTTTTCTGGAAATTGTGTATATATGACATATTCCAGTCGCCCCAGGGGTACGGGGGAGCCCCTGGAAACTGGGTCTGTCCTCACCATATGCCTCAGGGCTCTGGTCCGTAACCCCTGGTAGACAGAACTCCTTTTTGTCGAACTTTTAAGGGTCGTTGGATGTGATTCGTCAATTAAACATCTGGTTAGTCAGGGGTCGTGATTTGACCGGGATACCTTGAGGTTACCTTGAGGTTACCTTGAGGTTACCTTGAAGTTACCTTGAGGTTACCTTGAAGTTACCTTGAAGTTACCTTTAGGTTACCTTGAAGTTACCTTGAGGTTACCTTGAAGTTACCTTGAGGTTACCTTGAAGTTACCTTGAAGTTACCTTGAGGTTACCTTGAGGTTACCTTGAGGTTACCTTGAGGTTACCTTGAGGTTACCTTGAAGTTACCTTGAAGTTACCTTGAGGTTACCTTTAAGTTACCTTGAGGTTACCTTGAGGTTACCTTGAGGTTACCTTGAGGTTACCTTGAAGTTACCTTGAAGTTACCTTGAAGTTACCTTGAGGTGTTTTTCTTAAGTTTTTCTCAAGTTAAGACTCGAGTTCCTCAAGTCTGGTGGACATTATGGGTTGTGGAGCGAGAGTTTTTTTATGATATTTTTTTGGTGCTGGTTTGAGCAATTTGGTTCCTGGACTTTGTCACGTTAATGAGCAGGTGAAGTGAAGGTTAGGAGAAGGTTTCTTGAGGGAGATGGTTATCATCTCCAGTTCTTATCTCTCTCTTTACATGTTCTTCTCTGGTGATGTTCTGTTATACTTGAACAAATCCGCCAGGGCCGTGACGAGGATTCGAACCTGCGTCCGGGAGCATTTGTTCATTTGATGCATCACGCTATTGTGATTTCTGTTATGTCCTGTTATGTCCTGTTATGTCCTGTTATACTTCTTATTTTTTTCATTATCTGCAGGGAATCACCGACCTGTAGCTTGGTTGCCTCCTGTCTTCCTTGTTTAAAAACTGACATTACAGCGGCTATCTTCCAACTTTCTGGTAGATCTCCTCTTTTCCGGTGACGGTGTATGCATCACAGTACAATATAGAATATCTCAGCATCCTCCACGGTGACAGGCTGTCTTGGAAGAAGGTGTCTATCAGTCTGTCTGTCTGTCTATGCCATTTTTTTTAACCAAATCTCTCCGCATCTCTTACCAGCGCTTAAGTTTTGCTCCCCTATAAGATCCCAGTACCGTCTCCCCTTTACACACTTACACCCACCCCCCCCTAAAACCCCCCACCTATCCCCCCTCTCTCACCCCCCTACCAATCTTTTCCCCCCATTTATGATAATTTCTGTAACTCAACCGATCCAGCTAGAAGCATAACCCGCGAACTAATTACTCGCGAAGAGATTTAAAATTGCAAATTGTAAGCTCCACAGACCAGAGCGTGCATCGAGAGAGAGAAAAAAATAGGCCCTTGCAACATTGCAGGATTGGGGGGGGGTGGGTGGGAGGGATTGGGGGGGTGGGGGGGGAAGGGGGGGTTTGAAGATGCAGATTACGACCAGAGGGTTTCCGACGCGGGGGTTGTGGTGGGGGATTCTTCTTCTGCCCTGCGGCGGTGGTTGGGTGGTTGGTTCATCTTGCCGTGGGAGAGATGATGGTACCTCCGCGCCACGCTGGGCCTCACGCACTCCTACACGCCCCCCACGCACGCACTCCTAACGCCCCCCACGCACGCAGTTCAGCCGTTGGGTCACGCATAGGCGGATTGACCCACGCCCGTCACACACACGCGCGCCCCACACGCACGCACACACACACACACACACACGCACACATACACGCACACATACACGCGCACACACACGCACACACACAAGGGGGAATCTCATGTCAGGAAATAGGCTCAGGAATCTGTACACCTGTTGATTGACGGTTGAGAGGCGGGACCAAAGAGCCAGAGCTCAACCCCCGCAAACACAACTAGGTGAGTACAACTAGGTGAGTACACACACACACACACAAGAACTCCCTTTAGAAACTTGTGTAAGTAATCTTTCAGGACCATGTATACCACTTATGTCAGACCAATCCTGGAGTATGCAGCTCCAGCCTGGAGTCCATACCTAGTTAAACACAAGACAAAGTTAGAGAAGATCCAGCGGTATGCCACCAGACTCGTCCCGGAACTGAGAGGAATGAGCTACGAGGAAAGGCTAAGAGAACTGAACCTCACATCCCTGGAAAACAGAAGATTAAGGGGAGACATGATAACCACCTACAAAATTCTCGTGGGAATTGACAGGATGGACAAAGACAAACTCTTCAACACTGGTGGGATACGAACAAGGGGACACAGGTGGAAACTGAGTACCCACATGAGCCACAGAGACGTTAGAAAAGAACTTTTTCAGTGTCAGAGTAGTTAACAGGTGGAATGCATTAGGCAGTGATGTGGTGGAGGCTGACAAGTAGCGTCTCTCTCTCTCTCTCTCTCTCTCTCTCTCTCTCTCTCTCTCTCTCTCTCTCTCTCATTCCCTATATTTCTCTTTTCCACTGCGTCTTCATCCATCTCTTACCACGCAAGAAGATAGAAGAGATAAGGAGAGGAACAAGAGCTTAGATGATGGGCCGAGGAGGAGAGAATTCAGCATCACCAGTAGCAGCATCACCAGTAGCAGCATCACCAGTAGCAGCATCACCAGTAGCAGCATCACCAGTAGCAGCATCACCAGTAGCAGCATCACCAATGAGCAAGCCCCTAATCACAGCTCTCAGTCATAGAGACCCAAGACCTACCGTGCTTTGATAGGCTTAGTGAGAGAGGGAGAAGGAAGATCCCCAAAGCTAGAGAGAGAGAGAGACAGAGAGACAGACAGAGAGACAGACAGAGAGCCAGAGAGAGAGAGAGAGAGAGAGAGAGAGAGAGAGAGAGAGAGAGAGAGAGAGAGAGAGAGAGAGAGAGAGAGAGAGAGAGAGAGAGAGAGCCAGAGAGCCAGAGACAGAGAGAGAGAGAGAGACAAGGGGTCAACCCTCTCCCCAAACTATCCCAACGCCAGTACAGGAGACAGGTTCTGCTGGAGGCAGAACTCTGCAGCGAGTGATGGTGTGTGCTATACTCGTCTGCTCGTCTCCTCCCCTCAGGCGCTCTGCTCCTGCACGACATTGCCCTTCCCCCTCCCTCCTCCTACCCCCCCCTGCAACATGGGGGAGGGGGGGGGAAAGGGTTAGCGGGAGGGGGGAGGAGGTAAATTGGTAGGGAAAGGTGGTGTTTGTGGTGGCCCAAGGTGGTAGTGTGGTGAGGAAGAGTGGTGGTGAGAAATGTGTGTGTGTGTGAGAGAGAGAGAGAGAGAGAGAGAGAGAGAGAGAGAGAGAGAGAGAGAGAGAGAGAGAGAGAGAGAGAGAGAGAGAGAGAGAGAGAGAGAGAGACAGAGAGAGACAGAGAGAGAGCCAGAGAGAGAGAGAGAGAGAGAGAGAGAGAGAGAGAGAGAGAGAGAGAGAGAGAGAGAGAGAGAGAGAGAGAGAGAGAGAGAGAGAGAGGAGAGAGAGAGAGAGAGAGGAGAGAGAGAGAGAGAGAGAGAGAGAGAGAGAGAGAGAGAGAGAGAGAGAGAGAGAGAGAGAGAGAGAGAGAGAGAGACAGAGACAGAGAGAGAGACAGAGAGCCAGAGAGAGAGAGAGAGAGAGAGAGAGAGAGAGAGAGAGAGAGAGAGAGAGAGAGAGAGAGAGAGAGAGAGAGAGCCAGAGAGAGAGAGAGAGAGAGAGAGAGCCGGAGAGAGAGAGAGAGAGCCAGAGAGAGAGAGAGAGAGCGAGAGCCAGAGAGAGAGAGAGAGAGCCAGAGAGAGAGAGAGAGAGAGAGAGAGAGAGAGAGAGAGAGAGAGAGAGCCAGAGAGAGAGAGAGAGAGAGCCAGAGAGAGAGAGAGAGAGAGAGCCAGAGAGCCAGAGCCATAACCATGCACTTACCTAAGCAACACATTAACACCCAACACCACTCAAGGGGTTGGGTGTGCATAAACAAGTAACTCTCAGAGTACCTTGAGGGCCCCCTCCCCCCCCTCCCCCCTCCCACTTAACACCTATACTTACAATTTACAAACTTACATATGCATACTCTTATGCCCTTACTGCTCTATTGCATATTTACAGACATTCCCCCCCCCCACACTCATCCAGGGACGTAGAGAGTAGGTAGAATAGGCCTACCAGTAGTAGACAGGTAGAGTAGGCCTACCAGTAGTGGACAGGTAGAGTAGGCCTACCAGTAATGGACAGGTGAAGCGAGTTAAAAGGAATAGTTAAATGAAAAGTCTATAGGAGCCTTTGAGGTTTACAAGTCCCTGTCTCTGACGACTGTATGGGCCACCAGACGGTCGGTTGGGGGCCCAGGAGCTGGAGCCTCATCCCCCCCCCCCCAGCTATAACAAGGCTTATGCAACCATGTGCGTGTTTCCACGAGCACATATGTAATTTCACCTCCACCTCATGCATACACATATGTGCTTCACCTCACTGCTTGGCTCAGGCCTGAATATGTATGTGCATATATGTGTATGTGTGTGTGTACGTGTGCAGGTATGCATATATGTGTGTGTGTATGTATCGTATGCAGGATGTGTGTATGTATCGTATGCAGGATGTGTGTATGTATCGTATGCAGGATGTGTGTATGTATCGTATGCAGGATGTGTGTATGTATCGTATGCAGGATGTGTGTATGTATCGTATGCAGGATGTGTGTATGTATCGTATGCAGGATGTGTGTATGTATCGTATGCAGGATGTGTGTATGTATCGTATGCAGGATGTGTGTATGTATCGTATGCAGGATGTGTGTATGTATCGTATGCAGGATGTGTGTATGTATCGTATGCAGGATGTGTGTATGTATCGTATGCAGGATGTGTGTATGTATCGTATGCAGGATGTGTGTATGTATCGTATGCAGGATGTGTGTATGTATCGTATGCAGGATGTGTGTATGTATCGTATGCAGGATGTGTGTATGTATCGTATGCAGGATGTGTGTATGTATCGTATGCAGGATGTGTGTATGTATCGTATGCAGGATGTGTGTATGCATACATCATTTATTCTACAAGGGGCCCCCCCATGGAAAGATCAGACCCCTAGATCAAGGGGCCCTCAGAGATTGCATCACACCCTTCTCCCCATAGATTAGGGGCCCCAGGGAACAACACCCCATCCTCCCATAGATTAGGGGCCCCAGGGAACAACCCCCACCTCCCCCCATAGATCAGGGGCCCCCAGGGAACAACCCCCACCTCCCCCCATAGATCAGGGGCCCCCAGGGAACAACCCCCACAGATCAGGGGCCCCCAGGGAACAACCCCCACCTCCCCCCATAGATCAGGGGCCCCCAGGGAACAACCCCCACCTCCCCCCATAGATCAGGGGCCCCCAGGGAACAACCCCCACCTCCCCCCATCGATCAGGGGCCCCCAGGGAACAACCCCCACCTCCCCCCATAGATCAGGGGCCCCCAGGGAACAACCCCCACCTCCCCCCATAGATCAGGAGCCCCTAGGAACAACCCCCACCTCCCCCCATAGATCAGGGGGCCCCTAGGAACAACCCCCCCCTCCCCCCATAGATCAGGGGCCCCCCCAGGGGCCCCCCCTCCCCCCTACTGCATGCAAATGACCTCAGAACATCACCTGCATCATCTGCCCATTTGGGAAGGATTAATTGACTGATGCAACAATTAATCACTTGAGATTAATCACCAATAAAGCGGAATCAATACACAAATTTGAATAATTAATTAAAAGTGTGACAGAGGAAGAGACTTAAAATTTAGAGTTGATAAATGGGAACTATTCACAGAGTAAAGTTAGAGTATATTACGCAACCCGTTCTCGCACTTTCTTATAGTCAATATTGACTTATTAAATAAGTGCATATGTGACATACTAATTGATTGTGAATATTTTAGTTTACCTTGAAAAGCTTCATAGAAAACACCGACCTTACCTAACCTTCATAGTATGTTAAGATAAGCATCTTATTGCTTCGTAATTACAATTATTACTTAACCTATTATAGGTATAGGTGTACTAAGGTATACTAAGGTATACTAAGGTATACTTATTATACCCCTGAGAAACCTCCAAAGTTATCATCAATTATACTTAAGTCCATTCCTTCCCACCGTCCCATCCCAAATCCTAATCCTGACCCTTTCCAAATGTTATATAGTCGTAATGGCTTGGCGCTTTCCCCCCTGATAAGTCCCTCCCCCCCCCCCTTTTATCCAATTTTCAATTAGATTCTCAAATCTGCATATTGCTTAATTAAGGCGTAATCTTAAGTGATTAATTATTGCCGTCAACTAAACCTCCCCAAACAGTTCGGAGAGCCACGCAGCCGCCTCATGCGAGTCATCTGCATACACAGTGACTGATTAAGGGGAAAAAGAGGGGTGGCTAATGGTCCTGTTCCCCTTATTTTATGTTCTAGGTAGAAAGGTCCATATAAAAGGGGTTATTATTAAAGCTGAATCAGATAGTCCCCCATTGTTTAAACGAAATTAAAATCAGTTTTTTTAGAGGAATATTATAAATTATCTGAATTATCGGTAATATATATATATATATATATATATATATATATATATATATATATATATATATATATATATATATATAGGCATATATATATATATATATATATATATATATATATATATATATATATATATATATATATATATATATATAGGCATATATATATATATATATATATATATATATATATATATATATATATATATATATATGTGTGTGTGTGTGTGTGTGTGTGTGTGTGTGTGTGTGTGTGTGTGTGTGTGTGTGTGTGTGTATTCCTTTCGTGTTCAATAATACAATTATTATATACGAAAGTACTTAAGGAAATTCCTGTCTTAATACTTCGAGGTCAGACATTGCCGTGTGATTTATAATTTCAATGGCGTAGTTGACAAAGGCATTTCCATATACTCGGTATGAGGGAACCACCTATTTATGGCTAGGTGAACAGAGGCATCAGAGTGAAAGAAACTCCACACACACAGGCAATGAACCCCGTGTCCAGGAAAGATTAATAATATATTAAAGCAATTAATGGCTTCACCACACTCCCCCCCCCTTCCTCTCTCTCTCTCTCGGCTTATCAAGATAACGCCACATTGCTCTACGATAACACCCATCCTGGCCAGCGCCTCTACAACCACGCACCAGACAAACACACCACATATTTTACGGGATCGCCATAGCCCGTGCTACATGGACACTTCGTTCTGAGTAGCTAAATCAACAACAACAACAACATAACTCTCCTTATTTTCCACAACTTGTAATAGAGTTGTTAATACATCTTGTTATAACGCACTTACAACACACTTTATAAGTATCCTGCTATAAGTGACACACTTAAACCCAGCTTTATATAATATATACGACGTTAAGCGAGTATTATAACTCAACTTTGTCATATAATACTCCCCCCCCCCCCCCGCCCCCCCCTCTTGACGGAGACAGGAAGCCTGTGTGTGTATATATTTATGTCGTGCCTAATAGTCAGAACCGCACTAATTGGCCTGGTATGCAAGGATCTTTGCATACTAGGCCAAGTAGTGCCTAACAGGCAGAATGATTTCTTGTTATTTTTTTTTCAAACATTTCTTTCCAAATTGGTTCTTTTCTAACAATAATAATCTATTAGGAACATGAATTACTGAGTTAGTTATGTTAGGTTAGGTTAGGTTAACTTAGGTTAGGTTAACTTAGGTTAGGTTAACTTAGGTTAGGTTAACTTAGGTTAGGTTAACTTAGGTTAGGTTAACTTAGGTTAGGTTAACTTAGGTTAGGTTAACTTAGGTTAGGTTAGGTTAACTTAGGTTAGGTTAGGTTAACTTAGGTTAGGTTAACTTAGGTTAGGTTAACTTAGGTTAGGCTAGGTTAACTTAGGTTAGGTTAGGTTAACTTAGGTTAGGTTAGGTTAACTTAGGTTAGGTTAGGTTAACTTAGGTTAGGTTAACTTAGGTTAGGTTAACTTAGGTTAGGTTAACTTAGGTTAGGTTAGGTTAACTTAGGTTAGGTTAGGTTAACTTAGGTTAGGTTAACTTAGGTTAGGTTAACTTAGGTTAGGTTAACTTAGGTTAGGTTAGGTTAACTTAGGTTAGGTTAGGTTAACTTAGGTTAGGTTAACTTAGGTTAGGTTAACTTAGGTTAGGTTAACTTAGGTTAGGCTAGGTTAACTTAGGTTAGGTTAGGTTAACTTAGGTTAGGTTAGGTTAACTTAGGTTAGGTTAGGTTAGGTTAAGTTAGCTTAGGTTAACTTAAAAAAAAAATATTCACGAAAATTTACGAAAATCCACACAACTGTCGGCTATACCTATTTCCTGCAAGTGAACAGAGGCATTGGGTGAAAGGCAACGTGCCCAACCACTTCCGTACAAGCAGAGGGATATACATAACACTTGTATTACGTATCTCATATGCAAATGAGGCATATAGACGCTATAGGGGGGCCCTATACGGTAAAATATACGACATCCACTGACTATATGGACACACACGCACGCACACGCACACGCACACACACACACACACACACACACACACACACACACACACACACACACACACACACACACACACACATGGAAACAGGTGGAAACTGAGTACCCACATGAGCCACAGAGACGTTAGAAAGAACTTTTTCAGTGTCAGAGTAGTTAACAGGTGGAATGCATTAGGCAGTGATGTGGTGGAGGCTGACTCCATACACGGTTTCAAATGTAGATATGATAGAGCCCAATAGGCTCCAAAATCTGTACACCAGTTGATAGACAATTGAGAGGCGGGACCAAAGAGCCAAAGCTCAACCCTAGATGAGTACACACACACAGACACGCACCGAGAGACAAATACACTAAGAGTTTCGGGCCGATTTGTTCTCTAACGTATCTGAAGGAGTGGAGTACTTTTTAAGTAGCAGCGACTGGCGAAAAAAGTACACATTGAGACTAAAAAAACAGCCTAAAGATGTCTCTGTCTCTCTCTGTCTCTCTCTGTCTCTGTCTCTCTCTCTCTCTCTCTCTCTCTCTCTCTCTCTCTCTCTCTCTCTCTCTCTCTCTCTCTCTCTCTCTCTCTCTCTCTCTCTCTCTCTCTCGTTCCCATATCGCACCGACCTTCATTCCGTCACAGCGCCTCGATACTTCCCACTTCAATTCGTACACTCCCACGCTTTTAACCTTCCCTTCCCGCCTCTCACGCCCACCGCCCGCCCACGCCTGCCGCCCCTCGACACCTCAGCTACAATCCTCCACGTTCGTGGATACCCTACGAACGCCTTGTGAGCGAACGAAGCGCCTCAACGGCCAGCCGCCAGAGCGAAGGGCACTGAACGGCGAACGAAATTTCGCGGGACCGGGGCGGCGGAGGGAGTTGATTTCCCAGGATGGGTTTAACCTGATAGTGGACGGGCGGTTCGGCCGTGGGAAGCTGGCTATATGTTCCCTAACCTTCGGCCCTGAACCCTTCTGCTGCTGCTGGGGGGGGGGGGGGGTTTAGGGGGGCGCCCACCACCCCCCCACTCTCTCAATCTTGGGGTTCATGAGACTTGTGGGGTACTTGCAAGGGGCTTAGGGCGTCTGCGCCAGTCTTGGAGTGGGGTTGGGGAGGGGGGAGGGGGGGGGGTTGAGTCTTGGAGGGGGCAGGGGGCGGCCCTGAGTCTTGGACGGGCCCCTGAGACTTAGGGAGGGGGAGGGGGCTGAGTTTTGGAGGGGGCAAGGGTCAGCCCTGAGTCTTGGACGGGCCCCTAAGTCTTGGGGGAGGGGGGCTGAGTCTTGGTGGGGCCCCTGAGTCTTGGAGGGGGCCCCCCGAGTCTTGGGGAGGGGGGGCTGAGTCTTGGTGGGGCCCCTGAGTCTTGGAGGGGGCCCCCCGAGTCTTGGGGAGGGGGGGCTGAGTCTTGGAGGGGCCCCTGAGTTTTGGGGCCATGAGCCCTGCTCGACCTTTTACTGAAGTCATCTCTTACCAACAAGTAAATATTACCAGAACAGCGTCAATGGAATATATACGTCACGTATGTGAGACCTACTCTTGACTATGCAGCCCCTCCCGACAAGATCTATCCTGAAGAAGCCCTATACAGTCCTAGAAAAGAAGTTAATATATGCAAGCAGGTTCCTCCTTACAGAGGAGACATGATAACGACATTGGAGATTCTGGTGGAAACTAACACAGTAGGCAAAGGAGCACAATTTAAAGCTAGAAACAATTGAAATAAAGGTGGTTTAGGCTTACCAGAACCACCCCCTAGAAGAACCCCTCTCCCCCCCCCCTTCACTAACACTTCCTAGAACCCCACCTAACCCCTCACTAGAACCCCCCACCCAACCCCTCACTAGAACCCCCCACCCAACCCCTCACTAGAACCCCCCCTAACCCCTCACTAGAACCCCCGCTAACCCCTCACTAGAACCCCCCCACCCAACCCCTCACTAGAACCCCCCCCCCAACCTCCCCCTCCCCCCCCCCCCGTGCGACCCATGTATCAAACCTATGCCAATAATTCATACAAGTGTTCCCATCGCTGGAGAGGTCACGACCCTTCACCACAACATTCGAGACACCTTCCCGGCCCATCTTCTCCTCACATGTGAACTAAGTGCTATACTCTGTAAGTCTAAGATGCACTTAAGTGTTAGTTTATGAGTCTAAGATGTACTTAATGCTAGTATTTTCTAAAATAATATTTTAGAAAAAATGATGTCCGTTTTGCTGACACGATGGTATGATAGCAGGCGGGCTGTCCGCTTCGCTGACACGATGGTATGATAGCAGGCGGGCTGTCCGCCTTGCTGACACGATGGTATGATAGCAGGCGGGCTGTCCGCCTTGCTGACACGATGGAATGATAGCAGGCGGGCTGTCCGCCTTGCTGACACGATGGTATGATAGCAGGCGGGCTGTCCGCCTTGCTGACACGATGGAATGATAGCAGGCGGGCTGTCCGCCTTGCTGACACGATGGTATGATAGCAGGCGGGCTGTCCGCCTCGCTGACACGATGGTATGATAGCAGGCGGGCTGTCCGCCTCGCTGACACGATGGTATGATAGCAGGCGGGCTGTCCGCCTTGCTGACACGATGGTATGATAGCAGGCGGGCTGTCCGCCTTGCTGACACGATGGTATGATAGCAGGACCTGCCAACCACTTCAGGGTTGAAAATAACAATTATAACCCACTAGATTGTGAAGTTTCAAGCTCATGAACGGTTGAATAAACTTAAACAAAGCCGCCAATGTTGACTAAAAGATGCAGCGGTTTCGCAATCAACGACGAATCACTGCCTGGCAATTAACGAATCAACGAGGCGTTGGTTCGTTGAGCGGCCTCTGGCAACGAGACTTGACAACTATCCCGTGACAGTTGTCATTTAACCTTGTCATAAGTGACATGACAATCAGGTTCACATCCTTCCCCGTGGGGACCTTGGGGGACTACTGGGGGGTGGTGGGGAGTACTGGGGGGTGGTGGGGAGTACTGGGGGATGGTGGGGAGTACTGGGGGGTGGTGGGGAGTACTGAGGGGTACTGGGGGGTGGTGGGGAGTACTGGGGGGTGGTGGGGAGTACTGGGGGGTGGTGGGGACTACTGGGGGGTGGTGGGGAGTACTGGGGGGTGGTGGGGAGTACTGGGGGGTGGTGGGGACTACTGGGGGGTGGTGGGGGGTACTGGGGGGTGGTGGGGACTACTGGGGGGTGGTGGGGAGTACTGGGGGGTGGTGGGGAGTACTGGGGGGTGGTGGGGACTACTGGGGGGTGATGGGGACTACTGGGGGGTGATGGGGACTACTGGGGGGTGATGGGGACTAATGGGGGGTGATGGGGACTACTGGGGGTGATGGGGACTAATGGGGGGTGATGGGGACTACTGGGGGTGATGGGGACTAATGGGGGGTGATGGGGACTACTGGGGGTGATGGGGAGTACTGGGGGGTGATGGGGAGTACTGGGGTGTGATGGGGAGTACTGGGGGGTGATGGGGACTATTGGGGGGTGATGGGGACTACTGGGGGGTGATGGGGACTACTGGGGGGTGATGGGGACTACTGGGGGTGGTGGGGACTACTGGGGGGTGATGGGGACTACTGGGGGGTGATGGGGACTACTGGGGGTGATGGGGACTACTGGGGGTGATGGGGACTACTGGGGGGTGATGGGGACTACTGGGGGGTGATGGGGACTACTGGGGGTGATGGGGACTACTGGGGGGTGATGGGGACTACTGGGGGTGATTTGGACTACTGGGGACTACTGGGGGGTGATGGGGACTACTGGGGGGTGATGGGGACTACTGGGGGGTGATGGGGACTACTGGGGGGTGATGGGGACTACTGGGGGTGATTTGGACTACTGGGGACTACTGGGGGTGATGGGGACTACTGGGGGTGATGACGACTACTGGGGACTACTGGGGGGTGCTGGGGAGTACTGGGGGGTGATGGGGACTACTGGGGGGTGATAGGGACTACTGGGGGGTGATGGGGACTACTGGGGGTGATGGGGACTACTGGGGGTGATTTGGACTACTGGGGACTACTGGGGGTGATGGGGACTACTGGGGGTGATGACGACTACTGGGGACTACTGGGGGGTGCTGGGGAGTACTGGGGGGTGATGGGGACTACTGGGGGGTGATGGGGACTACTGGGGGTGATGGGGACTACTGGGGGGTGATGGGGAGTACTGGGGGGTGATGGGGACTACTGGGGGTGATGGGGACTACTGGGGGGTGATGGGGACTACTGGGGGTGATTTGGACTACTGGGGACTACTGGGGGGTGATGGGGACTACTGGGGGGTGATGGGGACTACTGGGGGGTGATGGGGACTACTGGGGGTGATGGGGACTACTGGGGGTGATTTGGACTACTGGGGACTACTGGGGGGTGATGGGGACTACTGGGGGGTGATGGGGACTACTGGGGGTGATGGGGACTACTGGGGGTGATTTGGACTACTGGGGACTACTGGGGGTGATGGGGACTACTGGGGGTGATTTGGACTACTGGGGACTACTGGGGGGTGATGGGGACTACTGGGGGGTGATGGGGACTACTGGGGGTGATGGGGACTACTGGGGGTGATTTGGACTACTGGGGACTACTGGGGGTGATGGGGACTACTGGGGGTGATGACGACTACTGGGGACTACTGGGGGGTGCTGGGGAGTACTGGGGGGTGATGGGGACTACTGGGGGGTGATGGGGACTACTGGGGGGTGATGGGGACTA
This sequence comes from Procambarus clarkii, assembly GCF_040958095.1. Taxonomy (NCBI): domain Eukaryota; kingdom Metazoa; phylum Arthropoda; class Malacostraca; order Decapoda; family Cambaridae; genus Procambarus; species Procambarus clarkii. Next base: position 16,268,219 of record NC_091223.1, on the reverse strand, counting down.
CTGGGGGGTGATGGGGAGTACTGGGGGGTGATGGGGACTACTGGGGGGTGATGGGGACTACTGGGGGGTGATGGGGACTACTGGGGGGTGATGGGGACTACTGGGGGTGATTTGGACTACTGGGGACTACTGGGGGGTGATGGGGACTACTGGGGGGTGATGGGGACTACTGGGGGGTGATGGGGACTACTGGGGGTGATGGGGACTACTGGGGGTGATGGGGACTACTGGGGGTGATGGGGACTACTGGGGGTGATGACTACTGGGGACTACTGGGAGGTGATGGGGACTACTGGGGGGTGATGGGGACTACTGGGGGGTGATGGGGACTACTGGGGGGTGATGGGGACTACTGGGGGGTGTTGGGGACAACTGGGGGGTGATGGGGACTACTGGGGGGTGATGGGGACTACTGGGGGGTGATGGGGACTACTGGGGGGTGATGGGAACTACTGGGGGGTGATGGGGACAACTGGGGGGTGATGGGGACTACTGGGGGGTGATTGGGACTACTGGGGGGTGATGGGGACTACTGGGGACTACTGGGGGGTGATGGAGACTACTGGGGGGTGATGGGGACTACTGGGGGGTGATGGGGACTACTGGGGGGTGATGAGGACTACTGGGGGGTGATGGGGACTACTGGGAGGTGATGGGGACTACTGGGGGTGATGGGGACTACTGGGGGGTGATGAGGACTACTGGGGGGTGATGGGGACTACTGGGGGGGGTGATGGGGACTACTGGGAGGTGATGAGGACTACTGGGGGGGTTATGGGGACTACTGGGGGGTGATGGGGACTACTGGGGGTGATGGGGACTACTGGGGGGTGATGGGGACTACTGAGGGTGATGGGGACTACTGGGGGTGGTGGGGACTACTGGGGGGTGATAGGGACTACTGAGGGTGATGGGGACTACTGGGGGGTGATGGGGACTACTGGGGACTACTGAGGACTACTGAGGGGTGATGGGGACTACTGGGGGGTGATGGGGACTACTGGGGGTGATGGGGACTACTGGGGGGTGATGGGGACTACTGGGGGGTGATGGGGACTACTGGGGGGTGATGGGGACTACTGGGGGGTGATGGGGACTACCGGGGGGTGATGGGGACTACTGGGGGGTGATGGGGACTACTGGGGGGTGATGGGGACTACTGGGGGGTGACGGGGACTACTGGGGGTGATTTGGACTACTGGGGACTACTGGGGGGTGATGGGGACTACTGGGGGGTGATGGGGACTACTGGGGGGTGATGGGGACTACTGGGGGGTGATGGGGACTACTGGGGTGTGATGGGGACTACAGGGGACTACTGGGGGGTGATGGGGACTACTGGGGGGTGATGGGGACTACTGGGGTGTGATGGGGACTACAGGGGACTACTGGGGGGTGATGGGGACTACTGGGGGGTGATGGGGACTACTGGGGACTACTGGGGGTGATGGGGACTACTGGGGACTACTGGGGGGTGATGGGGAGTACTGGGGACTACTGGGGGGTGATGGGGACTACTGGGGGGTGATGGGGACTACTGGGGGGTGATGGGGAGTACTGGGGGTGATGGGGACTACTGGCGGGTGATGGGGACTACTGGGGGTGGTGGGGACTACTGGGGGTGATGGGGACTACTGGGGGGTGATGGGGAGTACTGGGGGGTGATGGGGACTACTGGGTGGTGATGGGGACTACTGGGGGGTGATGGGGACTACTGGGGGGTGATGGGGACTACTGGGGGGGTGATGGAGACTACTGGGGGGTGGTGGGGACTACTGGGGGTTAGGTTATCTTGAGATGATTTCGGGGCTAGGCGTCCCCGCGGCCCGGTCCTCGACCAGGCCTCCACCCCCTGGAAGCAGCCCGTAGCAGCTGTCTAACTCCCAGGTACCTATTTACTGCTAGGTGAACAGGTGCATCAGGGTGAAAGAGTTTGCCCATTTGTCTCCGCCTCAACCGGGGATCGAACCCGGAACCTCATGACTACGATTCCGAAGCGCTGTCCACTCAGCTGTCAGGCGATCAACGTAACTGTTGTGTGTGGCCCCCGGGAAGAGGGCTCACACATCTCCAAGATGGTTATACGTGAGTTCGTATAGAGCACAATCTTCCCACGTATGTCAGCCCCAATCACGCTGCATCATTCCCCTTTTACGCCACACAATGCGTTTCAATCCGCCTTCTCTTCGTCCTCCTAGAGAGACATTCGCCCTTGAAGCTATGGGTGGAGGAGGCTTCCAGAACTTAAGTATTCAACGAGTGATTACTTATACCTTCCTCTGGCTCATATATGGGTCTCCAGCTCCCGGCCCTCAACCTCCCCATGTCCTTAGGAGTCAAGGTGGACCTCCACCTCCTCCTTGACCTAATGTCAAGTGACTTCGGAGGAGCTATGAACAGGCTTCCATATCCGAGAGAGAGAGAGAGAGAGAGAGAGAGAGAGAGAGAGAGAGAGAGAGAGAGAGAGAGAGAGAGAGAGAGAGAGAGAGAGAGAGAGAAAGGCTGACTGACATCTGTCAGCTTTAAGCCTGAGTAGTACACCTGCAAGAGTTCACAGGTGTACTTACAGATACACAGTTTACCTGTAAGGTGTAAGCATAACAACTGAACTTCCACATAAACGTCGGCTATATTGAACGATCTGCTTCAATACCATGTTTTATAAACTTGAGTCGCGTGTTTTTAGTCTCAAGTTCGAGGGGGAATGAATGTTTAAGTGACCCAACGGCAGCCTCGAACTATTCTCTCTTTGGTCAGGTTCAGCACAAATATAAAAGCATCAGCACCAGCAGCAGTAGCAGCAGCAGCAGCAGCAGCAGCAGCACCAGCAGCAGTAGCAGCAGCAGCAGCAGCAGCAGCAGCAGCAGCAGGAGTGTGTGAGACAGTCCCCCACTCCGAGGTGGCGTCCAGGACAAACTTGAGTGCTCAAATGACTGTGGGAACGGCCGTGTTTGTCCCGTGGGAAGACTCGGGGAGCCCAGACGCGCAGGGAACAACCAGGAACAGCAACAGGAGGAAGACGCGGATTAAGACCGAAATTAGGTGGATTTTGACGGATTTCCACCAGGAACCACAATTGACTCCAGCCGTAAATCCACTCAGAAATAGCAGAACGGTAGATAAGGTCCGTCTACCTGCCACGGAAGAGCGTAGAAGTAGATGAGTGTGCCTGGATGATCACCTGCTAATGGCAAGCAATCTGACTAGTTGCTGACACCAATAGTTTAGTCTGCCAGGTAATGAGTCCATTCCTGGAGTGTATGCTAGCTTCTCCCACTGGCCTCTTGGCATGGGTTCTCTCTCTTTCATGTTAAGTCCATCTGTAGGTCCGTGTTCGGTGATGTCCCCAGCTGAAGGGGGTACTTACGTATAGCCGCTAGTTAGTCATGAAAAGCCAGACTTACTAGCAAAAACTACCACTACTCTACCTGTTATACAGGTTCAAATACCTCCAAGTTCCTCGCAGATTAAGGAGCAAATCAAGAATTCTCTCAACTTTCAAAAGTCGCCACAGAGCCACAGTAGCGGAAGGAAGATCCACTGCGATATGGTGCGAACAAGCCACTGGGTACTCCTGTTCCAAGCCTGGCAAAAAAGATATCCAGAGACATTGCAGTAGCCGGTCGGCCGAGCGGACAGCACGCTGGACTTGTGATCCTGTGGTTCGATCCCAGGCGCCGGCGAGAAACAATGGACAGAGTTTCTTTCACCCTATGCCCCTGTTATCTAGCAGTAAAATAGGTACCTGGGTGTTAGTCAGCTGTCACGGGCCGCTTCCTGGGGGTGGAGGCCTGGTCGAGGACCGGGCCGCGGGGACACTAAAAGCCCCGAAATCATCTCAAGATAGCCATACACAGACTCAGGCTTGGTTACAAGTGCTGCTGGGAGGGAATGAAGCCAATAGTTAAAGAGTGTTACATCTGTGGGACAGATGTAGAGGCGCTGCTATTAGTATTACTGGAATGTGAAGTTACTGAAACCCTTCAAACTCAACATGAAACCAACAAAAACAGCTGCATTAAATACAAAATCCAGAGCGACTACAATAGTTAGAGAAGCAGTTGAGGAATGGGCTACACTAGTGCCCGAAACGCTTTGCGTAATAGTGGCTTTAGGCATTGTATGTACTAGCTCTATCTATAAGTCCACCAATCTTTGTAAAAATCTCTTGTATGTATGTACCTTACCTAAATAAACATTTATTTATTTATTTATTTAGTGAACTTTCTGCATCTATATCCCCCGCCAAGATAATGTTGTTAAAACAAGACTAAAACCAGTGCCAAAGGAAGGGAATTATCTTAATCTTTATCCAACCCCTTGGGCTGGACGGTAGAGCGACGGTCTCGCTTCATGCAGGTCGGCGTTCAATCCCCGACCGTCCACAAATGGTTAGGCACCATTCCTTTCCCCCCGTCCCATCCCAAATCCTTATCCTGACCCCAGTTCCAAGTGCTATATAGTCGTAATGGTTTGGCGCTTTCCCCCTGATAGTTCCCTTCCCTTCTACCATTTTAAACTCTGAGCCATAATATCATAGTAACAAAGTCATCGCGGATAACCGAACTCAATTCCGGGATCGCCATAGCCCGTGCTTCACTGACATAAGGAAAGATATAGATGTTCCGTAATTGGTTGTGTAAATGCTTGTCCTGAGTACCTGTCTTGTGCATATGTCAGGTGGGAGACATGATAACAACATACAAAATTCTCCAGTATAAAATTTGGTAAATAAATGATATTAAATGATAACAAAATTATATCCAAACTTTACCTGATCAACTGGGCTGTAGTTTCTGGTACGTTGTACGTCGTACGTCTTCTACGTAGACTCAATGCATAGGTGGAAGCAAAGAGCTAATTAAAGTTCGATCCTTCAAACACGAACGGGTGAGCACAGCCAACCAACGTGAGACCTGCTCTCGAGAATGCAGCCCTGGAACTCCCACCTGAAAGAAAGTCAAAAAAGGCAAAACTAGAAACGCTCCCAAAATATGCATCAAAAGTCGTGCCCAGCCTATGATGGTTGGGAAGTGGCCCTCAAGAAACATAAGGGGGGATATGATTAAGACATACGAGATTCTTATAAGTAGCAGAGTAGTGAATACAATGCTTTTCAAAGTTCCAAGTTGAAAATAAGTGGAATGG
>NC_091223.1:16228071-16260571 GCF_040958095.1 Procambarus clarkii | reverse complement strand
GAGAGAGAGAGAGAGAGAGAGAGAGAGAGAGAGAGAGAGAGAGAGAGAGACAGAGAGAGAGAGAGAGACAGAGAGAGAGAGAGACAGAGAGACAGAGAGACAGAGAGAGACAGAAACAGAGAGAGACAGAAACAGAGAGAGACAGAAACAGAGAGAGACAGAAACAGAGAGAGACAGAAACAGAGAGAGACAGAAACAGAGACAGAAACAGAGAGAGACAGAAACAGAGACAGAAACAGAGAGAGACAGAAACAGAGAGAGACAGAAACAGAGAGAGACAGAAACAGAGAGAGACAGAAACAGAGACAGAAACAGAGAGAGACAGAAACAGAGAGAGACAGAAACAGAGAGAGAGAGACAGAAACAGAGAGAGACAGAAACAGAGAGAGACAGAAACAGAGAGAGACAGAAACAGAGAGAGACAGAAACAGAGAGAGACAGAAACAGAGAGAGAGACAGAAACAGAGAGAGACAGAAACAGAGAGACAGAAACAGAGAGAGACAGAAACAGAGAGACAGAGACAGAGAGAGACAGAAACAGAGAGAGACAGAAACAGAGAGAGACAGAGACAGAGAGAGACAGAAACAGAGAGAGAGACAGAAACAGAGAGAGAGAGACAGAGACAGAGAGAGACAGAAACAGAGAGAGAGAGACAGAAACAGAGAGAGAGAGACAGAAACAGAGAGAGAGAGACAGAAACAGAGAGAGAGAGACAGAAACAGAGAGAGACAGAGACAGAGAGAGACAGAAACAGAGAGAGACAGAGACAGAGAGAGACAGAAACAGAGAGAGACAGAAACAGAGACAGAAACAGAGAGAGAGAGACAGAACAGAGAGAGACAGAAACAGAGAGAGACAGAAACAGAGACAGAAACAGAGAGAGACAGAAACAGAGAGAGACAGAGACAGAGAGAGACAGAGAACTTCACATTACTCCCAAGTGGTAGTTACAACTCCAAGACGCCAACAGCCTCCCGTCAAGACGTAATTGGCAGGGCTTCTAATTGCCCAGAGAATAATAGAGCGCGTAATTGGCAGTATTCTAATTGGCGAGGGCATAATGCAACCGCGTAATTGGTAGCGTTCTAATTGGCGAGGGAATACTGCAGGAGCGTAATTGGCAGTGTTCTAATTGGTAAAGAAATGCAGCTAACAGCAATTAGCAGGGATCTATCTAATTGGTGATTGGGAGTATTCTAACTAGGGAAAATAGGGAAACCATGTAATTGGCTGTTGTAATTGGGGAAACAATTCGTCATTACAGAACCCAAAGAATATAAACTTTGTTTAAATAGTGAAAAATAGGGAAAAGAAATTTAACTGGAAATAGGATATCTTAGTTGGTTATCATGGAGACACTAATGGAGTAATAGGGCATAAAGTAATAATGGGGGTAATAGGGGCAAATAGTTAACGAATAGGGGCATAAATCAGGCCGTTCTCTCTCTTAATTTTCCAATCTGTAACAGATGCAATGGTTTCGTATTATCAGAAACGTTCCAAAAGCAACCTATTTGGTCTAATCAAAAGGCTTCGAACCCTTGTAGACATATTTTATTCATTTATATTATATTTATTTCGTCTTGGGCCACCAGCTGTGGGAGTGGGGCGTCTCATCTTGGGCCACCAGCTGTGGGAGTGGGGCGTCTCATCTTGGGCCACCAGCTGTGGGAGTGGGGCGTCTCATCTTGGGCCACCAGCTGTGGGAGTGGGGCGTCTCATCTTGGGCCACCAGCTGTGGGAGCGGGGCGTCTCATCTTGGACCACCAGCTGTGGGAGTGGGGCGTCTCATCTTGGGCCACCAGCTGTGGGAGTGGGTCGTCTCATCTTGGGCCACCAGCTGTGGGAGTGGGGCGTCTCATCTTGGGCCACCAGCTGTGGGAGCGGGGCGTCTCATCTTGGGCCACCAGCTGTGGGAGCGGGGCGTCTCATCTTGGGCCACCAGCTGTGGGAGTGGGGCGTCTCATCTTGGGCCACCAGCTGTGGGAGTGGGGCGTCTCATCTTGGGCCACCAGCTGTGGGAGCGGGGCGTCTCATCTTGGGCCACCAGCTGTGGGAGTGGGGCGTCTCATCTTGGGCCACCAGCTGTGGGAGTGGGGCGTCTCATCTTGGGCCACCAGCTGTGGGAGCGGGGCGTCTCATCTTGGGCCACCAGCTGTGGGAGCGGGGCGTCTCATCTTGGGCCACCAGCTGTGGGAGTGTGGCGTCTCATCTTGGGCCACCAGCTGTGGGAGTGGGGCGTCTCATCTTGGGCCACCAGCTGTGGGAGTGGGGCGTCTCATCTTGGACCACCAGCTGTGGGAGCGGGGCGTCTCATCTTGGGCCACCAGCTGTGGGAGTGGGGCGTCTCATCTTGGGCCACCAGCTGTGGTAGCGGGGCGTCTCATCTTGGGCCACCAGCTGTGGGAGCGGGGCGTCTCATCTTGGGCCACCAGCTGTGGGAGTGGGGCGTCTCATCTTGGGCCACTAGCTGTGGGAGCGGGGCGTCTCATCTTGGGCCACCAGCTGTGGGAGTGGGGCGTCTCATCTTGGGCCACCAGCTGTGGGAGCGGGGCGTCTCATCTTGGACCACCAGCTGTGGGAGTGGGGCGTCTCATCTTGGGCCACCAGCTGTGGGAGTGGGGCGTCTCATCTTGGGCCACCAGCTGTGGGAGCGGGGCGTCTCATCTTGGACCACCAGCTGTGGGAGCGGGGCGTCTCATCTTGGACCACCAGCTGTGGGAGTGGGGCGTATTATTTGGGTGACATCATCACTGCCTCCCCCCCCCCACAACGACCCCTCCTCCACCACGACCCCCCACCACACACCCTCACTAGACGTGTGCCCAGTCATTCTCCCATACCACTTAAGATCCCCTCCCCCCCCCTTCCTCTGCCTCCGACAGTTTAATATCTGTGAAACACAATGTATTTCTTTCCCAGCTGCGCACGTGCGCGCGTACACACACACACACACACACACACACACACACACACACACACACACACACACACACACACACACACACACAGTTCCAAAAGAAGATTCTTTTTAGCGTGAGAGTAGGGAGGAAATTGGACTGAACTTCCACATTGCGGAAGCAAACACTATTCGTAGTTTGAAAACTAGATATGATAGTCAAATATAGGACAGGAGTCTTTGCTTCAAACAACCGCTGGCTAGAAAGGCGGGACCCAAGAGCCAAAGCTCGATCTTGCAGCCACACATATCTGAGTACACATGCAGGCACAGAATAGGCACGGAAAATGGCAGAGGGGATAGAATGCTGACATAGTCACTATGATAATCAATAGACCAAAAGGACAGGGATAGATTGAGACACAGATGATACATACATGGATGGACGATTGAGACATATTTGGATGGACAATTGAGACACAGACGAGGTAAATGAAATAGAAATTAGCCTAAGCTACTCTATCCCTTTGAGATGCATTTTTTTTCTTGTCTCAATAAACATACTTGAACTTGCAACATTCTCCAAGCTAAGGAAAGGATAAGGTTGAAACCTATCCATCCTATTCCTTACGCCTCTCTCCCTCTCCCTCTCTCACTCTCCCTACGGAAGCCCAATACTTCGCGATCGCCAAATCTCACTCTTATTGAAGACTTCATTTTAATCTACTCCCTCTCCCTGTCTCTCACACACACACTCCCTCCTCCCAGCCCTGTGTGTACTAGACATCCAGCAATGTTTGGGTTCGTGAATCCGGATTGCGTTCTCAGCCTGCGGGCGGGCCGACACGAACGCCCTGGCTCGCCTAAGCTGCGCGTAATCCGCCGCTCTGAGTGCACTATAAACATAATTTCCTCCAATTTTCCCGACACAGAAAGTCTTGGGAATCTCTACCTCTCCCTCTCACTCCCCCCTGCGACCCGTTCTGGGAGCCTGACACCCTACTGACACCCCCACACCCCATACTTGGCACCCCTCATAGCCAAGCCCCCCCCCCCTGCACCCTCTACCCCCCCCCCCCTACCTCAGCCCCAGCCTTCACTCCCTCCAAGTCACTCTGTGGGAATATTTTTCTGTGAGAGTCGCAAATCGGCGCCCTCGGATATGTATATATATATATATATATATATATATATATATATATATATATATATATATATATATATATATATATATATATATATATACACACCTCTGTTTCGGTTGAGTAGGGGGGAGGGGGAGGGAGATATATACCCGTATACTCACCTTAGTATAATGCTTATATCTGCGAGAACTTGTTAAGGGGGAGAATTGAGGTTCACGTTATGAGTGGGGGGAGGGGGGGAGAGGATGGGGGGAGGAGGAGGGGGAGAGACTTGAGTTCCTTCCTTCCCCTCTCTCTCTCTCTCTCTCTCTCCCCTAGAGCCAGCACGTGGCACTGCACGTGGCACTACGCGTGCCTCACCACACACCCCTCCCCCCTCACCCCCCCCCTTCTCAAGGAATGCCTCAGGAGCGTTTCCCAAATTCCAAAATCTTCCTTAAGCAAAATTTCAATTTTTGGGGGGCATTCAAACTTTCAAGTTAGTTGGAGAGTCAGAGAGTGTGTGTGTGTGGGTGTGTGTGTGTGGGTGTGTGTGGGGGTGTGTGTGTGGGGGAGGAGGGGGGGGGAGGGGGTGTGCAGCTGTAGCGTGGGAAGCATGTGTGGGGGTCTGAGGATGGGGGGGGTGGGGGCGGGAAGGTGTTTAGTGAGAACGTCGTCGGCGCACGTGTTGAACGCGCGTGCGGGAGACATACCCACTGATAAAACACGCGCCCCCTCTCCCCCCTCACACACACCCGCTCCCAGACTTATAATCTCGCCCACACACCCCGAGGAGGGGTGTGTGTGGGGGTGTGTGTGAGAGAGACACGCACACACCCCCACCCTGAGAAAGTAGGGGGAGAGAAAGATATACCCCCACATAGGGAGGGGCACAATATCTTTAAAGAAAGGGTGAAGTAAAGATGGAGATAGAAAGAGAGAGGGAATGAGGAAAGAGAATTAGATGGGAACACAGAAGAGGGACTTCTTTTTTTTTTCTACCATAGACGTGGCCAGACATTTATAATGCTAACCAACATATATATACATTTTCTTCTGTCCTCCATGGACAGGGTGAGAGATCTGTTAAACATATAGTTCAGGGATTTATTGATTATCCTCAGAAAGTGATTGTAGTGCTTTTAAAATGCTCATCTATCCTACAGACAGAAATACACAGATTTACGTCTGTTCTACGTAAACAGTGTTCGATGTATCTTTTTACATAATGTCATTAATGTGCGTTTACAAAGGTAAAATGCAATTCTAACCAGCTTCCACATATCCTGTATACACATACATACATACATACATACATACATTTATGTCTCTCCTACTTTGACAGGGTAAGGTATAGCTGCTATATAAACTAATTGTCTTATTAATCATTTAACCACTGAAGGGTGATTAAGATGCTTTTACAAGCTCAGGTTATATAGTTACATCACAAACATTGCATAACAGATACATTACATAGTCAATCTTGGGTACAAGTTCAATATATCATCAAGTGTTCCAGTATTGATATAATAGTTACAGAGTTCACCATACCCGAGCCCAGGAGGGCGAAAGTCAGTCAATATGGGGCATCCTGCAGTAGAAGAGAGAAAGGAATATCTTGGGATTCAGCAACCCGTTCGAAACCTCGTATCTACTCCCCCCCCCTACTCAACCCTCCATTCCTCATCTACTCCCATTAATGACGTCATTATATCTACTCGCAACATCTATTGCAGTTTACCCTATGTGTTTTTGTTTTTTGTTAGTTTGCTTAGTTACTAATCCCTGTGTCTATGTTTTACGTGTTCAGCAAGAAGGATAGTTTCGTGGACATAATCCCCCGCTTGAAACGGTGAACTAAGCTTTAAACTAATCTTCCTGACGCGTAGTAATTAAGATTCACGTTAACGTGGCTTCTCGTTGAAAGCTTGAAGCAGCAGAGGCGCAGTACCGCCAGCTTGGGGATCACTACCAATGGGCCGCTCCAGGATGCAGCGAGCGGCCCATCTCCTATAGCGGTTTTCCCTGTAGTTCGTATTCACAGCGTCGATGAGGTTCATTCGCCACGTCGCCGTCCATGTGTGAGTTTGTCCTCCTGAATACTGACGCTGTCGGTCCCCAGTTGTGCGTCTCATCGGTGAATTTTAGCCTTGAAGTTTAGCCGGGTTAGGGAGCCTTGTCGGCCGAGCGGACAGCACGCTGGACTTGTGATCCTGTGGTCGCGGGTTTGATCCCGGGCGCCGGCGAGAAACAATTGGGCAGAGTCTCTTTCACCCTATGCCCCCTGTTACCTAGCTGTAAAATAGGTACCTGGGTGTTAGTCAGCTGTCACGGGCTGCTTCCTGGGGGGTGGAGGCCTGGTCGAGGACCGGGCCGCGGGGACACTAAACCCCCGAAATCATCTCAAGATAACCTCAAGATAACCTGGTGTTATTCCCGTCGTTAGGAAGTGTTTGTTTTAATAGCTGGGTTATCTTGAGATGTTGGTTTAAGGGTTATCTTGGGTGGTTGAAGGGTTATCTTGGGTGGTTTAAGGGTTATCTTGGATGGTTTAAGGGTTATCTTGAGATGATGGCTTAAGGGTTATCTTGAGATGACGGTTTAAGGGTTATCTTGGATGGTTTAAGGGTTATCTTGAGATGATGGTTTAAGGGTTATCTTGAGATGATGGTTTAAGGGTTATCTTGAGATGATGGTTGAAGGGTTATCTTGGGGGGTGGTTTAAGCTTTGACCTCTGAGGTGATTAGGTTGTTAAGCTTTGACCTCTGAAGGGATCAGATCGCTAAATTACAATTTTGGTGTGAAAATGTTACTTATGATTGATTTAGTATAAATTCAGTGCCAAGGCTGCCTTAATTAGACCCTTAGAACGTGCTCGTATGCTCCGCTAACTACCTCGTACGACCCTCTGCTGCCCTTAGGCCCAGCCCTCCTCCACCAGGAGCCACAGGGCTCTACAGGGCTCTCGCATGCAAGGACATGTGTCTTCGTCAGGAGACATACATGGATATGTTGCAGGAAAAGGTTTTAAAATGGCAGAATGGGTTTCTTAAGGAGAGTATACCTGGAGTATACTTGGAGCATACCTGGAGAGGGTTCAGGGAGTTTTCCTACTCCTTGAACTCAGGCCTGGGGGCCAGGCTCGACTTGTGATAACTTGGTCCAACAGGCTGTTGCTGGGACCGACCCCACAGGCCCACATATCCACTACAACCTGGTTGGTCCGCCACTTCTTGCAGGAACTTATCTAAATGCTTCTTGAATATATCCAATTTGTTCCGGCAATATTTCTAATGCTTGCTGGGAGTGTGTTGAACAGCTGTGGACCCGTAATGGACAGTGTTCTCTGATTGTGCCTATGGCACCTCTACTCCTCACTGGTTCTATTCTGCATTTCCTTCCGTATCTTTCGCTCCAGTATGTTGTTATTCTACGGTGCGACTTTGGGACCTGGCCCTCCAATATCTTCCATGTATATATTATGTGATACCTCTCTGTCTCCTTTCCAGAGAGTACATTTTGAGAGCTTTGAGACGGTCTCAATAACTTAGTTGTGTTATCGTGTCTATGCGTGCCGTATATGTTCCCTGTATTCCCTCTGTTTCAGTAACCTCTTCTGCTCTGAAGGGGGGAAGTGAGTGCCGAGCAATACTCAAGACGGGACAGCACCAGTGGTTTAAACAGTATTAACATTGCTGTGTGATCTCTGGATGTGAACGTTCTCATAATTCATCCTATCATTATCCTGGCCGCCGCTATATTTGCTCAGTTATGTTCACTAAATGTCAGGTCGTCAGACATGATATCCCTGGAAACACAAACCGAAACTGTCTCTATTTTCCGCTTGTTACAACTTGTAATAAAGTTGTTACATCTTGGCTTAACGTGTTTATGTCGTATTAGAACGTTGTTACAACTTGCTATATTGGTTGTTATAACTGGTTAGGAGGTGTTAAAACTTGTTCGAACGTTGTACCAACGTCGTAGTTTCGGTGTGTGCGTTTGGCGGGCTATAGTTCCCAGATCTTTGACAAGTTGCTTTAAGGATCGGATATGATCTTCCTCCCACAAGGAGGAGTTCGGATACTATATTTTATTCCATGAACTGAAGAACCAAACCGGTGAGAGTGAGAGGGGAGGGTTCCCTACCTCTCACTACCCCTCTCCCTACTCCACTCTCCCCTCTGTTATTGTGGTTTAAGATTCAGCTACTGGGAACAAATTTCCAAGTAGCACGGGCTATGGTGAGCCCGTAGTGGACTTACCTGGCACAGGAGCGGGGCAAGTAGCACGGGCTATGGTGAGCCCGTAGTGGACTCACCTGGCACAGGAGCGGGGCAAGTAGCACGGGCTATGGTGAGCCCGTAGTGGACTTACCTGGCACAGGAGCGGGGCAAGTAGCACGGGCTATGGTGAGCCCGTAGTGGACTTACCTGGCACAGGAGCGGGGCAAGTAGCACGGGCTATGGTGAGCCCGTAGTGGACTTATCTGGCACAGGAGCGGGGCAAGTAGCACGGGCTATGGTGAGCCCGTAGTGGACTTACCTGGCACAGGAGCGGGGCAAGTAGCACGGGCTATGGTGAGCCCGTAGTGGACTTACCTGGCACAGGAGCGGGGCAAGTAGCACGGGCTATGGTGAGCCCGTAGTGGACTTACCTGGCACAGGAGCGGGGCAAGTAGCACGGGCTATGGTGAGCCCGTAGTGGACTTACCTGGCACAGGAGCGGCGGGGCTGTAACTGTTCTCTCCTTTCCCCGCATCTATATTTACCTCCTCTTTCTGACCTTGTCATCTTGCATCCCTTCAACCCCAATTCAGATCAACTTAAAGAATTCAATTAGATTCAAGTTTACTGAAAGATCTATTTCTACTAATGACGATGGTAATATTACGAGAGAGAGAGAGAGAGAGAGAGAGAGAGAGAGAGAGAGAGAGAGAGAGAGAGAGAGAGAGAGAGAGAGAGAGAGAGAGAGAGAGAGAGAGAGACAGAGACAGAGACAGAGACAGAGACAGAGACAGAGAGAGAGAGAGAGAGAGAGAGAGAGAGAGAGAGAGAGAGAGAGAGAGAGAGACTAACGCAGAAACAAGAGACCCATTAATCTGTGTTAATTAGATACACACGTGCTTCGGTTACAAGGCTGTGCCACACTTCTGTAGCCAGCTGGTACAGTACTAACAAGGTATAGCCAGTTGCTACTCTCTCCATCCCTCTTCCCCCCCCCCCTTTCTTGTCCTGCCCTCTTTTTTCCTCCCTCTCCCTCTCTCCCTCTCTCCCTCACTCTATCTCACCCCTCCACATTCTTCACTCAACATCCCTCACCCCCCTCTCCCCATTTTCCTTCCTATCTCTGTCTCTGTCTATTTCTGTCCATCTCTGTGTCGTCGTCTACCCGTCTCTCTCCGCCCTGGTCGACTCTGTCTCATATCAAAAACATATAACAGTTCCCCATTGGCGTGGGTGTGGACGGCTGGTGGGAGGAGCTTATAGCAGTATGGCATATTAAAAAATATATATATAATTGTCTCCCTTTGGCTTTGAGAAAGAAGCGGGGACTTGAGAAAGCCTTTGAAACCATAGAAAAAAAATCATATCGCTTGTTTTATCCTACTACGGACAAAGTGTGACGATTAGAAAATGTGTTCAATTTTTTTCCCCAAGAACAGTCCATAATTTTTCATATTAATTACAAGAAAAATAATTAGTTTTGATATATATCATTTTAAAATATTCAGCCAGGCCTAGCATGGTGGCAGTGCTAAAATCAGTGGTGGGGGTGGGTATGTGACCGTAGCCCGCGGCTCTCTCTCTTGAATTCTGGCAACCCGTACCAACCTATGTTTGTCCCATACCCAAGAACATTCTCCCTGCAAATTTGGGTGGAGATACCCCTAGGCTTCTGGCCTCCATCCTAGGACGAACAGAGACAGACAAACACTCTTCTAGATCATATCAGAAATAAACAGAACCAATTTTAATGAGAAATAAAAATACAAGAGTATTTTAAAATTAAAATAGTGTGATATTCTGCACCAAGGGAGAGGCCGGACCTGGGGGTACCAGGACCCCTGGGTACCAGGACCCTGGGTACTAGGACCTGGGTACCAGGACCCTGGGGTACTAGGACCTCGGGTACTAGGACCCTGGGTACTAAGACCTCGGGTACCAGGACCTGGGGGTACCAGGATCCTGGGTACTAGGACCTCGGGTACTAGGACCCTGGGTACTAAGACCTCGGGTACCAGGACCTGGGGGTACCAGGATCCTGGGTACTAGGACCTCGGGTACCAGGACCTGGGGTACTAGGACCCTGGGGTACTAGAACCCTGGGTACTAGGACCTGGGTACTAGGACCCTGGGGTACTAGGACCTCGGGTACCAGGACC
This sequence comes from Procambarus clarkii, assembly GCF_040958095.1. Taxonomy (NCBI): domain Eukaryota; kingdom Metazoa; phylum Arthropoda; class Malacostraca; order Decapoda; family Cambaridae; genus Procambarus; species Procambarus clarkii. The sequence goes on along the minus strand of NC_091223.1, from coordinate 16,250,161 downwards.
TGGGGGTACCAGGATCCTGGGTACTAGGACCTCGGGTACCAGGACCCTGGGTACTAGGACATGGGTACCAGGACCCTGGGGTACTAGGACCCTGGGTACTAAGACCTCGGGTACCAGGACCTGGGGGTACTAGGACCTGAGGTACCAGGACCCTGGGGTACTAGGACCTGGGGTACTAGGACCCTGGGTACCAGGACCCTGGGTACTAGGACCTGAGGTACTAGGACCTCGGGTACTAGGACCCTGGGTACCAGGACCCTGGGTACTAGGACCTGAGGTACCAGGACCTCGGGTACCAGGACCCTGGGTACTAGGACATGGGTACCAGGACCCTGGGGTACTAGGACCCTGGGTACTAAGACCTCGGGTACCAGGACCTGGGGGTACTAGGACCTGAGGTACCAGGACCCTGGGGTACTAGGACCTGGGGTACTAGGACCCTGGGTACCAGGACCCTGGGTACTAGGACCTGAGGTACTAGGACCTCGGGTACTAGGACCCTGGGTACCAGGACCCTGGGTACTAGGAACTGAGGTACCAGGACCCTGGGGTACCAGGACCCTGGGTAATACGACCTGGGGTACCAGGACCCTGGGGTACTAGGACCTGAGGTACCAGGACCCTGGGTACTAGGACCTGAGGTACTAGGACCTGAGGTACCAGGACCCTGGGTACTAGGACCTGAGGTACTAGGACCTGAGGTACCAGGACCCTGAGGTACTAGGACCTGAGGTACCAGGACCCTGAGAAACTAGGACCTGAGGTACCAGGACCCTGAGGTACTAGGACCTGAGGTACCAGGACCCTGAGAAACTAGGACCTGAGGTACCAGGACCCTGAGGTACTAGGACCTGAGGTACTAGGACCTGAGGTACCAGGACCTGAGGTACCAGGACCTGAGGTACCAGGACCCTGAGGTACTAGGACCTGAGGTACTAGGACCTGAGGTACTAGGAACTGAGGTACCAGGACCCTGAGGTACTAGGACCTGAGGTACTAGGACCTGAGGTACTAGGACCTGAGGTACTAGGACCCTGAGGTACTAGGACCTGAGGTACCAGGACCCTGAGGTACTAGGACCTGAGGTACTAGGACCTGAGGTACTAGGAACTGAGGTACTAGGACCTGAGGTACTAGGACCTGAGGTACTAGGACCTGAGGTACTAGGACCTGAGGTACTAGGACCCTGAGGTACTAGGACCTGAGGTACCAGGACCCTGAGGTACTAGGACCTGAGGTACTAGGACCTGAGGTACTAGGAACTGAGGTACTAGGACCTGAGGTACTAGGACCTGAGGTACTAGGACCTGAGGTACTAGGAACTGAGGTACTAGGACCTGAGGTACTAGGACCTGAGGTACTAGGACCTGAGGTACTAGGACCTGAGGTACCAGATCCATACAGCAAGGAGTGAAGATTGTGTAAGTGACATTAATGAAGAGATCCGCTAGTGGATACCCCCTGCAAGCGACCCCCAAATGGCTATATACTCTCCCTCACCCCTAGAGAGAGAGAGAGAGAGAGAGAGAGAGAGAGAGAGAGAGAGAGAGAGAGAGAGAGAGAGAGAGAGAGAGAGAGAGAGAGAGAGAGAGAGAGAGTGAGAGAGGAATCCTTCCTGTGTGGAATCCATTGGAAGAAGCCAAGAAGGTCCTATAGGTCTCTATATATATATTTTATATATATTTCCTTATTACAACTCTATTCCTTTCAATAAAATAAACCAAATAAAATAGACCTAATACACTATAACCCCCCACCCCCCTTGTACAATTAATACGTCGAGTTTTTTACGTAATGTTACTGAACGTCTCACAATGCAACTTAATATGAAAAGTAACCAGCTCTCAGATATCTTACGTTTTCTACGCATCGGACTCAATAAGAAATTAGGGGGAGGTTGAACCAGGGACTCCGTTAAAATACTTTTATTTTTCTTTCTGCACGATAAGAAAAGGAATAATCATGATATCATGATTCTGCATGATATCAAGTGTTCTGAGTCAGCATGTCGATATAGCGGATGGAATAGATATGAGGACAAGGAGCTGGGATATGAGGACAAGGAGCTGGGATATGAGGACAAGGAGCTGGGATATGAGGACAAGGAGCTGGGATATGAGGACAAGCAGCTGGGATATGAGGACAAGGAGCTGGGATATGAGGACAAGCAGCTGGGATATGAGGACAAGGAGCTGGGGTATGAGGACAAGGAGCTGGGATATGAGGACAAGCAGCTGGGATATGAGGACAAGGAGCTGGGGTATGAGGACAAGGAGCTGGGATATGAGGACAAGCAGCTGGGATATGAGGACAAGGAGCTGGGATATGAGGACAAGGAGCTGGGATACAAGGACAAGGAGCTGGGATACAAGGACAAGGAGCTGGGATACGAGGACAAGCAGCTGGGATATGAGGACAAGCAGCTGGGATATGAGAACAAGGAGCTGGGATACGAAGCCAAGAAACTAGGACACGAGGACGAGGTGAAAGCATACCGCCGAACCACCTTGACCATCGAGGGATTGAACACGGACCTGCAAGAAATTGAATGTTTACACCACAGACACCCCCCCCCCCCCAACAGCTCGTATAGGCCCATCTAACTACTCAACAGCTTCAAGATGTAACAGCAGCAGTAATTACTGACCAAACAGTAATTACAACAGCAAGAGAACCAGCAGCACTGTATCCTAGCCCCTTTCCCACGAGGTCTTGTTAACGATCTAAAAAGACTCAAATCCACAGTAAACTGGGGCGCGATTATCACCCCTCGCGCGCCTGACAATAAGTTCTATTCTACTAATACATATTGACACGATCTTACGCTCGATCTGAACAACCAGAGGAATTATAATCTTGCTGCTGTAGAGAGGCTAAATACACTCATACAACAACAACAACAGGTAAAACAAGGACAAAATGATGTATTTCAATAGTTATGATAAACTAGAACTGTTATATGGATTTTTTTTTTAGCAAAAATTAACAATAACATTGAGGCCCTGGAGGGAGCGTTATTACACAACATCGAGGCCCCGGAGGGAGCGTTATTACACAACATCGAGGCCCTGGAGGGAGCGTTATTACACAACATCGAGGCCCTGGAGGGAGCGTTATTACACAACATCGAGGCCCTGGAAGGAGCATTAGACAATAACATTGAGGCCCTGGAGAGAGCATAACACAACAACGAGGTGTTCCCACGACAATTGATACTGACCCCCTTGTGTGGCCAGTGTGTGTGTGTGTGTGTGTGTGTGTGTGTGTGTGTGTGTGTGAAGCTTGTGGCTGGAGGTGGCTTCCACAACTTGTTCTTCCAATCCCATTCCACTTGTACAGGGTAAGAGGATTTCTTCACATTCCTTTAACTCATTCCCGTTTCCAGCTTCCACCTGTGTCCTCTTGTCCTACTTTATTTAACTTTAAAGAAGATTGCCCCCTTGTTCACCCCCTTAAATACATCATCTACGGGCTCACCATAGCCCGTGCTACTTGGGACTTTTTGTTCCAGGTAGCGAATCTTTAACAACAACAACCCCCCTTAATTTCCTTGGAAGGGGTCAGGATAAGGATTTTGGGATGGGACGGAGGGAAAGGAATGGTACCTAACCATTTGGACGATCGGGTATTGAACGCCGACCTGCATGGAGTGAGACCGTCGCTCTACCGTCCACCCCAAAAGTCTTCGCGTACTAAACAAATTCACTAGTGACGCTATTAAACTAATCTCCTAGTACATTACCTTGCTAACACGATCCTTTAATTGCTTTGCTGAAGAGAAAGTTAATTAGCCAACAACGCCCTCGTGATATGCATTAGTAAAATTGTAATTAATATTGGTAGGTTTTGCATTCCCCTAACGCTGTACTCACCTGGTTGTGCTTGCGGGGGGGTTGAGCTCTGGCTCTTTGGGCCCGCCTCTCATCTTGAGTGCCTGAGCCTATTGGGGGGTTACCTATGGATGGGTAAGGCTCCCCATGAGCTGTGGGAAGGGAAAGCTCTCAGCCTGTTAACGGGAGAGAGTATTCGTCTGTACTCACCTGTTGAGAGGGAGAGAGGGAGAGGGGGAGAGAGGGAGGGAGGGAGAGTAATAGAGTACAGGAGCACAATCTAGTCACTGGTGATCATCTCTGAGCCTTAGACTATTGGGCGGAGACCCTCCCAGACCACTTTTTGTACACCATCTCCAGCCACACCACCCCCCCCCCTCTCCCTCTCCACCCCCTCCATCACCCCCCCCCCCCTCCCTCCCTCTCCCTCCACTACCTCCTCCTCCACTCTCTCCATCCACCACCTTCATCCACCATATTTACCCTCATCCACCACCTCCACCAGCCTCCACCACCAACTTTTCTTCATTCGAACAAATGAACAAATCCACAAGGGCCGTGACGAGGATTCGAACTTACGTCCGAGAGGATCCCAGACGCTGCCTTAAACCACTGCATTCGATCCTCCTTCATTCCCTGGCATTTATTTGGTAACTTGTGGTAACTGGTAACCAACCAAAGTCAAGCTCTTGGTCCCCAGCCTACTACGTTTCTTGCACCTGTCGTGTATAGTCGTCATAGCTTGGCGCTTTCTCCTGAGAGCTCCCTTCCCGGTCTCGCTTCATGCAGGTCGGCGTTCAATCCCCCGAGACCGTCCACCAAGTGGTTGGGCACCATTCCTTCCCTTTCCCTCTCCGTTCACATCCCTGATTGTGCTGCGCAGTTGAAGGGTTAAGCACATCCTCTCTTAAGACACCGACTCACCACCCCCTAAATACAAGAAAAAAGTCCACTACGGGCTCACCATAGACCGTGCTACTTGGAACTTTTTGTTCCAAGGAGCGAATCTTAAACAACAACAACCCTAAATACAACTTACCTGAGAAGCACTAAACTACATGATGAAAGTAGTGGTAGTTAGTGGAGGGGGAAAGGGGGGGGGGGTTGTTGTTGTTACTGGTGGTACAAGTAGAGTTCCCGGTCCATCACCAGTAGTGATAGCAGGAGTAGCAGTAGCAGGGAGAGGGGGGGGGGGGGGGAGTTGTAGTAGCAGCAACAAGGGCCTGGTACAACCAGCTGGTGGTGGTGGTAACTGCTGGTTAGTGGTGGTTGGTGACGGCTACAGTATTGTTGTGGTTCACCGGGGAAGCTATACACCGTCTTCTGATGTGTGCGTTTAGCTTCGTGGCCTGCTATGGCAACCTACTATGGCAACCTACTATGGCAACCTGCTATGGCAACCTACTATGGCAACACGCTATGGCAACCTGCTACGGCAACCCGCTATGACAATCTGCTATGGCAACCCGCTGTGGCAACCTACTATGTCAACCCGCTATGGCAACCTACTATGTCAACCCGCTATGGCAACCTACTATGGCAACCCGCTATGTCAACCCACTATGACAACATACTATGGCAACCTACTATGTCAACCCGCTATGGCAACCTACTATGTCAACCCGCTATGGCACCCTACTATGTCAACTCGCTATGGCAACCTACTATGGCAACCTACTATGTCAACCCGCTATGGCAACCTACTATGTCAACCCGCTATGGCAACCTACTATGTCAACCCGCTATGGCAACCTATGTCATTCCGCTATGGCAACCTGCTATGTCAACCTGCTATGGCAACCTGCTATGTCAACCTGCTATGGCAACATACTATGTCAACCCGCTATGGCAACCTACTATGACAACCCGCTATGGCAACCTGGTATGGCAACCTACTATGTCAACCCGCTGTGGTAACCTACGATGTCAACCCGCTATGGCAACCTGCTATGGCAATCCGCTATGGCAACATGCTATATCAACCCGCTATGGCAACATGCTATATCAACCCGCTATGGCAACATGCTATATCAACCCGCTATGGCAACGTACTATGGCAACCTGCTATGGCAACCCGCTATGGCAACCCGCTATGGCAATCCGCTGTGGCAACCTGCTTGGTAAACCAATTCTGCTACCTGTTCGTAGTTACCTATTTAGAAGAGACCCATTTGGCGACCCAATTTGGATCCCCCCCCCCCCCGGTTAGACTTCCCCTTTTTTTATAATAAATAGCGCCTCGTTGACGTCACCTCCCCCCCCCCTTTGGGGTAGTTAGTACCAGGCTCACGATATCTTGAGACATCAGTGGGAGCCGTCGGGGCCCAAGAACTCCACCCCTGAGGGCACAAAAGCTATGCAATTGGAATGGTAATTATTGCAAAGGTAATTGTCAAGAGATGGTAATGATGATGGTAGGTGGGTGGGTGGGTGGGGAGTGTAGTTGTGTCGGTGTTAGTGGGGGTGTGGTAGGGTGGGTGGTGGTTGGGGAGGGGGGGGGGTTGTGCTGTGCCACAGAGCCCTGTCCCCTCCTGTTGAGGGGACAGGGGCTATAGGAGAGACTATAAGGGCCATCAACCACGATCTAGAAGCCGCCAACCACGACACAGGGCCATCGGCGACGACCCCTAGTGTCGTTACACAATGGGGGGAGGGTTGGGGGAAGGAGGGGGGGGGGGGGTGTTAGTTGGAGGTGCGAGCCAGACTCCTCCTCCAACGGCCTGCAGGTGAGGATAACCACCTATCTCCTCCCGCTCTGTAATTACTGCTGCCTTAACAACCCCCCAACCATCCCCTCCCTCCCCCTCTCCACCAATCTCCATCCCCCCTCCCCCCCTCCCTCCTCTCCTGACCTGACTACTTCCAGAAGGAGGAATGGGGAGTGGTTGTGGAGGGAGGGGGGGTAGGGGAGGGGGGGGGGAATGAGTGCTTACCTAACAGCTAGTACTTACCCATCAGTGCATCAGGGATCTTTATTCCCCCGCCTATGGCAACTAACCCTTGTTAGTTATTGCTAACTAGCAATTAGTTATTGCTTAACTATTCTGACGTTCAAATTCTATTTGTGGATGGAGGTGGCTTCTACAACTTCTAATACGTCCCTGCCACCCCCCCCCCACTTACATTTCTTCGACTCCATCCACCTTGTCTATTTCCCTCGGTATCTTTTATATCGTGATTATATCTCTCCAGTTGCTTCTATCCTCCAGGCTTAAGAGGTCCAGTTCCTTCAACCTATCCTCATAGCTTAACTCTCTTTAGTTTTGGGACTAGTCTAGCCACAAACCTTTGCACCTGTGTCCCTATTCACCCTATCCTTTCGTATCGCTTGATATCCTCGTGGAAATACTGCATTTCCTATAACACTTGACAGTTTCGTTTCTGCTATTGCAATAATGTGTAGCTGCACTTCTGTAACCCTTTCCCGCACCTCCAACCCCTTTATTTGTAATTCCATCTGCATTTGTGTACATCACTTTAATACTACTCAGCTCTGCTGTGCTGCTTCGGATCCTCCCAATGTATACACCTGTCCTCTATGTGTATTGGTTCTGGGTGTCCCTTGGTTAGTTCTAATACAAGGGCACACCTGTTAGTCAAGACAGTGTTGGAGATGGAAGTAGATATATAGCAGAGTTGGAGAGAAGGGAGTAGGTGTGGAGGGATGGGAGAGGGGGGGGGGGTAAAATAATAAAAGAAATAATTCATAAAAGGAGTAAAAAAAAATTCTTAGTCATCATATACTATAAAAAAAGAGATTCAGTTACAGCCCCGCTCCTGTGCCAGGTAAGTCCACTACGGGCTCACCATAGCCCGTGCTACTTGCAACTTTTTGTTCCCAGTAGCTGAATCTATAACAACAACAACATGACATAATCTTGTATGCAACTGCACCTCACAGTGTTATAAATCAGATTTTTTCTCGTGTTGTACCTCTTCCGGGTTATTCATGCCCGTGCCACCTCTCGTGGAGGCTTAATCTTCATCAGTTAATCGAGTCGTGTTATTCCTCACTTGAGACTGAACCTTTTGGGCTCGAAACGTTGTGTAAATTATAATAAGTATAATATATTATATAGTTAGGTTTTATTTCTTCTAGTCAACCTTGAAGACATCCGTCTTTTAAACCAAGATGTAAGAACACTAAGAACAAAAGCTTTGTTTATGTTTATAGCATTGTTGCAGGTCGGTACTCAATCCCCGACTGTCCAAGTAGATTAGGCACCATTCCTTTTTCACATCCCATCCCAAATCCTTATCCAGACCCCTCCTTTTATAGTCGTTGATATTGTGGCTTTTTCCTCATAGTTCCCTTCTCCCCCCTCCCCCTCCCCCCCCTCCCATCCACACACCTGTAAACACACCTGACTTCTAAAACAAGAGTGATCTCAGTTCGCAGAACAAGTGATGCAACAATGCAGGCCCCGACGCTGATGATGTTTGTGTTCCTGCTCCGTGATTGGCCGGCGGGGATGGGAGAGGGAGTGGGAGAGGGAGTGGGTGTGGAAGGGGGATGGGAGAGTATGGGGAGGGAGGCTGTGAGTTAATGAACAGGTAGCCCACACCGGCCAACAGTGAGGCGTGGGACCTGAGCCCTGAGGTCAACGGTGCTATAAGAGATTACAGAGGTCACAGCACCGCTCCTGTGCCAGGTAAGTCCACTCCGGGCTCACCATAGCCCGTGCTACTTTGGAACTTTGGTTCTAAGTAGCTGAATCTAGCTGCCGCCTGCATTATATATCTCCTGTTGACCTTCGAGGTCAGAAGCAGCTTGACGAGGCATGTTTAACTACTCAAATACCTTACAAACTGCTGAACTGTGTCCTCAGACGCCAGTGGTCCATCCAACTGTGAATTTTGTGAGGTCAAAGGTCAAAGGTCACACACCTAATACTACAGAAATTGACCAATGACCTTCTAGATCTTAATAACAGCGATAGAACGTAATAGAACTGAAAAGTGGAGTACCACAAGGAAGCTGCCTCTCCCCCACTCTATTCAACATATATACAGCTGACCTACCCCAACCCCAACATGGAGAATACATCACATACGCTGACGATGTCACCCAAATAATATGCCAATCTAACATGCAGAAACTGCAAGCAGTACCAAATAAGGCGCTAAGGAGAGCAGCAAAACACCGTCCACCATATGATCAGACAATCCAGGAGCTCCAGGAGCTCCTGAACATACAGCCACTAAACATCAGACTGCAGCACCAAGCCATCAGGGTGTGGAACACCATCGAAATGTTAGAGGACCCAATGTTTGAATGATTACTCCAAGATGAGACGCCCCGCTCCCACAGCTGGTGGCCCAAGAGCCTCGATTCTCTGGACGAAAACCCCGCCCCACAGTATATAATCCCCAGATGAGTTATATATGTATATATATGAACAGTTCATATATGTGTATGTATGAACAACTCGATAAATATGTATGACAACTCGATAAATAATAATAATGAAATAAAGAGCCTTAAACAGAACAACATGTGTGGAAGCACCGGAGTGTGTATATATGAATGCTACACAGTATTCATCTATGGACATCCATATATGGTGAAACACATGTGAAGAACCTCTCACACACTCACAGCTCCCTGACAAGAGGGAGCCAGCTTAGCTTAGCTGCCAACACCCACACATCGTGTCAGCAAGGCGGACAGCCCGCCTGCTATCATACCTCTCACTGTATTTCCCACTTCTATACTTCCCTTCACCTATGCCTCTCCTTCCTCTTTACTCCCCCCCCCCCCAAAAAAAAAAAATAACAGCGATGGGTCCAAAGTTAGAGTTTAGGCAAGAAGCCTTGTACCTCTCTATGCAGTACTCACTGCTATGCAACTGCTATAGAAGTTTCTGCAACATATTTTATTCTAGTATGGAATGGTAGTTTGTTTAAATATACATTAATAATACGATTGTTAACAACAGCAACACTAGAGGACCTCTAAGACTCTTCAAGGTTTTTGTAAGTAATTTTTTTTTTGGAGGAGTAAAGAATGTCTCACGGGCTACTCTGTGAGGGAGGGGTGGTGGGGGAGAAAGGGGGGAGAAGGGAGATATGACAGTGGGAGATAGAGGAGATGTAGGGGGGGGGAGAGAGAGAGAGAGAGAGAGAGAGAGAGAGAGAGAGAGAGAGAGAGAGAGAGAGAGAGAGAGAGAGAGAGAGAGAGAGAGAGAGAGAGAGAGAGAGAGAGAGAGAGAGGGGGGGGGGGGAGAGAATGTACAGGGAGAGTGATTTAGTGAGGAAACGACTGAGTGAAAAAGAAAGGGAGAGAGTGAGGGAGAGTGAACGTGAGGGAGACAGTGAGGGAGGGAGTGAGGGAGTAACCACTACGACCTTCATACGCAGGTTCACACGGTCTTAATCACAATGGTCAAGGCTACTGTTGTGGCTGGTGATTATGCTGGGTGGTAGTGGTGGTGGTAGCGGTGGTGGTAGTGGTGGTGGTAGTGGTGGTGGTGGTGGTGGTGGTGCTAGTGATAGTGGTGGTGGTAGTGGTGGTGGTGGTAGTGGTGGTGGTGGTGGTGGTGGTGGTGGTGGTAGTGGTGGTGCTAGTGATAGTGGTGGTGGTAGTGGTGGAGTACATTCCACTTATTGACCACCCGTACAGGGTAGACGAGTACTGCCTTACATTCCTCAAGCTATCATTGGTCACCTTGTCTATTCCATCTAGTATCTTGTATGTTACGGTCATTTCTCTCTCTCCACTATGAGATTGTTACATTGGCCAATCACAGCTTCTCTTTCTGGCTCCAACAAAGGCTATTTAGACTGCATTTTTGAAAGACTTTAGAAATCTAGGTTTCTAAACGATGTTCAGATGTTGACCAGCGTCCCATATGCCGCTGATGTTACCCGGTTTATGTGTGTCTCTGGCGTTAGTTTTATAGACTGATATCCACTGAGGTTTGTCTCGCTTTCTAAATTCCTCTTATAATGTAGAATGGTTGACCACAATGTTTAGTGGTGGTGGATGCAGGGGGAAGGGCTGATGGGAAGGGAGGGAGGGAAAGGGAGGGAGTGGGAAGGGGAGGGGGGGGGATAGTGGGTAAGTGTGGGCATAGCAGGGATGGTAATTTGGTACGAGAGGGTGGTTGTAGTTCTGGTAGTTAGAGGGGTGATATGAGGGTACTTAATAACTACAGTGGAAGGGGTGACAGTTGCTAGGGGGGGGGGGGGGCGGGGGTCGATGGGGGTGAGGGTGGTTGTAAATCTCTCTTCCGGTGCAATCTATCAACACATCTCATTACTCTAAACAAATCGTCAGTGTTCGTAATTGTGTGTTTTTTTTTTTTTTTACTTTAATTTATGCGGGAGACTGGTTCATCTTTAAGTAGACACCACCACCACCACCATCACCACACACACACAATAACCACAACCACCACCATCACCACAACCACCACCACAACCACCACCATCACCACCACACACCATAACCACAACCACCACCGTCACCACAACCACCACCACAACCACCACCACTACAGTCTCACTCTTCTACTTTTGGCACAAGTAAAACAAAATGTAGAAAAATCACAACAAAGGAAGGGGGGGCCTCGTAGCCTGGTGGATAGCGCGCAGGACTCGTGATTCTGTGGCGCGGGTTCGATTCCCGCACGAGGCAGAAACAAATGGGCAAAGTTTCTTTCACCCTGAATGCCCCTGTTACCTAGCAGTAAATAGGTACCTGGGTGTTAGTCAGCTGTCACGGGCTGCTTCCTGGGGGTGGAGGCCTGGTCGAGGACCGGGCCGCGGGGACACTAAAGCCCCGAAATCATCTCAAGATAACCTCAAGAAGGAAGTAACAGGGAAAACAGAGAAGAGATCCACGGAGACAGAGAACAGAGAAGAAAAATAAGCAAAAAAATAAGCCCAGACGAAACATGGACTCAAAAAATGAAGATAAACCGTTATCTATCTTGAGGTTATCTTGAGATGATTTCGGGGCTTTAGTGTCCCCGCGGCCCGGTCCTCGACCAGGACTCCACCCCCAGGAAGCAGCCCGTGACAGCTGACTAACTCCCAGGTACCTATTTACTGCTAGGTAACAGGGGCATTCAGGGTGAAAGAAACTTTGCCCATTTGTTTCTGCCTCGTGCGGGAATCGAACCCGCGCCACAGAATTACGAATCCTGCGCGCTATCCACCAGGCTACGAGGCCTCAAAATTAAAAAATTAACCGTAAATTAACATTAACATATAAGAGAAAATTAAAAATTTAACGGGAAATTTAACGGGCATTTAAAAAGGACAGTAAGAATCTGTGTTGTTATAGATTCAGCTACTCGGAACAAGAGCCAAGTAGCACGGGCTATGGTGAGCCCGTAGTGGACTTACCTGGCACAGGAGCAGGGCAAGTAGCACGGCTATGGTGAGCCCGTAGTGGACTTACCTGGCACAGGAGCGGGGCAAGTAGCACGGGCTATGGTGAGCCCGTAGTGGACTTATCTGGCACAGGAGCGGGGCAAGTAGCACGGGCTATGGTGAGCCCGTAGTGGACTTATCTGGCACAGGAGCGGGGCAAGTAGCACGGGCTATGGCGAGCCCGTAGTGGACTTATCTGGCACAGGAGCGGGGCAAGTAGCACGGGCTATGGCGAGCCCGTAGTGGACTTACCTGACACAGGAGTGGGCCTGATGTTAAGAATCTGTGGGTTATCTACACTCTACTAATGCCAGAAGAAAACGCAAGACAAAGGAGGCGAGAGATTACATAAATTCTCAACACAATTCCAAGCTAGACCGGCAGTCTTGTAAACACTACTTAGGATAGGGTGGTTTCAGATAGCAAAAAAACGACCAGTGAAAGTTAACTTTAAGAGCAGTAGTGCAATTATGTACTGACAGAAAACAGGAATTTTTGAGAGATTGAGCTCAAAATTGGAATGACAATAGTGAGGAGACATGAAAATAGGGAAGATATATATATATATATATATATATATTAGTATATTTTGGTAGCAGTCTTTCCTGTAGACATATTTTATTAAATATGACCGAAAAAGTAAGATTAATAATTCTAACACGAATTTTCTCAATCTTTCGTACATTATGCTTCACTGTTGGAGGTAAATCAAAAATCACTTCTCCAAAATTCATTTTTATTTCTAGTCTGACGCGACACGGGCGCGTTTCGTAAAACTTATTACATTTTCAAAGACTTCACAAATACACAACTGATTAGAACTTGCGTTTCCCTGATTTTATATCTACATTTGAGTGAGGTGGGAAGGGTGATGTGGCATTACATTTGAGTGAGGTGGGAAGGATGATGTGGCATTAGAGGATATTAATAGGGTATTAAAAGTATCAACACAAGACAGAACACGAAACAATGGATATTGAATAGAAGTGTTTGTAGAAAGCCTATTGGTCCATATTTCTTGATGCTTCTATATTGGAGCGGAGTCTTGAGGTGGGTAGAATATAGTTGTGCAATAATTGGCTGTTGATTGCTGGTGTTGACTTCTTGATGTGTAGTGCCTCGCAAACGTCAAGCCGCCTGCTATCGCTGTATCTATCGATGATTTCTGTGTTGTTTACTAGGATTTCTCTGGCGATGGTTTGGTTATGGGAAGAGATTATATGTTCCTTAATGGAGCCCTGTTGTTTATGCATCGTTAAACGCCTAGAAAGAGATGTTGTTGTCTTGCCTATATACTGGGTTTTTTGGAGCTTACAGTCCCCAAGTGGGCATTTGAAGGCATAGACGACGTTAGTCTCTTTTAAAGCGTTCTGTTTCGTGTCTGGAGAGTTTCTCATGAGTAGGCTGGCCGTTTTTCTGGTTTTATAGTAAATCGTCAGTTGTATCCTCTGATTTTTGTCTGTAGGGATAACGTTTCTATTAACAATATCTTTCAGGACCCTTTCCTCTGTTTTATGAGCTGTGGAAAAGAAGTTCCTGTAAAATAGTCTAATAGGGGGTATAGGTGTTGTGTTAGTTGTCTCTTCGGAGGTTGCATGGCTTTTCACTTTCCTTCTTATGATGTCTTCGATGAAACCATTGGAGAAACCGTTATTGACTAGAACCTGCCTTACCCTACAGAGTTCTTCGTCGACTTGCTTCCATTCTGAGCTGTGGCTGAGAGCACGGTCGACGTATGCGTTAACAACACTCCTCTTGTACCTGTCAGGGCAGTCGCTGTTGGCATTTAGGCACATTCCTATGTTTGTTTCCTTTGTGTAGACTGCAGTGTGGAAACCTCCGCCCTTTTCCATGACTGTTACATCTAGAAAAGGCAGCTTCCCATCCTTTTCCGTCTCGTAAGTGAAACGCAGCACGGAACTCTGCTCAAATGCCTCCTTCAGCTCCTGCAGATGTCTGACATCAGGTACCTGTGTAAAAATGTCGTCAACATACCTGCAGTATATGGCCGGTTTCAAGTTCATGTCGACTAAGACTTTTTGCTCGATGGTACCCATGTAGAAGTTTGCAAACAGGACACCTAGGGGAGAACCCATAGCGACCCCATCTACTTGCTTATACATGTGCCCATCCGGGCTCAAGAAGGGTGCCTCTTTAGTACAAGCTTGGAGTAGTTTCCTCAGAATACTTTCTGGCATGTCAAGAGGAGCACAGGCTGGATCACGATACACTCTGTCGGCTATCATTCCGATTGTCTCGTCCACAGGTACGTTGGTAAACAGCGATTCTACGTCCAACGAGGCTCTTATCCCTGTGGCCCGTGCGCCCCGCAGTAAGTCCACAAATTCCTTTGGAGACTTCAGGCTGAAGGCGCAAGGAACATAAGGAGTCAGCAGGCCGTTGAGTCGCTTCGCCAATCTGTACGTGGGTGTGGGTATCTGGCTAATGATTGGCCGAAGTGGGTTTCCAGGCTTGTGCGTCTTGACATTTCCATACGCATATCCAGGTTTATATTCCCCAATGATCTTTGACAAGCAGAACTTATTGCAGAAGGAGGAAAGAATCGAGGCAACTACAGAAGCACCATACTGTCCCCCGAGCTTAGAGCGGCAGCTAAAAGCCTTCGTGAGAACAAGGAGATAGTTGTCAGGAGAGGTGACAAGTCGCCAATATATGTCATTCTTAAAAAAGACGAATATCTGGCGAAAATGAACATCATACTCTCTGACCAAACTAAGTTCCAAAGGGTAACGAAGGACACTACAGCCGAATTAAAAGCAAAGGTCAACAAACTGATCGAAACTGTGAACGCCAAGAAATCCGGACTCCACCTGCCAAAGATCATTGGGGAATATAAACCTGGATATGCGTATGGAAATGTCAAGACGCACAAGCCTGGAAACCCACTTCGGCCAATCATTAGCCAGATACCCACACCCACGTACAGATTGGCGAAGCGACTCAACGGCCTGCTGACTCCTTATGTTCCTTGCGCCTTCAGCCTGAAGTCTCCAAAGGAATTTGTGGACTTACTGCGGGGCGCACGGGCCACAGGGATAAGAGCCTCGTTGGACGTAGAATCGCTGTTTACCAACGTACCTGTGGACGAGACAATCGGAATGATAGCCGACAGAGTGTATCGTGATCCAGCCTGTGCTCCTCTTGACATGCCAGAAAGTATTCTGAGGAAACTACTCCAAGCTTGTACTAAAGAGGCACCCTTCTTGAGCCCGGATGGGCACATGTATAAGCAAGTAGATGGGGTCGCTATGGGTTCTCCCCTAGGTGTCCTGTTTGCAAACTTCTACATGGGTACCATCGAGCAAAAAGTCTTAGTCGACATGAACTTGAAACCGGCCATATACTGCAGGTATGTTGACGACATTTTTACACAGGTACCTGATGTCAGACATCTGCAGGAGCTGAAGGAGGCATTTGAGCAGAGTTCCGTGCTGCGTTTCACTTACGAGACGGAAAAGGATGGGAAGCTGCCTTTTCTAGATGTAACAGTCATGGAAAAGGGCGGAGGTTTCCACACTGCAGTCTACACAAAGGAAACAAACATAGGAATGTGCCTAAATGCCAACAGCGACTGCCCTGACAGGTACAAGAGGAGTGTTGTTAACGCATACGTCGACCGTGCTCTCAGCCACAGCTCAGAATGGAAGCAAGTCGACGAAGAACTCTGTAGGGTAAGGCAGGTTCTAGTCAATAACGGTTTCTCCAATGGTTTCATCGAAGACATCATAAGAAGGAAAGTGAAAAGCCATGCAACCTCCGAAGAGACAACTAACACAACACCTATACCCCCTATTAGACTATTTTACAGGAACTTCTTTTCCACAGCTCATAAAACAGAGGAAAGGGTCCTGAAAGATATTGTTAATAGAAACGTTATCCCTACAGACAAAAATCAGAGGATACAACTGACGATTTACTATAAAACCAGAAAAACGGCCAGCCTACTCATGAGAAACTCTCCAGACACGAAACAGAACGCTTTAAAAGAGACTAACGTCGTCTATGCCTTCAAATGCCCACTTGGGGACTGTAAAGCTCCAAAAAACCCAGTATATAGGCAAGACAACAACATCTCTTTCTAGGCGTTTAACGATGCATAAACAACAGGGCTCCATTAAGGAACATATAATCTCTTCCCATAACCAACCATCGCCAGAGAAATCCTAGTAAACAACACAGAAATCATCGATAGATACAGCGATAGCAGGCGGCTTGACGTTTGCGAGGCACTACACATCAAGAAGTCAACACCAGCAATCAACAGCCAATTATTGCACAACTATATTCTACCCACCTCAAGACTCCGCTCCAATATAGAAGCATCAAGAAATATGGACCAATAGGCTTTCTACAAACACTTCTATTCAATATCCATTGTTTCGTGTTCTGTCTTGTGTTGATACTTTTAATACCCTATTAATATCCTCTAATGCCACATCATCCTTCCCACCTCACTCAAATGTAATGCCACATCACCCTTCCCACCTCACTCAAATGTAGATATAAAATCAGGGAAACGCAAGTTCTAATCAGTTGTGTATTTGTGAAGTCTTTGAAAATGTAATAAGTTTTACGAAACGCGCCCGTGTCGCGTCAGACTAGAAATAAAAATGAATTTTGGAGAAGTGATTTTTGATTTACCTCCAACAGTGAAGCATAATGTACGAAAGATTGAGAAAATTCGTGTTAGAATTATTAATCTTACTTTTTCGGTCATATTTAATAAAATATATATATATATATATATATATATATATATATATATATATATATATATATATATATATATACTAACATGAAACCAACTTAATAAAAGGCAATGAAACAGGCAATCACAATGCCAAAGAAAGCAAGGGGGCTAACTTTTTAATACTTGATGGGATTTTAATAATTTAAAAATGACTGGATAAGGAAAGCTCCTCACAAGACTGGGGACTTACGGGCTATTCATGCCCGTGCCACCTCTTTGGTAAAGATTAAGCCACCCAACACAGACGAAGAGAACATGAACCCAAACACCGAGGCAGATACAAGCTTGAGTCTCAGCCGCCCATATGAGACGACAGAGGGCCAAGACACTCGACACAGAGAGGAGGGGGTTACTGGAGGCCTGAAAGCCGGAGACCAGGAGCTCAACTCGGCTCTATGTAAGCCCATCTAGGCGAGTATACCCACCGCGACACACAACTGAGAGTGTGTGTGTGTGAGCAACCGACCCGCCGACGGGACTCTTCGTCCTCACAAACACACAGACGGACGAGGGGACGACAAAAACCCATGTTGGCCGAGAATGTTTGAGTTATCCCTCGAGGGCACAAAGAGAGAGAGAGAGAGGAGAAAGAGAGAGAGAGAGAGAGACAGAGACAGAGAGACAGAGACAGAGAGACAGAGACAGAGAGACAGACACAGAGAGACAGAGACAGAGAGAGAGACAGAGACAGAGAGAGAGACAGAGAGAGAGAGACAGAGACAGAGACACAGAGACAGAGACAGAGACAGAGACAGAGAGACAGAGACAGAGAGACAGAGACAGAAACAGAGACAGAGAGACAGAGACAGAGACAGAGACACAGACACAAAGAGAGACAGAGAGACAGAGAGACAGAGACAGACAGAGACAGACAGAGACAGACAGAGAGACAGAGAGACAGAGAGACAGAGAGACAGAGACAGAGAGACAGAGACAGAGAGACAGAGACAGAGAGACAGACAGATTGGGACAGAGAACCTGGGACAGAGAGGGAAGATTAAGGTAAAAGGAGACAGAGAAACAGACAGAAACAGAGAATCAAGAGACAGAAAAAACAGACAGAAATTGAGCTTGACAGAAACCGAGGTCATACAAGCCACTCTGAGTGACATGGACAGACACCATCCCCCCCTCCCCTACCTCCCCTCCCCTACCCCCCCTCTCCACACCCCCCTTTTCCTGCTGTACCCTAACCTTGCCTCTACCCCCCTAACCACCACCATCACCACCATCCACTACCACCATCACCATCTAGACACCAAAACCATAGGCTCTAATCATTTAAATCTAATCAGGGGACATGATCACCACATACAAGATTCTCAGAGGAATTGATAGGGTAGATAAAGATAGACTATTTACCACAAGGGGAACACGCACTAGGGGACACAGGTGGAAACTGAGTACCCAAATGAGCCACAGAGACATTAGAAAAAAACTTTTTCAGTGTCAGAGTAGTAGACAAATGGAATGCATTAGGCAGTGACGTGGTGGCTATCTTGAGGTTATCTTGAGATGATTTCGGGGATTTAGTGTCCCCGCGGCCCGGTCCTCGACCAGGCCTCCACCCCCAGGAAGCAGCCCGTGACAGCTGACTAACACCCAGGTACCTATTTTATTGCTAGGTAACAGGGGCATAGGGTGAAAGAAACTCTGCCCATTGTTTCTCGCCGGCGCCTGGGATCGAACCCGGAACCACACGATCACAAGTCCAGCGTGCTGTCCGCTCGGCCGACCGGCTCCCATAAGTTAATCCAGGATTGAAACCTTCCTTGGGGCCAGATTCACGAAGCAGTTACGCAAGTACTTACGAACCTGGGGCCAGATTCACGAAGCAGTTACGCAAGCACTTACGAACCTGGGGCCAGATTCACGAAGCAGTTACACAAGTACTTACAAACCTGGGGCCAGATTCACGAAGCAGTTACGCAAGTACTTACGAACCTGGGGCCAGATTCACGAAGCAGTTACGCAAGTACTTACGAACCTGGGGCCAGATTCACGATGCAGTTACGCAAGTATTTACGAACCTGGGGCCAGATTCACGAAGCAGTTACGCAAGTATTTACGAACCTGGGGACAGATTCACGAAGCAGTTACGCAAGTATTTACGAACCTGGGGCCAGATTCACGAAGCAGTTACGCAAGTACTTACGAACGTGTACATCTTTCCTCAATCTTTGACGGCTTTGGTTACATTTATTAAACAGTTTACAAGCATGAAAACTTGCCAATCAACTGTTGTTATTGTTATAAACAGCCTCCTGGTGCTTCGGGAGCTCATTAACTGTTTAATAATTGTAAACAAAGCCGCCAAAGATGGAGAAAAGATGGACAGGTTCGTAAGTGCTTGCGTAACTGCTTCGTGAATCTAGGCCCTTGTGACTTAAGAAACTTAGAAATCTTACTTTCCATTCTTTAGAAAGGAAATATCACTTTAAGAAGCCATGTCAACACGAAACAATGTATATATCGATTGCAAGAAAGTAACAATTTAGAAAAGACCTGGGTAAATACTGGTTTGAAAATAATTAGTTATGATTTGTGGAGTAAATTAGCGGGGAAACATATATAGACATCGGATAGTTTCAAGCGTAGGTTAGACATTTATACGAATGTGTATAGGTGGATATGAACAGGATCTCTGTCTCGTATGCGTCAATAAGTCTCTTGCAGTTTCTTAATTATTATTTTTTTTATTCTCTCGACTTTCTACGCCGTAAACATTACAACGGTTCTGCCCGAGCAGAAACGTACCAACCCAACCAACCCACCTAACACTATGACGATGGTTTAATTTCGTACTAGAATGGTAGCGTGACCCCGTAGCCAAAAAAAATATATGAGACACATTATTAGGCGAGAGAAAAGGTTGAACAAGTATTAATATTAACTACCTGAGGGGCTGGTTAGAGGTCAAAGGTCAACCTCATGAACCCCCCCTCCCCCCTTAATGCTTTGTTCTATAAGAATCATGAATAAGTGGCTTTTATTTTTATTTTTTTCTACACAGAAACAGATATTCTGTTAACTCCTGTTAACAGACTGAGAGATGCCCTTCCCATAGCTCGTGGTGAGCCTTACTCCATTACATTCCCCTAGAACACGTCCTGCCACTAGCTTTACATCCAGGTCCCTAATTACTGCTGGGTGAAATAGGGGGGGGAGGGTCAAACAATTAGGGACTGGTGCCCAGTCAATCCTCACTGGTTTAAATGATACGAAACCCATTCCCTCGAGGTCCTACTGTGTTCTAAGACCTCAAACGAGGCAGTTTGAGGGTAGTTAACCACGTGTTTAGATGACCTAATTAGCTCCTTCACAAAGTTCAGCCACCATGTATATATATATATATATATATATATATATATATATATATATATTATATATATATATATATATAATATATATATATATATATATCATATTTACAGGTGAAATAGGGCATTGTATTAGCTGTATATCATACAAGTATACATTGTATTAGCTGTATATCATACAAAGTATACATTGTATTAGCTGTATATCATACAAGTATACATTGTATTAGCTGTATATCATACAAGAATACATTGTATTAGCTGTATATCATACAGTATACATTGTATTAGCTGTATATCATACAAGTATACACAAGTATGGAATAAATCGAATATATATTTATTTAAGGTTCAGGTCATTCTCTCTCTCTCACACGATCTCCACCCCACCCGTTCCATGTCCCACTGTTTCCTTTCCCTTTCCCAGAACCGTATGCCCCCTAACTAACCCCCCCCCCTCCCCCTTCCACTGTCTCTTCCACCGCGTCTCTTATTGTAGCCGCCTGTCCCATCCTGTGCCTCTCGCCCTTTCCCATCTTCATTTTCACTTCTCCCTCCATTCCACATCAGCATCATCTCTCTCCCTCCCATTCCATTACCTTTCCCACAAGCCCCAGTATTTTCCACCCTCTCATTTCCTCCAAGACTTTGGCCAGTTCCTTATCACCGAGACTGATAATCTAAGGAGACTCTCCCACACTCTCTTATCTCGAACCATTGATGCATGACTTAATCACCCCTCCCTCTCTCCCCATCCCACCCCCTTCCCCGTAGTGTATCGTAATCCTGAGGTGAACATGGAAAAGGGAGGGGGAGTGTATGGGAAAGGAGGAAAGGGAAGGAAGTTGTGGATGGAGATGGCTTCTTCTTTTAAGAGCTTAAGGGGTTGAGATGAGCCAGAGATGCTGGAAGAAGCTTTGAGATGAGCCAGAGATGCTGGGAGAAGCTTTGAGATGAGCCAGGATGCTTGGGAAGCTCTGAGATGAGCCAGAGATGCTGGGAGAAGCTCTGAGATGAGCCAGAGATGCTGGGAAGGAGACTATTTAAGCTAGTTAAGATGGTTTGCAGTTTACCGTTAGAAAGCAGGAAATGCGGTTTACAAATCACTGTCTTGCATACTAATTATCAAATTATTTACTTATTTTTTTTACGATTTAATAATTGAGCGAATGACGTAGCTTGGACTGGTGGGCACAGCTAACGGTCTATAGCTCCTAGCAGGGTCGGCGTTCGATCCCCGATGGTCGAAGTGGTTGGGCAGCGTTCCTTCATTCCGTCCTCATATCCCAGGTCCTTGTCCTCATATCCCAGGACCTTGGCCTCATATCCCAGCTCCTTGTCCTCATACCCCAGCTCCTTGTCCTCATATCCCAGCTCCTTGGCCTCATATCCCAGCTCCTTGTCCTCATATCCCAGCTCCTTGTCCTCATATCCCAGCTCCTTGTCCTCATATCCCAGCTCCTTGTCCTCGTACCCCAGCTCCTTGTCCTCGTACCCCAGCTCCTTGTCCTCATACCCCAGCTCCTTGGCCTCATATCCCAGCTCCTTGTCCTCATATTCCAGCTCCTTGTCCTCATACCCCAGCTCCTTGTCCTCATACCCAGCTCCTTATCCTCATATGTTTTTCCAATGCAATACTGACGTAGCACTTTCTACTGATAATTACCCTAACTTTATCAAAATAATTTTTTTATAGAATCTAGACAATAATTAAGATCAATTAAAGTCCTTAAAATATAAATTATAATTTTCGTTCTGTGTTTGAAAAGGTAATCAACTCATTATTACCA
>NC_091223.1:16201195-16226195 GCF_040958095.1 Procambarus clarkii | reverse complement strand
ACTAGGACCCTGGGGTACTAGAACCCTGGGTACTAGGACCTGGGTACTAGGACCCTGGGGTACTAGGACCTCGGGTACCAGGACCTGGGGGTACCAGGATCCTGGGTACTAGGACCTCGGGTACCAGGACCCTGGGTACTAGGACATGGTACCAGGACCCTGGGGTACTAGGACCCTGGGTACTAAGACCTCGGGTACCAGGACCTGGGGGTACTAGGACCTGAGGTACCAGGACCCTGGGGTACTAAGACCTGGGGTACTAGGACCCTGGGTACCAGGACCCTGGGTACTAGGACCTGAGGTACTAGGACCTCGGGTACTAGGACCCTGGGTACCAGGACCCTGGGTACTAGGACCTGAGGTACCAGGACCTCGGGTACCAGGACCCTGGGTACTAGGACATGGGTACCAGGACCCTGGGGTACTAGGACCCTGGGTACTAAGACCTCGGGTACCAGGACCTGGGGGTACTAGGACCTGAGGTACCAGGACCCTGGGGTACTAGGACCTGGGGTACTAGGACCCTGGGTACCAGGACCCTGGGTACTAGGACCTGAGGTACTAGGACCTCGGGTACTAGGACCCTGGGGTACCAGGACCCTGGGTACTAGGACCTGAGGTACCAGGACCCTGGGGTACCAGGACCCTGGGTAATACGACCTGGGGTACCAGGACCCTGGGGTACTAGGACCTGAGGTACCAGGACCCTGGGTACTAGGACCTGAGGTACTAGGACCTGAGGTACCAGGACCCTGGGTACTAGGACCTGAGGTACTAGGACCTGAGGTACCAGGACCCTGAGGTACTAGGACCTGAGGTACCAGGACCCTGAGAAACTAGGACCTGAGGTACCAGGACCCTGAGGTACTAGGACCTGAGGTACCAGGACCCTGAGAAACTAGGACCTGAGGTACCAGGACCCTGAGGTACTAGGACCTGAGGTACTAGGACCTGAGGTACCAGGACCTGAGGTACCAGGACCTGAGGTACCAGGACCCTGAGGTACTAGGACCTGAGGTACTAGGACCTGAGGTACTAGGAACTGAGGTACCAGGACCCTGAGGTACTAGGACCTGAGGTACTAGGACCTGAGGTACTAGGACCTGAGGTACTAGGACCTGAGGTACTAGGACCTGAGGTACTAGGACCTGAGGTACTAGGAACTGAGGTACCAGATCCATACAGCAAGGAGTGAAGATTGTGTAAGTGACATTAATGAAGAGATCCGCTAGTGGATACCCCCTGCAAGCGACCCCCAAATGGCTATATACTCTCCCTCACCCCTAGAGAGAGAGAGAGAGAGAGAGAGAGAGAGAGAGGAGAGAGAGAGAGAGAGAGAGAGAGAGAGAGAGAGAGAGAGAGGAGAGAGAGAGAGAGAGAGGAATCCTTCCTGTGTGGAATCCATTGGAAGAAGCCAAGAAGGTCCTATAGGTCTCTATATATAATATATATATATATATATATATATATATATATATATATATATATATATATATTATATATATATATATTATATATATATTTCCTTATTACAACTCTATTCCTTTCAATAAAATAAACCAAATAAAATAGACCTAATACACTATAACCCCCCACCCCACCACCCCCCTTGCACAATTAATACGTCGAGTTTTTTACGTAATGTTACTGAACGTCTCACAATGCAACTTAATATGAAAAGTAACATATCTTACGTTTTCTATGCATCGGACTCAATAAGAAATTAGGGGGAGGTTGAACCAGGGACTCCGTTAAAATACTTTTATTTTTATTTCTGCACGATAAGAAAAATGAATAATCATGATATCATGATTCTGCATGATATCATGATTCTGCATGATATCAAGCGTTCTGAGTCAGCATGTCGATATAGCGGATGGAATAGATATGAGGACAAGCAGCTGGGATATGAGGACAAGGAGCTGGGATATGAGGACAAGGAGCTGGGATATGAGGACAAGGAGCTGGGATATGAGGACAAGGAGCTGGGATACGAGGTCAAGCAGCTGGGATATGAGGACAAGGAGCTGGGATATGAGGACAAGCAGCTGGGATATGAGGACAAGGAGCTGGGATATGAGGACAAGGAGCTGGGATACAAGGACAAGGAGCTGGGATACAAGGACAAGGAGCTGGGATACGAGGACAAGCAGCTGGGATATGAGGACAAGCAGCTGGGATATGAGAACAAGGAGCTGGGATACGAAGCCAAGAAACTAGGACACGAGGACGAGGTGAAAGCATACCGCCGAACCACCTTGACCATCGAGGGATTGAACACGGACCTACAAGAAATTGAATGTTTACACCACAGACACCCCCCCCCCCCCAACAGCTCGTATAGGCCCATCTAACTACTCAACAGCTTCAAGATGTAATAGCAGTAATTACTGACCAAACAGTAATTACAACAGCAAGAGAACCAACAGCACTGTATCCTAGCCCCTTTCCCACGAGGTCTTGTTAACGATCTAAAAAGACTCAAATCCACAGTAAACTGGGGCGCGATTATCACCCCTCGCGCGCCTGACAATAAGTTCTATTCTACTAATACATATTGACACGATCTTACGCTCGATCTGAACAACCAGAGGAATTATAATCTTGCTGCTGTAGAGAGGCTAAATACACTCATACAACAACAACAACAGGTAAAACAAGGACAAAATGATGTATTTCAATAGTTATGATAAACTAGAACTGTTATATGGATTTTTTTTTTAGCAAAAATTAACAATAACATTGAGGCCCTGGAGGGAGCGTTATTACACAACATCGAGGCCCCGGAGGGAGCGTTATTACACAACATCGAGGCCCTGGAGGGAGCGTTATTACACAACATCGAGGCCCTGGAGGGAGCGTTATTACACAACATCGAGGCCCTGGAGGGAGCGTTATTACACAACATCGAGGCCCTGGAAGGAGCATTAGACAATAACATTGAGGCCCTGGAGAGAGCATAACACAACAACGAGGTGTTCCCACGACAATTGATACTGACCCCCTTGTGTGGCCAGTGTGTGTGTGTGTGTGTGTGTGTGTGTGTGTGTGTGTGTGTGTGTGTGTGTGTGTGTGTGTGTGTGTGAAGCTTGTGGCTGGAGGTGGCTTCCACAACTTGTTCCTCCAGTCCCATTCCACTTGTACAGGGTAAGAGGATTTCTTCACATTCCTTTAACTCATTCCCGTTTCCAGCTTCCACCTGTGTCCTCTTGTCCTACTTTATTTAACTTTAAAGAAGATTGCCCCCTTGTTCACCCCCTTAAATACATCATCTACGGGCTCACCATAGCCCGTGCTACTTGGGACTTTTTGTTCCAGGTAGCGAATCTTTAACAACAACAACCCCCCTTAATTTCCTTGGAAGGGGTCAGGATAAGGATTTTGGGATGGGACGGAGGGAAAGGAATGGTACCTAACCATTTGGACGATCGGGTATTGAACGCCGACCTGCATGGAGTGAGACCGTCGCTCTACCGTCCACCCCAAGAGTCTTCGCGTACTAAACAAATTCACAAGTGACGCTATTAAACTAATCTCCTTGTACATTACCTTGCTAACACGATCCTTTAATTGCTTTGCTGAAGAGAAAGTTAATTAGCCAACAACGCCCTCGTGATATGCATTAGTAAAATTGTAATTAATATTGGTAGGTTTTGCATTCCCCTAACTCTGTACTCACCTGGTTGTGCTTGCGGGGGGTTGAGCTCTGGCTCTTTGGGCCCGCCTCTCATCTTGAGTGCCTGAGCCTATTGGGGGGTTACCTATGGATGGGTAAGGCTCCCCATGAGCTGTGGGAAGGGAAAGCTCTCAGCCTGTTAACGGGAGAGAGTATTCGTCTGTACCCATCTGTTGAGAGAGAGAGAGAGAGAGGGGGGGAGAGGGAGAGAGAGAGGGAGAGGGAGGGAGGGAGAGTAATAGAGTACAGGAGCACAATCTAGTCACTGGTGTTCATCTCTGAGCCTTAGACTATTGGGCGGAGACCTTCCCAGACCACTTTTTGTACACCATCTCCAGCCACACCCCCCCCCCCTCTCCCTCTCCACCCCCTCCATCACCCCCCCCCTCCCTCCCTCTCCACCCCCCTCTCCCTCCACTACCTCCTCCTCCACTCTCTCCATCCACCACCTTCATCCACCATATTTACCCTCATCCACCACCTCCACCAGCCTCCACCACCAACTTTTCTTCATTCGAACAAATGAACAAATCCACAAGGGCCGTGACGAGGATTCGAACTTACGTCCGAGAGCATCCCAGACGCTGCTTTAATCCACTGCATTCGATCCTCCTTCATTCCCTTGCATTTATTTGGTAACTTGTGGTACTTGGTAACCAACCAAGGTCAAGCTCTTGGGCCCCAGCCTACTATCCTTGTTGCCCCTGTCGTGTATAGTCGTCAAGGCTTGGCGCTTTCTCCTGAGAGCTCCCTTCCCGGTCTCGCTTCATGCAGGTCGGCGTTCAATCCCCCGAGACCGTCCACCAAGTGGTTGGGCACCATTCCTTCCCTTTCCCTCACCGTTCACATCCCTGATTGTGCTGCGCAGTTGAAGGGTTAAGCACAACCTCTCTTAAGAAACCGACTCACCACCCCCTAAATACAAGAAAAAAGTCCACTACGGGCTCACCATAGACCGTGCTACTTGGAACTTTTTGTTCCAAGGAGCGAATCTTAAACAACAACAACCCTAAATACAACTTACCTGAGAAGCACTAAACTACATGATGAAAGTAGTGGTAGTTAGTGGAGGGGGAAAGGGGGGGGGGTTGTTGTTGTTAGTGGTGGTACAAGTAGAGTTCCCGGTCCATCACCAGTAGTGATAGCAGGAGTAGCAGTAGCAGGGAGAGGGGGGGGGGAGTTGTAGTAGCAGCAACAAGGGCCTGGTACAACCAGCTGGTGGTGGTGGTAACTGCTGGTTAGTGGTGTTTGGTGACGGCTACAGTATTGTTGTGGTTCACCGGGGGAGCTATACACCGTCTTCTGATGTGTGCGTTTAGCTTCGTGGTCTGCTATGGCAACCTACTATGGCAACCTACTATGGCAACCCGCTATGACAATCTGCTATGGCAACCTGGTATGGCAACCTACTATGTCAACCCGCTGTGGCAACCTACTATGTCAACCCGCTATGGCAACCTACTATGTCAACCCGCTATGGCAACCTACTATGGCAACCCGCTATGTCAACCCACTATGGCAACATACTATGGCAACCTACTATGTCAACCCGCTATGTCAACCCACTATGGCAACCTACTATGTCAACCCGCTATGGCAACCTATTATGGCAACCTACTATGTCAACCCGCTAT
The DNA here is from genome assembly GCF_040958095.1 of Procambarus clarkii. NCBI lineage: Eukaryota > Metazoa > Arthropoda > Malacostraca > Decapoda > Cambaridae > Procambarus > Procambarus clarkii. Next base: position 16,220,885 of record NC_091223.1, on the reverse strand, counting down.
GTCAACCTACTATGTCAACTCGCTATGGCAACCTACTATGTCAACCCGCTATGGCAACCTACTATGGCAACCCGTTATGGCAACCCGCTATGGCAACCTACTATGTCAACCCGCTATGGCAACCTACTATGTCAACCCGCTATGGCAACCTATGTCATTCCGCTATGGCAACCTGCTATGTCAATCAGCTATGGCAACCTGCTATGGCAACATACTATGTCAACCCGCTACGGCAACCTACTATGACAACCCGCTATGGCAACCTGGTATGGCAACCTACTATGTCAACCCGCTGTGGTAACCTACGATGTCAACCCGCTATGGCAACCTGCTATATCAACCTGCTATGGCAACGTACTATGGCAACCTGCTATGGCAATCCGCTATGGCAACATGCTATATCAACCCGCTATGGCAACGTACTATGACAACCTGCTATGGCAACCCGCTATGGCAATCTGCTGTGGCAACCTGCTTGGTAAACCAATTCTGCTACCTGTTCGCAGTTACCTATTTAGAAGAGACCCATTTGGCGACCCAATTTGGATCCCCCCCCCCCCCCGGTTAGACTTCTCCTTTTTTTATAATAAATAGCGCCTCGTTGACGTCACCTCCCCCCCCCCTTTTGGGGTAGTTAGTACCAGGCTCACGATATCTTGAGACATCAGTGGGAGCCGTCGGGGCCCAAGAACTCCACCCCTGAGGGCACAAAAGCTATGCAATTGGAATGGTAATTATTGCAAAGGTAATTGTCAAGAGATGGTAATGATGATGGTAGGTGGGTGGGTGGGTGGGGAGTGTAGTTGTGTCGGTGTTAGTGGGGGTGTGGTAGGGTGGGTGGTGGTTGGGGAGGGGGGGGGGTTGTGCTGTGCCACAGAGCCCTGTCCCCTCCTGTTGAGGGGACAGGGGCTATAGGAGAGACTATAAGGGCCATCAACCACGATCTAGAAGCCGCCAACCACGACACAGGGCCATCGGCGACGACCCCTAGTGTCGTTACACAATGGGGGGAGGGTTGGGGGAAGGAGGGGGGGGGGGGTGTTAGTTGGAGGTGCGAGCCAGACTCCTCCTCCAACGGCCTGCAGGTGAGGATAACCACCTATCTCCTCCCGCTCTGTAATTACTGCTGCCTTAACAACCCCCCAACCATCCCCTCCCTCCCCCTCTCCACCAATCTCCATCCCCCCTCCCCCCCTCCCTCCTCTCCTGACCTGACTACTTCCAGAAGGAGGAATGGGGAGTGGTTGTGGAGGGAGGGGGGGTAGGGGAGGGGGGGGGGGAATGAGTGCTTACCTAACAGCTAGTACTTACCCATCAGTGCATCAGGGCTCTTTATTCCCCCGCCTATTACCCTTGTTAGTTATTGCTAACTAGCAATTAGTTATTGCTTAACTATTCTGACGTTCAAATTCTATTTGTGGATGGAGGTGGCTTCTACAACTTCTAATACGTCCCTGCCACCCCCCCACTTACATTTCTTCGACTCCATCCACCTTGTCTATTTCCCTCGGTATCTTTTATATCGTGATCATATCTCTCCAGTTGCTTCTATCCTCCAGGCTTAAGAGGTCCAGTTCCTTCAACCTATCCTCATAGCTTAACTCTCTTTAGTTTTGGGACTAGTCTAGCCACAAACCTTTGCACCTGTGTCCCTATTCACCCTATCCTTTCGTATCGCTTGATATCCTCGTGGAAATACTGCATTTCCTATAACACTTGACAGTTTCGTTTCTGCTATCGCAATAATGTGTAGCTGCACTTCTGTAACCCTTTCCCGCACCTCCAACCCCTTTATTTGTAATTCCATCTTCATTTGTGTACATCACTTTAATACTACTCAGCTCTGCTGTGCTGCTTCGGATCCTCCCAATGTATACACCTGTCCTCTATGTGTATTGGTTCTGGGTGTCCCTTGGTTGGTTCTAATACAAGGGCACACCTGTTAGTCAAGACAGTGTTGGAGATGGAAGTAGGTATATAGCAGAGTTGGAGAGAAGGGAGTAGGTGTGGAGGGATGGGAGAGGGGGGGGGGTAAAATAATAAAAGAAATAATTCATAAAAGGAGTAAACAAAAATTCTTAACCAAAATAGTCATCATATTCTATAAAAAAAGAGATTCAGTTACAGCCCCGTTCCTGTGCCAGGTAAGTCCACTACGGGATCGCCATAGCCCGTGCTACTTGCAACTTTTTGTTCCCCAGTAGCTGCATCTAAAACAACAACAACATGACATAATCTTGTATGCAACTGCACCTCACAGTGTTATAAATCAGATTTTTTCTCGTGTTGTACCCCTTCCGGGTTATTCATGCCCGTGCCACCTCTCGTGGTGGCTTAATCTTCATCAGTTAATCGAGTCGTGTTATTCCTCACTTGAGACTGAACCTTGTGGGCTCGAAACGTTGTGTAAATTATAATAAGTATAATATATTATATAGTTAGGTTTTATTTCTTCTAGTCAACCTTGAAGACATCCGTCTTTTAAACCAAGATGTAAGAACACTAAGAACAAAAGCTTTGTTTATGTTTATAGCATTGTTGCAGGTCGGTACTCAATCCCCGACTGTCCAAGTAGATTAGGCACCATTCCTTTTCACATCCCATCCCAAATCCTTATCCAGACCCCTCCTTTTATAGTCGTTGATATTGTGGCTTTTTCCTCATAGTTCCCTTCTCCCCCCTCCCCCTCCCCCCCCCCCTCCCATCCACACACCTGTAAACACACCTGACTACTAAAACAAGAGTGATCTCAGTTCGCAAAACGAGTGATGCAACAATGCAGGCCCCGACGCTGATGATGTTTGTGTTCCTGCTCCGTGATTGGCCGGCGGGGATGGGAGAGGGAGTGGGAGAGGGAGTGGGTGTGGAAGGGGGATGGGAGAGTATGGGGAGGGAGGCTGTGAGTTAATGAACAGGTAGCCCACACCGGCCAACAGTGAGGCGTGGGACCTGAGCCCTGAGGTCAACGGTGCTATAAGAGATTACAGAGGTCACAGCACCGCTCCTGTGCCAGGTAAGTCCACTCCGGGCTCACCATAGCCCGTGCTACTTTGGAACTTTGGTTCTAAGTAGCTGAATCTAGCTGCCGCCTGCATTATATATCTCCTGTTGACCTTCGAGGTCAGAAGCAGCTTGACGAGGCATGTTTAACTACTCAAATACCTTACAAACTGCTGAACTGTGTCCTCAGACGCCAGTGGTCCATCCAACTGTGAATTTTGTGAGGTCAAAGGTCAAAGGTCACACACCTAATACTACAGAAATTGACCAATGACCTTCTAGATCTTAATAACAGCGATAGAACGTAATAGAACTGAAAAGTGGAGTACCACAAGGAAGCTGCCTCTCCCCCACTCTATTCAACATATATACAGCTGACCTGCCCCAACCCCAACATGGAGAATACATCACATACGCTGACGATGTCACCCAAATAATATGCCAATCTAACATGCAGAAACTGCAAGCAGTACCAAATAAGGCGCTAAGGAGAGCAGCAAAACACCGTCCACCATATGATCAGACAATCCAGGAGCTCCAGGAGCTCCTGAACATACAGCCACTAAACATCAGACTGCAGCACCAAGCCATCAGGGTGTGGAACACCATCGAAATGTTAGAGGACCCAATGTTTGAATGATTACTCCAAGATGAGACGCCCCGCTCCCACAGCTGGTGGCCCAAGAGCCTCGATTCTCTGGACGAAAACCCCGCCCCACAGTATATAATCCCCAGATGAGTTATATATGTATATATATGAACAGTTCATATATGTGTATGTATGAACAACTCGATAAATATGTATGACAACTCGATAAATAATAATAATGAAATAAAGAGCCTTAAACAGAACAACATGTGTGGAAGCACCGGAGTGTGTATATATGAATGCTACACAGTATTCATCTATGGACATCCATATATGGTGAAACACATGTGAAGAACCTCTCACACACTCACAGCTCCCTGACAAGAGGGAGCCAGCTTAGCTTAGCTGCCAACACCCACACATCGTGTCAGCAAGGCGGACAGCCCGCCTGCTATCATACCTCTCACTGTATTTCCCACTTCTATACTTCCCTTCACCTATGCCTCTCCTTCCTCTTTACTCCCCCCCCCCAAAAAAAAAAAAATAACAGCGATGGGTCCAAAGTTAGAGTTTAGGCAAGAAGCCTTGTACCTCTCTATGCAGTACTCACTGCTATGCAACTGCTATAGAAGTTTCTGCAACATATTTTATTCTAGTATGGAATGGTAGTTTGTTTAAATATACATTAATAATACGATTGTTAACAACAGCAACACTAGAGGACCTCTAAGACTCTTCAAGGTTTTTGTAAGTAATTTTTTTTTTGGAGGAGTAAAGAATGTCTCACGGGCTACTCTGTGAGGGAGGGGTGGTGGGGGAGAAAGGGGGGAGAAGGGAGATATGACAGTGGGAGATAGAGGAGATGTAGGGGGGGGGAGAGAGAGAGAGAGAGAGAGAGAGAGAGAGAGAGAGAGAGAGAGAGAGAGAGAGAGAGAGAGAGAGAGAGAGAGAGAGAGAGAGAGAGAGAGAGAGAGAGAGAGAGAGGGGGGGGGGGGAGAGAATGTACAGGGAGAGTGATTTAGTGAGGAAACGACTGAGTGAAAAAGAAAGGGAGAGAGTGAGGGAGAGTGAACGTGAGGGAGACAGTGAGGGAGGGAGTGAGGGAGTAACCACTACGACCTTCATACGCAGGTTCACACGGTCTTAATCACAATGGTCAAGGCTACTGTTGTGGCTGGTGATTATGCTGGGTGGTAGTGGTGGTGGTAGCGGTGGTGGTAGTGGTGGTGGTAGTGGTGGTGGTGGTGGTGGTGGTGCTAGTGATAGTGGTGGTGGTAGTGGTGGTGGTGGTAGTGGTGGTGGTGGTGGTGGTGGTGGTGGTGGTAGTGGTGGTGCTAGTGATAGTGGTGGTGGTAGTGGTGGAGTACATTCCACTTATTGACCACCCGTACAGGGTAGACGAGTACTGCCTTACATTCCTCAAGCTATCATTGGTCACCTTGTCTATTCCATCTAGTATCTTGTATGTTACGGTCATTTCTCTCTCTCCACTATGAGATTGTTACATTGGCCAATCACAGCTTCTCTTTCTGGCTCCAACAAAGGCTATTTAGACTGCATTTTTGAAAGACTTTAGAAATCTAGGTTTCTAAACGATGTTCAGATGTTGACCAGCGTCCCATATGCCGCTGATGTTACCCGGTTTATGTGTGTCTCTGGCGTTAGTTTTATAGACTGATATCCACTGAGGTTTGTCTCGCTTTCTAAATTCCTCTTATAATGTAGAATGGTTGACCACAATGTTTAGTGGTGGTGGATGCAGGGGGAAGGGCTGATGGGAAGGGAGGGAGGGAAAGGGAGGGAGTGGGAAGGGGAGGGGGGGGGATAGTGGGTAAGTGTGGGCATAGCAGGGATGGTAATTTGGTACGAGAGGGTGGTTGTAGTTCTGGTAGTTAGAGGGGTGATATGAGGGTACTTAATAACTACAGTGGAAGGGGTGACAGTTGCTAGGGGGGGGGGGGGGCGGGGGTCGATGGGGGTGAGGGTGGTTGTAAATCTCTCTTCCGGTGCAATCTATCAACACATCTCATTACTCTAAACAAATCGTCAGTGTTCGTAATTGTGTGTTTTTTTTTTTTTTTTACTTTAATTTATGCGGGAGACTGGTTCATCTTTAAGTAGACACCACCACCACCACCATCACCACACACACACAATAACCACAACCACCACCATCACCACAACCACCACCACAACCACCACCATCACCACCACACACCATAACCACAACCACCACCGTCACCACAACCACCACCACAACCACCACCACTACAGTCTCACTCTTCTACTTTTGGCACAAGTAAAACAAAATGTAGAAAAATCACAACAAAGGAAGGGGGGCCTCGTAGCCTGGTGGATAGCGCGCAGGACTCGTGATTCTGTGGCGCGGGTTCGATTCCCGCACGAGGCAGAAACAAATGGGCAAAGTTTCTTTCACCCTGAATGCCCCTGTTACCTAGCAGTAAATAGGTACCTGGGTGTTAGTCAGCTGTCACGGGCTGCTTCCTGGGGGTGGAGGCCTGGTCGAGGACCGGGCCGCGGGGACACTAAAGCCCCGAAATCATCTCAAGATAACCTCAAGAAGGAAGTAACAGGGAAAACAGAGAAGAGATCCACGGAGACAGAGAACAGAGAAGAAAAATAAGCAAAAAAATAAGCCCAGACGAAACATGGACTCAAAAAATGAAGATAAACCGTTATCTATCTTGAGGTTATCTTGAGATGATTTCGGGGCTTTAGTGTCCCCGCGGCCCGGTCCTCGACCAGGACTCCACCCCCAGGAAGCAGCCCGTGACAGCTGACTAACTCCCAGGTACCTATTTACTGCTAGGTAACAGGGGCATTCAGGGTGAAAGAAACTTTGCCCATTTGTTTCTGCCTCGTGCGGGAATCGAACCCGCGCCACAGAATTACGAATCCTGCGCGCTATCCACCAGGCTACGAGGCCTCAAAATTAAAAAATTAACCGTAAATTAACATTAACATATAAGAGAAAATTAAAAATTTAACGGGAAATTTAACGGGCATTTAAAAAGGACAGTAAGAATCTGTGTTGTTATAGATTCAGCTACTCGGAACAAGAGCCAAGTAGCACGGGCTATGGTGAGCCCGTAGTGGACTTACCTGGCACAGGAGCAGGGCAAGTAGCACGGCTATGGTGAGCCCGTAGTGGACTTACCTGGCACAGGAGCGGGGCAAGTAGCACGGGCTATGGTGAGCCCGTAGTGGACTTATCTGGCACAGGAGCGGGGCAAGTAGCACGGGCTATGGTGAGCCCGTAGTGGACTTATCTGGCACAGGAGCGGGGCAAGTAGCACGGGCTATGGCGAGCCCGTAGTGGACTTATCTGGCACAGGAGCGGGGCAAGTAGCACGGGCTATGGCGAGCCCGTAGTGGACTTACCTGACACAGGAGTGGGCCTGATGTTAAGAATCTGTGGGTTATCTACACTCTACTAATGCCAGAAGAAAACGCAAGACAAAGGAGGCGAGAGATTACATAAATTCTCAACACAATTCCAAGCTAGACCGGCAGTCTTGTAAACACTACTTAGGATAGGGTGGTTTCAGATAGCAAAAAAACGACCAGTGAAAGTTAACTTTAAGAGCAGTAGTGCAATTATGTACTGACAGAAAACAGGAATTTTTGAGAGATTGAGCTCAAAATTGGAATGACAATAGTGAGGAGACATGAAAATAGGGAAGATATATATATATATATATATATATTAGTATATTTTGGTAGCAGTCTTTCCTGTAGACATATTTTATTAAATATGACCGAAAAAGTAAGATTAATAATTCTAACACGAATTTTCTCAATCTTTCGTACATTATGCTTCACTGTTGGAGGTAAATCAAAAATCACTTCTCCAAAATTCATTTTTATTTCTAGTCTGACGCGACACGGGCGCGTTTCGTAAAACTTATTACATTTTCAAAGACTTCACAAATACACAACTGATTAGAACTTGCGTTTCCCTGATTTTATATCTACATTTGAGTGAGGTGGGAAGGGTGATGTGGCATTACATTTGAGTGAGGTGGGAAGGATGATGTGGCATTAGAGGATATTAATAGGGTATTAAAAGTATCAACACAAGACAGAACACGAAACAATGGATATTGAATAGAAGTGTTTGTAGAAAGCCTATTGGTCCATATTTCTTGATGCTTCTATATTGGAGCGGAGTCTTGAGGTGGGTAGAATATAGTTGTGCAATAATTGGCTGTTGATTGCTGGTGTTGACTTCTTGATGTGTAGTGCCTCGCAAACGTCAAGCCGCCTGCTATCGCTGTATCTATCGATGATTTCTGTGTTGTTTACTAGGATTTCTCTGGCGATGGTTTGGTTATGGGAAGAGATTATATGTTCCTTAATGGAGCCCTGTTGTTTATGCATCGTTAAACGCCTAGAAAGAGATGTTGTTGTCTTGCCTATATACTGGGTTTTTTGGAGCTTACAGTCCCCAAGTGGGCATTTGAAGGCATAGACGACGTTAGTCTCTTTTAAAGCGTTCTGTTTCGTGTCTGGAGAGTTTCTCATGAGTAGGCTGGCCGTTTTTCTGGTTTTATAGTAAATCGTCAGTTGTATCCTCTGATTTTTGTCTGTAGGGATAACGTTTCTATTAACAATATCTTTCAGGACCCTTTCCTCTGTTTTATGAGCTGTGGAAAAGAAGTTCCTGTAAAATAGTCTAATAGGGGGTATAGGTGTTGTGTTAGTTGTCTCTTCGGAGGTTGCATGGCTTTTCACTTTCCTTCTTATGATGTCTTCGATGAAACCATTGGAGAAACCGTTATTGACTAGAACCTGCCTTACCCTACAGAGTTCTTCGTCGACTTGCTTCCATTCTGAGCTGTGGCTGAGAGCACGGTCGACGTATGCGTTAACAACACTCCTCTTGTACCTGTCAGGGCAGTCGCTGTTGGCATTTAGGCACATTCCTATGTTTGTTTCCTTTGTGTAGACTGCAGTGTGGAAACCTCCGCCCTTTTCCATGACTGTTACATCTAGAAAAGGCAGCTTCCCATCCTTTTCCGTCTCGTAAGTGAAACGCAGCACGGAACTCTGCTCAAATGCCTCCTTCAGCTCCTGCAGATGTCTGACATCAGGTACCTGTGTAAAAATGTCGTCAACATACCTGCAGTATATGGCCGGTTTCAAGTTCATGTCGACTAAGACTTTTTGCTCGATGGTACCCATGTAGAAGTTTGCAAACAGGACACCTAGGGGAGAACCCATAGCGACCCCATCTACTTGCTTATACATGTGCCCATCCGGGCTCAAGAAGGGTGCCTCTTTAGTACAAGCTTGGAGTAGTTTCCTCAGAATACTTTCTGGCATGTCAAGAGGAGCACAGGCTGGATCACGATACACTCTGTCGGCTATCATTCCGATTGTCTCGTCCACAGGTACGTTGGTAAACAGCGATTCTACGTCCAACGAGGCTCTTATCCCTGTGGCCCGTGCGCCCCGCAGTAAGTCCACAAATTCCTTTGGAGACTTCAGGCTGAAGGCGCAAGGAACATAAGGAGTCAGCAGGCCGTTGAGTCGCTTCGCCAATCTGTACGTGGGTGTGGGTATCTGGCTAATGATTGGCCGAAGTGGGTTTCCAGGCTTGTGCGTCTTGACATTTCCATACGCATATCCAGGTTTATATTCCCCAATGATCTTTGACAAGCAGAACTTATTGCAGAAGGAGGAAAGAATCGAGGCAACTACAGAAGCACCATACTGTCCCCCGAGCTTAGAGCGGCAGCTAAAAGCCTTCGTGAGAACAAGGAGATAGTTGTCAGGAGAGGTGACAAGTCGCCAATATATGTCATTCTTAAAAAAGACGAATATCTGGCGAAAATGAACATCATACTCTCTGACCAAACTAAGTTCCAAAGGGTAACGAAGGACACTACAGCCGAATTAAAAGCAAAGGTCAACAAACTGATCGAAACTGTGAACGCCAAGAAATCCGGACTCCACCTGCCAAAGATCATTGGGGAATATAAACCTGGATATGCGTATGGAAATGTCAAGACGCACAAGCCTGGAAACCCACTTCGGCCAATCATTAGCCAGATACCCACACCCACGTACAGATTGGCGAAGCGACTCAACGGCCTGCTGACTCCTTATGTTCCTTGCGCCTTCAGCCTGAAGTCTCCAAAGGAATTTGTGGACTTACTGCGGGGCGCACGGGCCACAGGGATAAGAGCCTCGTTGGACGTAGAATCGCTGTTTACCAACGTACCTGTGGACGAGACAATCGGAATGATAGCCGACAGAGTGTATCGTGATCCAGCCTGTGCTCCTCTTGACATGCCAGAAAGTATTCTGAGGAAACTACTCCAAGCTTGTACTAAAGAGGCACCCTTCTTGAGCCCGGATGGGCACATGTATAAGCAAGTAGATGGGGTCGCTATGGGTTCTCCCCTAGGTGTCCTGTTTGCAAACTTCTACATGGGTACCATCGAGCAAAAAGTCTTAGTCGACATGAACTTGAAACCGGCCATATACTGCAGGTATGTTGACGACATTTTTACACAGGTACCTGATGTCAGACATCTGCAGGAGCTGAAGGAGGCATTTGAGCAGAGTTCCGTGCTGCGTTTCACTTACGAGACGGAAAAGGATGGGAAGCTGCCTTTTCTAGATGTAACAGTCATGGAAAAGGGCGGAGGTTTCCACACTGCAGTCTACACAAAGGAAACAAACATAGGAATGTGCCTAAATGCCAACAGCGACTGCCCTGACAGGTACAAGAGGAGTGTTGTTAACGCATACGTCGACCGTGCTCTCAGCCACAGCTCAGAATGGAAGCAAGTCGACGAAGAACTCTGTAGGGTAAGGCAGGTTCTAGTCAATAACGGTTTCTCCAATGGTTTCATCGAAGACATCATAAGAAGGAAAGTGAAAAGCCATGCAACCTCCGAAGAGACAACTAACACAACACCTATACCCCCTATTAGACTATTTTACAGGAACTTCTTTTCCACAGCTCATAAAACAGAGGAAAGGGTCCTGAAAGATATTGTTAATAGAAACGTTATCCCTACAGACAAAAATCAGAGGATACAACTGACGATTTACTATAAAACCAGAAAAACGGCCAGCCTACTCATGAGAAACTCTCCAGACACGAAACAGAACGCTTTAAAAGAGACTAACGTCGTCTATGCCTTCAAATGCCCACTTGGGGACTGTAAGCTCCAAAAAACCCAGTATATAGGCAAGACAACAACATCTCTTTCTAGGCGTTTAACGATGCATAAACAACAGGGCTCCATTAAGGAACATATAATCTCTTCCCATAACCAAACCATCGCCAGAGAAATCCTAGTAAACAACACAGAAATCATCGATAGATACAGCGATAGCAGGCGGCTTGACGTTTGCGAGGCACTACACATCAAGAAGTCAACACCAGCAATCAACAGCCAATTATTGCACAACTATATTCTACCCACCTCAAGACTCCGCTCCAATATAGAAGCATCAAGAAATATGGACCAATAGGCTTTCTACAAACACTTCTATTCAATATCCATTGTTTCGTGTTCTGTCTTGTGTTGATACTTTTAATACCCTATTAATATCCTCTAATGCCACATCATCCTTCCCACCTCACTCAAATGTAATGCCACATCACCCTTCCCACCTCACTCAAATGTAGATATAAAATCAGGGAAACGCAAGTTCTAATCAGTTGTGTATTTGTGAAGTCTTTGAAAATGTAATAAGTTTTACGAAACGCGCCCGTGTCGCGTCAGACTAGAAATAAAAATGAATTTTGGAGAAGTGATTTTTGATTTACCTCCAACAGTGAAGCATAATGTACGAAAGATTGAGAAAATTCGTGTTAGAATTATTAATCTTACTTTTTCGGTCATATTTAATAAAATATATATATATATATATATATATATATATACTAACATGAAACCAACTTAATAAAAGGCAATGAAACAGGCAATCACAATGCCAAAGAAAGCAAGGGGGCTAACTTTTTAATACTTGATGGGATTTTAATAATTTAAAAATGACTGGATAAGGAAAGCTCCTCACAAGACTGGGGACTTACGGGCTATTCATGCCCGTGCCACCTCTTTGGTAAAGATTAAGCCACCCAACACAGACGAAGAGAACATGAACCCAAACACCGAGGCAGATACAAGCTTGAGTCTCAGCCGCCCATATGAGACGACAGAGGGCCAAGACACTCGACACAGAGAGGAGGGGGTTACTGGAGGCCTGAAAGCCGGAGACCAGGAGCTCAACTCGGCTCTATGTAAGCCCATCTAGGCGAGTATACCCACCGCGACACACAACTGAGAGTGTGTGTGTGTGAGCAACCGACCCGCCGACGGGACTCTTCGTCCTCACAAACACACAGACGGACGAGGGGACGACAAAAACCCATGTTGGCCGAGAATGTTTGAGTTATCCCTCGAGGGCACAAAGAGAGAGAGAGAGAGAGAAAGAGAGAGAGAGAGAGAGACAGAGACAGAGAGACAGAGACAGAGAGACAGAGACAGAGAGACAGACACAGAGAGACAGAGACAGAGAGAGAGACAGAGACAGAGAGAGAGACAGAGAGAGAGAGACAGAGACAGAGACACAGAGACAGAGACAGAGACAGAGACAGAGAGACAGAGACAGAGAGACAGAGACAGAAACAGAGACAGAGAGACAGAGACAGAGACAGAGACACAGACACAAAGAGAGACAGAGAGACAGAGAGACAGAGACAGACAGAGACAGACAGAGACAGACAGAGAGACAGAGAGACAGAGAGACAGAGAGACAGAGACAGAGAGACAGAGACAGAGAGACAGAGACAGAGAGACAGACAGATTGGGACAGAGAACCTGGGACAGAGAGGGAAGATTAAGGTAAAAGGAGACAGAGAAACAGACAGAAACAGAGAATCAAGAGACAGAAAAAACAGACAGAAATTGAGCTTGACAGAAACCGAGGTCATACAAGCCACTCTGAGTGACATGGACAGACACCATCCCCCCCTCCCCTACCTCCCCTCCCCTACCCCCCCTCTCCACACCCCCCTTTTCCTGCTGTACCCTAACCTTGCCTCTACCCCCCCTAACCACCACCATCACCACCATCCACTACCACCATCACCATCTAGACACCAAAACCATAGGCTCTAATCATTTAAATCTAATCAGGGGACATGATCACCACATACAAGATTCTCAGAGGAATTGATAGGGTAGATAAAGATAGACTATTTACCACAAGGGGAACACGCACTAGGGGACACAGGTGGAAACTGAGTACCCAAATGAGCCACAGAGACATTAGAAAAAAACTTTTTCAGTGTCAGAGTAGTAGACAAATGGAATGCATTAGGCAGTGACGTGGTGGCTATCTTGAGGTTATCTTGAGATGATTTCGGGGATTTAGTGTCCCCGCGGCCCGGTCCTCGACCAGGCCTCCACCCCCAGGAAGCAGCCCGTGACAGCTGACTAACACCCAGGTACCTATTTTATTGCTAGGTAACAGGGGCATAGGGTGAAAGAAACTCTGCCCATTGTTTCTCGCCGGCGCCTGGGATCGAACCCGGAACCACACGATCACAAGTCCAGCGTGCTGTCCGCTCGGCCGACCGGCTCCCATAAGTTAATCCAGGATTGAAACCTTCCTTGGGGCCAGATTCACGAAGCAGTTACGCAAGTACTTACGAACCTGGGGCCAGATTCACGAAGCAGTTACGCAAGCACTTACGAACCTGGGGCCAGATTCACGAAGCAGTTACACAAGTACTTACAAACCTGGGGCCAGATTCACGAAGCAGTTACGCAAGTACTTACGAACCTGGGGCCAGATTCACGAAGCAGTTACGCAAGTACTTACGAACCTGGGGCCAGATTCACGATGCAGTTACGCAAGTATTTACGAACCTGGGGCCAGATTCACGAAGCAGTTACGCAAGTATTTACGAACCTGGGGACAGATTCACGAAGCAGTTACGCAAGTATTTACGAACCTGGGGCCAGATTCACGAAGCAGTTACGCAAGTACTTACGAACGTGTACATCTTTCCTCAATCTTTGACGGCTTTGGTTACATTTATTAAACAGTTTACAAGCATGAAAACTTGCCAATCAACTGTTGTTATTGTTATAAACAGCCTCCTGGTGCTTCGGAGCTCATTAACTGTTTAATAATTGTAAACAAAGCCGCCAAAGATGGAGAAAAGATGGACAGGTTCGTAAGTGCTTGCGTAACTGCTTCGTGAATCTAGGCCCTTGTGACTTAAGAAACTTAGAAATCTTACTTTCCATTCTTTAGAAAGGAAATATCACTTTAAGAAGCCATGTCAACACGAAACAATGTATATATCGATTGCAAGAAAAGTAACAATTTAGAAAAGACCTGGGTAAATACTGGTTTGAAAATAATTAGTTATGATTTGTGGAGTAAATTAGCGGGGAAACATATAATAGACATCGGATAGTTTCAAGCGTAGGTTAGACATTTATACGAATGTGTATAGGTGGATATGAACAGGATCTCTGTCTCGTATGCGTCAATAAGTCTCTTGCAGTTTCTTAATTATTATTTTTTTTTATTCTCTCGACTTTCTACGCCGTAAACATTACAACGGTTCTGCCCGAGCAGAAACGTACCAACCCAACCAACCCACCTAACACTATGACGATGGTTTAATTTCGTACTAGAATGGTAGCGTGACCCCGTAGCCAAAAAAAATATATGAGACACATTATTAGGCGAGAGAAAAGGTTGAACAAGTATTAATATTAACTACCTGAGGGGCTGGTTAGAGGTCAAAGGTCAACCTCATGACCCCCCCTCCCCCCTTAATGCTTTGTTCTATAAGAATCATGAATAAGTGGCTTTTATTTTTATTTTTTCTACACAGAAACAGATATTCTGTTAACTCCTGTTAACAGACTGAGAGATGCCCTTCCCATAGCTCGTGGTGAGCCTTACTCCATTACATTCCCCTAGAACACGTCCTGCCACTAGCTTTACATCCAGGTCCCTAATTACTGCTGGGTGAAATAGGGGGGGGAGGGTCAAACAATTAGGGACTGGTGCCCAGTCAATCCTCACTGGTTTAAATGATACGAAACCCATTCCCTCGAGGTCCTACTGTGTTCTAAGACCTCAAACGAGGCAGTTTGAGGGTAGTTAACCACGTGTTTAGATGACCTAATTAGCTCCTTCACAAAGTTCAGCCACCATGTATATATATATATATATATATATATATATATATATATATATATATATATATATATATATATATATATATATATATATATATATATATATATATATATCATATTTACAGGTGAAATAGGGCATTGTATTAGCTGTATATCATACAAGTATACATTGTATTAGCTGTATATCATACAAGTATACATTGTATTAGCTGTATATCATACAAGTATACATTGTATTAGCTGTATATCATACAAGTATACATTGTATTAGCTGTATATCATACAAGTATACATTGTATTAGCTGTATATCATACAAGAATACATTGTATTAGCTGTATATCATACAAGTATACATTGTATTAGCTGTATATCATACAAGTATACACAAGTATGGAATAAATCGAATATATATTTATTTAAGGTTCAGGTCATTCTCTCTCTCTCACACGATCTCCACCCCACCCGTTCCATGTCCCACTGTTTCCTTTCCCTTTCCCAGAACCGTATGCCCCCTAACTAACCCCCCCCCCTCCCCCTTCCACTGTCTCTTCCACCGCGTCTCTTATTGTAGCCGCCTGTTCCATCCTGTGCCTCTCGCCCTTTCCCATCTTCATTTTCACTTCTCCCTCCTATTCCACATCAGCATCATCTCTCTCCCTCCCATTCCATTACCTTTCCCACAAGCCCCAGTATTTTCCACCCTCTCATTTCCTCCAAGACTTTGGCCAGTTCCTTATCACCGAGACTGATAATCTAAGGAGACTCTCCCACACTCTCTTATCTCGAACCATTGATGCATGACTTAATCACCCCTCCCTCTCTCCCCATCCCACCCCCTTCCCCGTAGTGCATCGTAATCCTGAGGTGAACATGGGAAAGGGAGGGGGAGTGTATGGGAAAGGAGGAAAGGGAAGGAAGTTGTGGATGGAGATGGCTTCTTCTTTTAAGAGCTTAAGGGGTTGAGATGAGCCAGAGATGCTGGAAGAAGCTTTGAGATGAGCCAGAGATGCTGGAAGAAGCTTTGAGATGAGCCAGAGATGCTGGAGAAGCTTTGAGATGAGCCAGAGATGCTGGGAAAGCTCTGAGATGAGCCAGAGATGCTGGGAAGCTCTGAGATGAGCCAGAGATGCTTGGAGTAGCTTTGAGATGAGCCAGAGATGCTTGGAGAAGCTTTGAGATGAGCCAGAGATGCTGGAGAAGCTTTGAGATGAGCCAGAGATGCTGGGGAAGCTTTGAGATGAGCCAGAGATGCTGGGGAAGCTTTGAGATGAGCCATAGATGCTGGGAAAAGCTTTGAGATGAGCCAGGATGCTTGGGAAGCTCTGAGATGAGCCAGAGATGCTGGGGAAGCTTTGAGATGAGCCAGAGATGCTTGGAGTAGCTTTGAGATGAGTCAGAGATGCTGAGGAAGCCTTGAGATGAGCCAGAGATGCTAGGGAAGCTTTGAGATGAGCCAGAGATGCTGGGGAAGCTTTGAGATGAGGCAGAGATGCTGGGAAGGAGACTATTTAAGCTAGTTAAGATGGTTTGCAGTTTACCGTGAGAAAGCAGGAAATGCGGTTTACAAATCACTGTCTTGCATACCAATTATCAAATTATTTACTTATTTTTTTACGATTTAATAATTGAGCGAATGACGTAGCTTGAACTGGTGGGCACAGCTAACGGTCTATAGCTCCTAGCAGGGTCGGCGTTCGATCCCCGATGGTCGAAGTGGTTGGGCAGCGTTCCTTCATTCCGTCCTCATATCCCAGGTCCTTGTCCTCATATCCCAGGACCTTGGCCTCATATCCCAGCTCCTTGTCCTCATACCCCAGCTCCTTGTCCTCATATCCCAGCTCCTTGGCCTCATATCCCAGCTCCTTGTCCTCATATCCCAGCTCCTTGTCCTCATATCCCAGCTCCTTGTCCTCATATCCCAGCTCCTTGTCCTCGTACCCCAGCTCCTTGTCCTCGTACCCCAGCTCCTTGTCCTCATACCCCAGCTCCTTGGCCTCATATCCCAGCTCCTTGTCCTCATATTCCAGCTCCTTGTCCTCATACCCCAGCTCCTTGTCCTCATACCCCAGCTCCTTATCCTCATATGTTTTCCAATGCAATACTGACGTAGCACTTTCTACTGATAATTACCCTAACTTTATCAAAATAATTTTTTTTATAGAATCTAGACAATAATTAAGATCAATTAAAGTCCTTAAAATATAAATTATAATTTTCGTTCTGTGTTTGAAAAGGTAATCAACTCATTATTACCATATTAGGCTCTATGTAACCTATTGCTCTATGTAATCTTATCAAGGGGGTTACATAACGATTACAGTACAGCTGTAGCTGAATGGGCTACATAACGCTTGTATTACAGCCATATGGCAAGCCCCCCCCCCCTAGTAGATATAGTTAGCGACGGATACAACGTTACATAAGGATTGTTAGGTGGTTACAGCGGCTGTACCCTGGTTGGTACAGCGGCTGTACCCCCCTCAGGTACCAGGTGATCCCAAAGGAGGGATTGGGGGGGGGGGGGGATTGTGGAAGTGATTGGGGATGGTTGGTCCAAGTCTGAATTAAATAAGAGATGTGAACGTGAGAAGGAATTTCACACACTCTCTCTCTCTCTCTCTCTCTCTCTCTCTCTCTCTCTCTCTCTCTAAATCCCTCTTCCTTCACCCCCCTTCCTTCTTTCCCTTTCCCTCTTTCATCCTTCCTTCCTCCTCCTCTCCCGTTCATCGCAATTCTAGATTTTTTTTCCTTTCTCTAATGTTTTTTGCTGTTTTCTTTTAATATTTTGTCTTTCTGTTCCGTCTCCTTTTCCTTCTTCTTGTTCTTCCCTTCCCACTCGCCTCCTACCCTTCCCTCCCCTTTCCCACTCGCCTCCTACCCTTCCCTCCCCTTTCCCACTCGCCTCCTACCCTTCCCTCCCCTTCCCACTCTCCTCCTACCCTTCCCTCCCCTTTCCCACTCGCCTCCTACCCTTCCCTCCCCTTTCCCACTCGCCTCCTACCCTTCCCTCCCCCTTCCCACTCGCCTCCTACCCTTCCCTCCCCTTTCCCACTCGCCTCCTACCCTTCCCTCCCCTTTCCCACTCGCCTCCCCCCCCCTTCCCACCCCTTCCTCCTTGCCCCCCGATACTCCTAAAAAAAAAAAATACTTTCCCACAGACCACAAACAAGACTTCCTGAATCACCCCTTCCCACGCCCCAGTGGGACAGGAACCTTTACAGGAAGAGGAGGTGCTGGAAGAGGAGGAGCCTGTACCTTGGACTCAAGAGCTGAAGCTCAACCTTTAACCCCACCCTTCAACCTAGAAGTAAAAATTTGGGTACCTTACCTACCTTGAGGTTACCTTGAGGTGCTTCCGGGGCTGTGCGTCCCCGCGGCCCGGTCGTCGACCAGGCCTCCTGGGTGCTGGACCGATCAACCAGGCTGTTGGACGCGGCTGCTCGCAGCCTGACGTATGGGTCACAGCCTGGTTGATCAGGTATCCTTTGGTAATCGTTAATAGGAAAATAGGCAGATAGACGTGTTTTAAAATAGGACACAATCGCCTATTTTAAAGCCTATTTACATGGCAACGAACTTGGTGGGGGGGGGGGGGGGGGGGAGGGGGGGGAGTGGGGGGAGGGGGGGAAACTTGACCTCTGACACCAGGTTAGAAAAAAAGTTTTTTTGGCTTGTTTTAAAACACCTTTTTTTTTTATTCAGATGTAACAAAAAAATTTGGACGTAAAATGTTTGTTTTTATTGCTTATTTGATTGTTTGTTTTGTTTGTGTCTTCGTCACAATCAGGCGGGAAAGAGAAGGGTGGGCAGACTGCATATTTCTGGATTACCAGAAAGCCTTTGATACAGTGCCACACAAGAGACTAGTGAAAAAGTTGGAGATTTCAGGGTATCTTCCTTTAAGGGAAGGTACTCCATTGGATAAGGGAGTACCTAAGCAGCAGAAGACAGCGAGTCACTGTGAGAGGTGAGGTCTCAGATTGGCGAGACGTTACGAGTGGAGTCCCGCAGGGGTCAGTCCTTGGACCTATATTGTTTCTGATATATGATCTCCCAGAGGGTATAAAATCGTTCTTCTCATTGTTTGCTGATGATGCTAACATTATGAGGAGGATTAAGACAGAGGAAGATTGTAGGAGGCTACAAGATGACCTAGACAAACTGAAGGAATGGTCCAACAAATGGCTACTAAAGTTCAACCCGAGCAACTGTAAAGTGATGAAACTAGGTGGATGAGACAGGAGACCAGACACAGGATACAGAATGGGAGATGAAGTCCTTCATGAAACGGACAGAGAGAAAGATCTAGGAGTTGATATCACACCAAACTGTCTCCTGAAGCCCACATCAAAAAAATAACATCAGCGGCGTATGCGAGGCTGGCTAACATCAGAGCTGCCTTCAGGAACCTGTGTAAGGAATCATTCAGAACCTTGTATACCACATATGTAAGACCAATCCTGGAGTATGCGGCCCCAGCATGGAGCCCGTACCTTGTCAAGCACAAGACGAAGCTGGAAAAAGTTCAGAGATATGCCACTAGACTAGTCCCAGAACTAAGAGGCATAAGTTACGAGGAAAGGCTACATGAAATGCACTTCACGACACTGGAAGACAGAAGAGTAAGGGAAGACATGATCACTACCTACAAAATTCTCAGAGGAATTGACAGGGTAGATAAAGATAAACTGTTTAACACTGGAGGGACGCGAACAAGGGGACACAGGTGGAGACCGAGTACCCACATGAGCCACAGGGACGTTAGAAGGAACTTTTTCAGTGTCAGAGTAGTTAACGGATGGAATGCACTAGGCAGTGATGTGGTGGAGGCTGACTCCATACACAGTTTCAAATGTAGATATGATAGAGCCCAGTAGGCTCAGGAACCTG
>NC_091223.1:16176195-16198695 GCF_040958095.1 Procambarus clarkii | reverse complement strand
CTGGCAGCATGGACCACCTGGCAGCATGGACCACCTGGCAGCATGGACCACCTGCCAACAAGGACCACCTACCAACAAGGACCACCTACCAACAAGGACCACCGGCCAACAAGGACCACCGGCCAACAAGAACCACCTACCAACAAGGACCACCGGCCAACAAGGACCACCGGCCAACAAGGACCACCTGCCAACAAGGACCACCGGCCAACAAGGACCACCGGCAAACAAGGACCACCGGCCAACAAGGACCACCGGCCAACAAGGACCACCGGCCAACAAGGACCACCTGCCAACAAGGCCCACCTGCCAACAAGGACCACTGGCCAACAAGGACCACCTACCAACAAGGACCACCTGCCAACAAGGACCACCTGCCAACAAGGACCACCTACCAACAAGGACCACCGGCCAACAAGGACCACCGGCCAACAAGGACCACCGGCCAACAAGGACCACCTACCAACAAGGACCACCGGCCAACAAGGACCACCTGCCAACAAGGACCACCGGCCAACAAGGACCACCGGCCAACAAGGACCACCGGCCAACAAGGACCACCGGCCAACAACGACCACCTACCAACAAGGACCACCTGCCAACAAGGACCACCTGCCAACAAGGACCACCTGCCAACAAAGACCACCTGCCAACAAGGACCACCGGCCAACAAAGACCACCGGCCAACAAGGACCACCTGCCAACAAGGACCACCGGCCAACAAGGACCACCGGCCAACAAAGACCACCTGCCAACAAGGACCACCTGCCAACAAGGACCACCTGCCAACAAGGACCACCTACCAACAAGGACCACCGGCCAACAACGACCACCTACCAACAAGGACCACCGGCCAACAACGACCACCTACCAACAACGACCACCTACCAACAACGACCACCTGCCAACAAGAACCACCTGCCAACAAGGACCACCTGCCAACAAGGACCACCTGCCAACAAGGACCACCTACCAACAAGGACCACCGGCCAACAACGACCACCTACCAACAAGGACCACCGGCCAACAACGACCACCGGCCAACAACGACCACCGGCCAACAACGACCACCTACCAACAACGACCACCTACCAACAAGGACCACCTACCAACAAGGACCACCTACCAACAAGGACCACCGGCCAACAACGACCACCTACCAACAAGGACCACCTACCAACAACGACCACCTACCAACAACGACCACCTACCAACAAGGACCACCTACCAACAACGACCACCTACCAACAAGGACCACCGGCCAACAACGACCACCTACCAACAAGGACCACCGGCCAACAACGACCACCTACCAACAACGACCACCTACCAACAACGACCACCTACCAACAACGACCACCGGCCAACAACGACCACCTACCAACAAGGACCACCGGCCAACAACGACCACCTACCAACAAGGACCACCGGCCAACAACGACCACCTACCAACAAGGACCACCTGCCTACTAAGACCACCTGCCAACAAGGACCACCTGCCTACAAGGACCACCTACCAACAAGAGCCTCCCGAATTTAAAAAAATCTTGGGAGTGTAATTGGTCCAGATTGAGTGACCTTGGCTAGCCCTAATGACCGAGAGAGTGCTCCATCTTGCTCCAGCAGCAGCTCCCGACCCTCGCACGCCGGCTTCCTGTCCCCCTCTCTCTCCAGCACCTTCTTTTAGACCTTATATATATATATATATATATATATATATATATATATATATATATATATATATATATATATATATATATATATATATATTTATATATATATTCTCAAACGCTCGTTTCGTTCTTATACTGAGGTTTTGTAATGTTTTTAGATATAGTGTGGCTTCGTGTGTGTGTGTGTGTGTGTGTGTTTGTACTCACCTATTTGTACTCACCCATTTGTGCTTGCGGGGGTTGAGCTTTGGCTGTTTGGTCCCGCCTCTCAACTGTCTGTACAGCTGGTGTACAGATGTGTGTGTGTGTGTGTGTGTGTGTGTGTGTGTGTGTGTGTGTGTGTGTGTGTGTGTGTGTGTGTGTGTGTGTGTGTGTGTGTGTGGGGAGGGAAGACAGTGATCAAACGAAGGTGAAGTCGAGGCCGGTGTCAGGAGTCGGGAGTGAGTTGTGGCGTCCAGTAGCCGAGATGTTCAGGTGGAGCTCAGACACCTTTCTTGGACCCTGGTTCAACTCCCCGCCTCCCCTACCCCCACCCCCACTTCCCCCCCTCCCCCCCCACCCTCCCCCCCACCCTCCCCCCCCCCCCCTCCCCCACCCCACCCGAGGGGATATGATCACAACACACATGATATACTGCGAGGTACATTAACCAGCTAGACCAAGACAGCATCTTCAAATAGCGAGACAGTATAGTGACAAGAATCGATGCAAATGTGTCTCATTACGTCTTAAGACATGAACATAAGTTTATATCTTATGTTTATGTCTTACATATATATATATATATATATATATATATATATATATATATATATATATATATATATATATATATATATATATATATATATTATAAGGCTGAAGACGTTTAAGGTCTTCATCCCACGCCTTACTACCCTTGTTGGAACGTCTTGGTCCAATCTTCTCTACTCCCATTAGTATCTTGTACGTTGTTACCATGTCTCCTCTAGTGTGTTTTCTGTCGTTACAACCTCGTGAGGTCCAGTTCCCTCAGTCTATCCTCGTAACTTAACCCTCAGGGGCCAGATTCACGAAGCATTTACGCAAGTACCTACGAACCTGGGGCCAGATTCACGACGCAGTTACGCAAGTACTTACGAACCTGGGGCCAGATTTACGAAGCAGTTACGCAAGTACTTACGAACCTGAGGCAAGATTCACGAAGCACTCACGAACCTGGGGCCAGATTCACGAAGCAGTTACGCAAGTACTTACGAACCTGGGGGCAGATTCACGAGGCAGTTACGCAAGTAGTTAGGAACCTGGGGCCAGATTCACGACGCAGTTACGCAAGTACTTACGAATCTGGGGCCAGATTCCCGAAGCAATTACGCAAGTACTTACGAACCTGGGGCCAGATTTACGAAGCAGTTACGCAAGTTCTTATGAATCTGGGGCCAGATTCACGAAGCAGTTACGCAAGTACTTACGAATCTGGGGCCAGATTCCCGAAGCAGTTACGCAAGCACTTACGAACGTGTACATCTTTCCTCAATCTTTGACGGCTTTGGTTACATTTATTAAACAGTTTACAAGCATGAAAACTTGCCAATCAACTGTTGTTATTGTTATAAACAGCCTCCTGGTGCTTCGGAGCTCATTAACTGTTTAATAATGGTAAACAAAGCCGCCAAAGATTGAGAAAAGATGGACAGGTTCGTAAGTGTTTGCGTAACTGCTTCGTGAATCTTGCCCCAGGTTCGTAAGTACTTGCGTAACTGCTTCGTGAATCTGGCCCCAGGTTCGTAAGTACTTGCGTAACTGCTTCGTGAATCTGGCCCCAGGTTCGTAAGTGCTTGCGTAACTGCTTCGTGAATCTGGCCCCAGGTTCGTAAGTGCTTGCGTAACTGCTTCGTGAATCTGGCCCCAGGTTCGTAAGTGCTTGCGTAACTGCTTCGTGAATCTGGCCCCTTGAACTCTGGCAAATGATAACTTTTCAAAGTTACTTTGATCCTAAGGTATATGGCATACCTTGAGAGGCTATCTTGACATGATTTCGGGGCTTTAGTGTCCCCGCGGCCCGGTCCTCGACCAGGCCTCCACCCCCAGGAAGCAGCCCGTGACAGCTGACTAACACCCAGGTACCTATTTTACTGCTAGGTAACAGGGGGCATAGGGTGAAAGAAACTCTGCCCATTGTTTTTCGCCGGCGCCTGGGATCGAACCCAGGACCACAGGATCACAAGTCCAGCGTGCTGTCCGCTCGGCCGACCGGCTCCCTACAGATGCTGCGTAACCCCCTGGTCTAACGAAAGCTGTGTAGACTGCCTTGGACGCGTTTCAGGTTTCTAAACGACGTTCCAATGGTTTTGCCAGCGTGCCATATGCCGCTGATGTCACCATGTCTATGTGTGTGCCTCTGGTGTTGGGGAGTTATAGTCACTCTGTTTAAATCTTCGCTTCTCGCAGATGACAGCTTCTGGCTACCTCTAATGGTGATGACACCTGGGTTTCTTTCTCCCTTTACTATCTGCGTTACTTTAGATTTATTTGGAGTGTGGGTGGGAGAGACAGGGTGGAGGAGGAGGAGGAGGGTGGGAGACAGGGTGGAGGAGGAGGAGGAGGAGGGTGGGAGACAGGGTGGACGAGGAGGAGGAGGGTGAGAGACAGGGTGGAGGAGGAGGAGGAGGGTGAGAGACAGGGTGGAGGAGGAGGAGGAGGGTGGGAGACAGGGTGGAGGAGGAGGAGGAGGGTGAGAGACAGGGTGGAGGAGGAGGAGGAGGGTGGGAGACAGGGTGGAGGAGGAGGAGGAGGGTGGGAGACAGGGTGGATGAGGGGGGGGCGGGAGACAGGGTGGAGGAGGAGGGGGGGCGGGAGACAGGGTGGAGGAGGAGGGGGGGAGGCGGGAGACAGGGTGGAGGAGGAGGGGGGCGGGAGACAGGGTGGAGGAGGAGGGGGGGAGGCGGGAGACAGGGTGGAGGAGGAGGGGGGGCGGGAGACAGGGTGGAGGAGGGGGGGGGGCGGGAGACAGGGTGGAGGAGGAGGGGGAGCGGGAGACAGGGTGGAGGAGGAGGGGGGGGCAGGAGACAGGGTGGAGGAGGAGGGGGGGAGGCGGGAGACAGGGTGGAGGAGGGGGGGACGGGAGAGAGGGTGGAGGAGGAGGGGGGGCGGGAGACAGGGTGGAGGAGGAGGGGGGGAGGCGGGAGACAGGGTGGAGGAGAAGGAGGGTGGGAGACAGGGTGGAGGAGGAGGAGGAGGGTGAGAGACAGGGTGGAGGAGGAGGAGGAGGGTGGGAGACAGGGTGGAGGAGGAGGAGGGTGGGAGACAGGGTGGAGGAGGAGGAGGAGGAGGGTGGGAGACAGGGTGGAGGAGGAGGGGGGCGGGAGACAGGGTGGAGGAGGGGGGCGGGAGACAGGGTGGAGGAGGAGGGGGGGCGGGAGACAGGGTGGAGGAGGGGGGGGAGGCGGGAGACAGGGTGGAGGAGGAGGGGGGGGGCGGGAGACAGGGTGGAGGAGGGGGGGAGGCGGGAGACAGGGTGGAGGAGGAGGGGGGCGGGAGACAGGGTGGAGGAGGGGGGGGCGGGAGACAGGGTGGAGGAGGAGGGGGGGCGGGAGACAGGGTGGAGGAGGAGGAGGGGGCGGGAGACAGGGTGGAGGAGGAGGGGGGCGGGAGACAGGGTGGAGGAGGGGGGGGGGAGGCGGGAGACAGGGTGGAGGAGGAGGGGGGCGGGAGACAGGGTGGAGGAGGGGGGGGCGGGAGACAGGGTGGAGGAGGAGGGGGCGGGAGACAGGGTGGAGGAGGAGGGGGGGCGGGAGACAGGGTGGAGGAGGGGGGGGGTGGGAGACAGGGTGGAGGAGGGGGGGGTGGGAGACAGGGTGGAGGAGGGGGGGTGGGAGACAGGGTGGAGGAGGGGGGGAGACAGGGTGGAGAAGGAGGGGGGGCGGGAGACAGGGTGGAGGAGGGGGGGCGGGAGACAGGGTGGAGGATGGGGGCGGGAGACAGGGTGGAGGAGGGGGGCGGGGGAAGGGAGACAGGGTGGAGGAGGGGGGGAGACAGGGTGGAGGAGGGGGGGAGACAGGGTGGAGGAGGGGGGGAGACAGGGTGGAGGAGGGGGGGGTGGGAGACAGGGTGGAGGAGGGGGGCGGGAGACAGGGTGGAGGAGGGGGGCGGGGGAAGGGAGACAGGGCGGTGGTGTGTGTTTAAACTCCGCTCAGCCGTTACAACGTTCCCACGATCACTGCCGCCAACCTTCCATTTCACACAGACTTTAATTAACCCCCAGTTCGAACCCCGCCGCCGAGCTAACACCAACACCAGCGTCCCTCTGGCCTGGCCTCTGCGCCACCTGCGCCTCCGCCAGGGCCTCCTGCGCCGCCTGCGAGCCTCAGGACCTAGACGACGCGGTATCGAATGTTCCCGGACGCGGAGGTTGGTAGCGCCGTTAGCGTGGGAATCGTCGGGGTTGGCAACACTGCTCGTGTGGTTACTCTGAGAAAATTTATCCTAACGTGGGAAACCTCCGCGCTGCCAGACGCACGATCAACCCGACACTCCTGCAGCCCTTCCTCGCTGCTCAGTGGCTGCAAGCAGTTGCAAAAATGCAACAACTTGGATAGTTTTAATCACTGGCTGGATATTAAACCCTGGGACAAACTTTGGTTTGTTTTATAATGAAGCAGTGGAATGTTCTGTACGAGAGAGGCCGCGTTGCCAGATGAGCGATGTGTCCAGGACAGCAACTTTGAGTTGAGATGCCAACATTACACTCACTGCGATCTTCTCCAGTCATTAACACCACCCAATAACACACATTGGGTTTATTTCAGAAAAAAAACATAAACCCTAAAATGAATTACAAGGTAGAAAGGCATAGAAAATCTCAGGCAACAGATATCATGTAGCTGGCACCTCTCCTTCGCGCCAAATTCCTCAGCCCGGCGACGGTCAACAACTGAGAGAAGCACCCCGCCAGATTTATGTAAATTGTTAACCTTTAAAAAACAATTTTCCTTTTTGCCAAAGATAATAACTCCCCTACAGTATGACCCCACTGTAGAGTTCTTCATTTGGGGATGTCGTAGAGAGACGGGGTGAGGCGGAGGAGGGTATAGGTAGTTAGCCCAGCCTTCCAAACAAGGTAATTCGTAATGGCTGGTCTGTGGAGTCTGAGACAGGAGCCAGCCCCTACACCCTGCTGATGACCAGTGATTACAGGGGGTCTAACTCTCTATATAAATTTCAAGTCATTTTGTGTGTTCTTAATTAGCTCCCGCTCGCCATGTTAGGCTTCGGATCAATCCTGGCTGTACTCACCTAGTTGTGCTTGCGGGGGTCGAGCTCTGGCTCTTTGGTCCCGCCTCTCCCGTCAATCAACCATTACTATTTTTTCCTTTACACACACAAGAAGCAGCCCGTAGCAGCTGTCTAACTCCCAGGTACCTATTTACTGCTAGGTAACAGGGGCTTTCAGGGTGAAACTCTGCCTATCTGTTTCCGCAGGGAATAAGATTACGAGTCCTAAGCGCTGTCCCCTCAGCCACAGGCCCCTGTGTTAAGCACGACCCGATATGTGGCTACCTTGCAATGGATAGAAAACTATATTGATATTAGGGTTTGGACCCCCTATGTTTTTAAGGTTTTGAACTCCACTGCTTTAAGGGGGGTTCGAATCCCACTGTTTGGGGTCTCTAGAGATTTAGAGATTAAATTCATTGAGAATTCAAAGTTCATTATACAATTCATGATCTTTACCAGCAGTTCCTGTCTAGAACCTTCTGTCTCTCCCTTCCCCGTCTCTTCTTCTCTCCCCCCGTCTCCTCTCCTCTCCCCCCGTCTCCTCTCCTCTCCTCCCGTCTCCTCCCCCCCCGTCTCCTCTCCCCCCGTCTCTTTTCCTCCCCCTTCCGTCTTTACGAAGCAACGGAAGACGGTCCCCACAACGAAGAGGTGCGTAGCGGGTCCCACAACTGGACCAGGTCTGCGCAGCTGACGGATCTCTTACGCCAGCGAGCGAACGACCCCCCTGGTCAATATACGCCCGGTACGACCCCCCTGGTCAATATATGCCCGGTACGACCCCCTGGTCAATATATGCCCGGTACGACCCCCTGGTCAATATACGCCCGGTACGACCCCCTGGTCAATATATGCCCGGTACGACCCCCTGGTCAATATACGCCCGGTACGACCCCTGGTCAATATACGCTCGGTACGACCCCTGGTCAATATACGCCCGGTACGACCCCTGGTCAATATACGCCCGGTACGACCCCCTGGTCAATATACGCCCGGTACGACCCCCTGGTCAATATACGCCCGGTACGACCCCCTGGTCAATATACGCCCGGTACGAGCCCCTGGTCAATATACGCCCGGTACGAGCCCCTGGTCAATATACGCCCGGTACGAGCCCCTGGTCAATATACGCCCGGTACGACCCCCTGGTCAATATACGCCCGGTACGAGCCCCTGGTCAATATACGCCCGGTACGACCCCCTGGTCAATATACGCCCGGTACGACCCCCTGGTCAATATACGCCCGGTACGACCCTCTGGTCAATATACGCTCGCTACGACACCCTGGTCAATATACGCTCGCTACGACCCCCTGATCAATATACTCTCGGTATGACCCCCTGGTTAAGATACCCGGGTACAACCCCTTGGTACGACCCATGGGTCAATATACCCCCGGTACGACCCCTTGGTCAATATACGCTCGGTACGACCCCCTGGTCAATATACTCCCGGTGCGACCCCTGGTCAATATACCCCCGGTACGACCTCCTGGTCAATATACCCCCGGTGCGACCTCCTGGTCAATACCCCCGGTACGACCCAATGCGTCACAACGACCCAATGCGTCACACTTAATAGAATTCTAAATCTAAATTTATCCACTTTGACTCCAAAGTTACGAGATCGTAGGCTTGTAGCAGGTTTAGAATTCAATTTTTCTACCCATGTTACCTTCTACGCCCACTAGTCCCTCCCCCCACCACGCCCACACGCCCACCCACCCCCTATTCATCCCCCCACACATGGGGTGATGAATCCCATGAATGCGAAAAACTGGTTCATCAATTCGGCCAACATCCGTTCACAACGCATCTCCCGGAAGGTGGGGACATCCGGGGTTATGGGGGGGGGGGGTTGTAAATAGGGGGAATGGGGGTGGGAGAGGTGGGGGGGGAAAGACACCCATCCCCCCCCCCCCAAGTCTACACCTTCGTCTTCAAGCTGACGGATATCGTGGGAAGATTGAGATCGACCTACTACCCATGAACCACCATCCCCCCATTCCCTAACCCCCACCACCAACTTCCCAAACATTCGACTACAGGTTTTCCCGTGAGAGGATTTGGTTGGGGGTTGGTTGTGGTGGTGGTGGTAGTTAAAGTTGTTGTGGTGGTTGTAGTTGTGTGGTTCAGGTTGTTGAAGTGGTCGTATCTACAATCAATTAGATATCAATTAAAAAAAAAAGCATTTCGTATCAATAAATAATTATACAACAATTAATTTTGATGATTTACCCGTCAATAGTTCGCGAGATGATAGTGCTACGCGTTCCTGGATAATTAATCCACAATACAACACGTAAGATACATGTAATCCATCGAATATATCCACGGATATATATATATATATATATATATATATATATATATATATATATATATATATATATATATATATATATATATATATATATATTCCTTTGAAACACTGATCTAAAAATACCAAGTTGAAGATTTTTTGTTTTGTTTTCACTGTAAAGTTCACTATTTTCACAAGTGTGGTCGGCCAGCTCTCTCTCTGAGACGACAGTTCAATCCGACAGCAATGCACAAGTGTGGAAGTTGATAAGTTTATTTTATAGTCACTGTGAGGAGTCGTGATCAAGCCCACGATAGATTTTTTTCGGCGTCACAGTAGACAATTGAGCTTTATAATCCCAGCTCTGGACTCGTGATTACTGGTCAAACATTGGTCAAACATTGGTCAAACATTGGTCAAACATTGGTCCAAACATTGGTCCAACATTGGTCCAAACATTGGTCCAAACATTGGTCAAACATTGGTCAAACATTGGTCAAACATTGGTCAAACACTGGTCCAAACACTGGTCCAAACACTGGTCCAAACACTGTCCAAACATTGGTCCAAACATTGGTCAAACATTGGTCAAACATTGGTCCAAACATTGGTCAAACATTGGTCAAACATTGGTCAAACACTGGTCAAACATTGGTCCAAACCCTGGTCCAAACATTGGTCAAACATTGGTCAAACATTGGTCAAACATTGGTCCAAACATTGGTCAAACATTGGTCAAACATTGGTCCAAACACTGGTCCAAACACTGGTTCAAACATTGGTCAAACATTGGTCAAACATTGGTCAAACACTGGTCAAACATTGGTCCAAACCCTGGTCCAAACATTGGTCAAACATTGATCAAACATTGGTCAAACATTGGTCAAACATTGGTCCAAACATTGGTCAAACATTGATCAAACATTGGTCAAACATTGGTCAAACATTGGTCCAAACATTGGTCAAACATTGATCAAACATTGGTCAAACATTGGTCAAACATTGGTCCAAACACTGGTCAAACATTGGTCCAAACACTGGTCCGAACACTGGTCCAAACACTGGTCAAACACTGGTCCAAACACTGGTCCAAACACTGGTCCAAACACTGGTCAAACATTGGTCCAAACACTGGTCAAACATTGGTCCAAACACTGGTCAAACATTGGTCCAAACACTGGTCAAACATTGGTCCAAACACTGGTCAAACACTGGTCAAACACTGGTCCAAACACTGGTCCAAACACTGGTCCAAACACTGGTCCAAACACTGGTCAAACATTGGTCCAAACACTGGTCAAACATTGGTCCAAACACTGGTCAAACATTGGTCCAAACACTGGTCAAACACTGGTCCAAACACTGGTCAAACACTGGTCCAAACACTGGTCAAACATTGGTCCAAACACTGGTCAAACACTGGTCAAACACTGGTCCAAACACTGGTCCAAACACTGGTCCAAACACTGGTCCAAACACTGGTCCAAACACTGGTCAAACATTGGTCCAAACACTGGTCAAACACTGGTCAAACACTGGTCAAACACTGGTCCAAACACTGGTCCAAACACTGGTCCAAACACTGGTCCAAACACTGGTCAAACATTGGTCCAAACACTGGTCAAACACTGGTCAAACACTGGTCCAAACACTGGTCCAAACACTGGTCCAAACACTGGTCCAAACACTGGTCAAACATTGGTCCAAACACTGGTCAAACACTGGTCCAAACACTGGTCCAAACACTGGTCCAAACACTGGTCCAAACACTGGTCAAACATTGGTCCAAACACTGGTCAAACACTGGTCAAACACTGGTCAAACACTGGTCCAAACACTGGTCCAAACACTGGTCCAAACACTGGTCAAACACTGGTCCAAACACTGGTCAAACACTGGTCCAAACACTGGTCCAAACACTGGTCAAACATTGGTCAAACATTGGTCCAAACACTGGTCCAAACATTGGTCAAACACTGGTCCAAACACTGGTCCAAACACTGGTCCAAACACTGGTCCAAACACTGGTCAAACATTGGTCAAACATTGGTCCAAACACTGGTCAAACATTGGTCAAACATTGGTCAAACACTGGTTAAACATTGGTCCAAACACTGGTCCAAACACTGGTCAAACACTGGTCCAAACACTGGTCAAACACTGGTCCAAACACTGGTCCAAACACTGGTCAAACATTGGTCAAACATTGGTCAAACACTGGTCCAAACACTGGTCAAACACTGGTCCAAACATTGGTCCAAACACTGGTCCAAACACTGGTCCAAACACTGGTCCAAACACTGGTCCAAACACTGGTCCAAACACTGGTCCAAACACTGGTCAAACATTGGTCAAACATTGGTCCAAACACTGGTCCAAACACTGGTCAAACATTGGTCAAACATTGGTCAAACATTGGTCAAACACTGGTTAAACATTGGTCCAAACACTGGTCCAAACACTGGTCAAACACTGGTCCAAACACTGGTCAAACACTGGTCCAAACACTGGTCAAACACTGTCCAAACATTGGTCCAAACACTGGTCCAAACACTGGTCAAACACTGGTCCAAACACTGGCCAAACACTGGTCAAACATTGGTCCAAACACTGGTCCAAACACTGGTCCAAACATTGGTCCAAACACTGGTCCAAACACTGGTCCAAACACTGGCCAAACATTGGTCAAAAACTGGTCCAAACACTGGTCCAAACACTGGTCAAACACTGGTCAAACACTGGTCCAAACACTGGTCCAAACACTGGTCCAAACACTGGTCAAACATTGATCCAAACACTGGTCCAAACACTGGCCAAACATTGGTCAAACACTGGTCAAACATTGGTCAAACACTGGTCAAACACTGTCCAAACACTGGTCAAACACTGTCCAAACACTGTCCAAAACACTGTCCAAACACTGTCCAAACACTATCCAAACACTATCCAAACACTGTCCAAACACTGTCCAAACACTTACCAAACACTCTCCAAACACTCTCCAAACACTATCCAAACACTTACCAAACACTGTCCAAACACCGTCCAAACACCGCCAAACTACACCTGCACCGCCTCTCTTGATCCACAACGACACACACTAATGACTTGTTGACTTCTGGCGCACTGGGAGTCCCTCACTCAACCTGGCGTTCGAATCCCACCTCACTCTCTCTCAAACCCTTCACCCACCAATTGGTAAATCCGACCAAACAACCCTATATATATATATAGGTTCTTTATAGGTTATAATTATATATATATATATATATATATATATATATATATATATATATATATATATATATATATATATATATATATATAATTAATTAGGAAAATAGACATTAATGGTCAGGGCGAGACAGGTAGGCGCGTGTCATCTCCTGATGCCTCTGTTCACCTAGCAGTAAAAAGGCACTTGGGAGTTAGTCGACTGTTGTGGGTGGCATCCTGAGGAATGGTCAGATTCTACACGTGTTCGAGAGTCACTCGAATCTCCCACGAACCCAAAGTTTTAGGAACTGAACCCAAAGTTTCAGGAACTGAATCCAAAGTTTCAGGAACTGAACCCAAAGTTTCAGGAACTGAACCCAAAGTTTCAGGAACTGAACCCAAAGTTTCAGGAACTGAACCCAAAGTTTCAGGAACTGAACCCAAAGTTTCAGGAACTGAACCCAAAGTTCAAGAACAGAACCCAAACTCCAAGAACTGAACCCAAAGTTTCAGGAACTGAATCCAAAGTTTCAGGAACTGAACCCAAAGTTTCAAGAACTGAACCCAAAGTTTCAGGAACTGAACCCAAAGTTTGAGGAACTGAACCCAAAGTTTGAGGAACTGAACCCAAAGTTTCAGGAACTGAACCCAAAGTTTCAGGAGCTGAACCCAAAGTTACTGAACTGAACCCAAAGTTACTGAACTGAACCCAAAGTTTCAGGAACTGAATCCAAAGTTTCAGGAACTGAACCCAAAGTTTCAGGAACTGAACCCAAAATCCAAGAACTGAACCCAAAGTTTAAGAACTGAACCCAAACTCCAAGAACTGAACCCAAACTCCAAAAACTGAACCCAAACTCCAAGAACTGAACCCAAACTTCAAAAACTGAACCCAAACTCCAAGAACTGAACCCAAAGTTTCAGAAACTGAACCCAAAGTTCATTTAACTAATTAAGCAAGTAACACATACTTCTCTGAAGTTAGTTACACTATACACAGAACAAGGGGGGGGGGAGGTGGTGTTCAAAAAGTGGAGAACAGGAGCCTCTATGGAGCGGAGGTAGTGTTCAAAAAGTGGAGAACAGGAGCCTCTATGGAGGGGAGGTAGTGTTCAAAAAGTGGAGAACAGGAGCCTCTATGGAGCGGAGGTGGTGTTCAAAAAGTGGAGAACAGGAGCCTCTATGGAGGGGAGGTGGTGTTCAAAAAGTGGAGAACAGGAGCCTCTATGGAGGGGAGGTGGTGTTCAAAAAGTGGAGAACAGGAGCCTCTATGGGGGGGGAGGTGGTGTTCAAAAAGTGGAGAACAGGAGTCTCTATGGAGGGGAGGTGGTGTTCAAAAAGTGGAGAACAGGAGCCTCTATGGAGGGGAGGTGGTGTTCAAAAAGTGGAGAACAGGAGCCTCTATGGAGGGGAGGTGTTCAAAAAGTGGAGAACAGGAGCCTGTATGGGGGGGAGGTGGTGTTCAAAAAGTGGAGAACAGGAGCCTCTATGCAATGAACAAGTAACGTCTGCAATGAACCCATTACACAGACGCCTGCAACACTTCGTGTCTTAGTGGTCTCGTTAAA
This sequence comes from Procambarus clarkii, assembly GCF_040958095.1. Lineage (NCBI taxonomy): Eukaryota > Metazoa > Arthropoda > Malacostraca > Decapoda > Cambaridae > Procambarus > Procambarus clarkii. The sequence continues at coordinate 16,184,683 of NC_091223.1, read as the reverse complement.
TCTCCACACTTCCAAACAATAATTAAATCCCTGTATAATATATTCTTTCGTATATTTTTAAATAAATATATATATTATTATTATTCTTGCATGTGATCTTCACTCTACACACACACCCAATGGCAACAGTTGAGAAAGATGATTGCACAAGGGGAAAAATGTAAATTTTTCTAAAGTGTTTGTGTAATAGGATATGTGTGTGTGTGGAGGAGGATAGGAGCACATAGTTCTCACCTTGTGTGTGTGTGTCTGTGTGTGTGTGTGTGTGTGTGTGTGTGTGTGTGTGTGTGTGTGTGTGTGTGTGTGTGTGTGTGTGTGAGGTTGTGTGTGTGTGTGTGTGTGTGTGGGTTGTTTGTGTGTGTCCTGAATTTAATGGAACCCAAGCCCACCCCTTGGGCAAGTACAAAAATGTGCCTTTTCTATTCTCACCCCCATCCCCCATACCCCCTATCCCTTCCCCCCATCCCCCCATCCCCCCCTCCTCCCTCCCCCCTCCCCAAGGCTCTGCACCTCTTCAGAATAGCTGAAGCACCTCAATGTGGCTTATGTTTTCACAATGTTTTACTCAAAGTTTTTTTGGGTAGGCCATATTATATATATATATATATATATATATATATATATATATATATATATATATATATACCTCGTCTACCCCGTCTCGTAGACTAATATCTACTTTTGTGTCTACTTTTATCTTCATGTTTGAGTGGATTTCAGTGTTTTTTAAACCATATATTTCAATTAATTTCACGTATATTTCAAACATTTCATAGTAAAAAAAAATAACTTTGGGGACCTATTATTTGGGTAACTAATTATTAACCATTATTTATTTTATTATTATTATTATTATTATTATTATTTAAGTGACTACGATGGTAGATTGAATTTTGGCATTTCGAGAACATTCCATATAGTTGTCTCAAGTCCAAAGCTCTCCCAGAAAGGATATGAGATAGACTAAGTGAATGAAGAAGAATGAATGAATGAAGAATGAAGAAACGAGTGAGATGAACCATCTGATGAGTGAGAGAGAGAGAGAGAGAGAGAGAGAGAGAGAGAGAGAGAGACAGAGACAGAGACAGAGACAGAGAGAGAGAGAGAGAGAGAGAGAGAGAGAGAGAGAGAGAGAGAGAGAGAGACAGAGACAGAGAGAGAGACAGAGAGAGAGAGAGAGAGAGAGAGAGAGACAGAGACAGAGACAGAGACAGAGAGAGAGAGAGAGAGAGAGAGAGAGAGAGAGAGAATTATGGAACCTCAGTGAAAATTCTGTAGATACGACTGTGAAAACAAAAGAGAAGAGAGAAAAAAATGAATGAAGAAAGCAGAAGGAAGAACAAGAGAATATAGAAAGATAAGTTTAGAAGTCCAACAGCCTGGTGGACCAGACCACCAACCAGGAGACCTAGCCAGAGACCGGGCCGCGGGAACATTAACCCCACGAAATCACCGCAAGATTTCATGTATTTTGCAACAAATAAATCATAGTCTCTCTCACAATTTACACAACCTTGGTCAGACCAATGCCGGAATATGCAGCACCGGCATGGCCTCCGCACCAAGTGAAACAAAAAAAAGCAAAACTAAACAAAATACTAAAGGTTAATCACAAGATTGGTACCAGAGCTAAGAGGGTTAAGCTATGAGGACAGGCTAATGGAACTAAATCATACAACCCTAGCGGATAGAAGGGAACAGAGGGGGGGGGGACATGATCGCAACATCCAAGATACTGAGGAGGGGAATATAAAGGTGAATAAAAACAGGCTATATCAATTGAAAGAAAATTTACGGTGATCAGAAAGTGGAATGCACTGCAGGAAGGTGTGGAAGCCACCTCCATCCACAACCTTTAAGGTCAGTTTTGACAAGGAACTCCAATGCCCAAACTGTTGCGTTATAGCACACAAGGTTCAGAAGGACTAGTAGGGGGGGGGGTGGGTAGTAAGTGCGAAACTTCACCTCTTACCCATTGTCACTTTTAGGTAAGTACTGATAGGTGATAAGCACACACACACACACACACACACACACACACACACACACACACACACACACACACACACACACACACACACACACACACACACACACAGGAGAGGCGGGACCAAAGAGCCAGAGCTCAACCCCTGCAAGCACAACTAGATGAATACAGCATCATCCTCCCCATGACGCAGCATCCAACACTCATCTCCCACTGCAGGAGATGAATTGGAAGATCTTGAAGACCTATAGCTTCTGAATCTAGAGAGAAGATGCCTAGCTGAAGAGAGGGTCATCCTGCCAACTGAACCCCTTCCTCCCCTCCCCCTCCCCCTTCCCATCCTTCCCATGCAGCTCCTTCCCCCATCCCTCCCCCTTCCTCACCCCCCCCCCTCCCATCCGTCCACCCCTAAGGCGGTACTGTGGTCACTGGTTCCCAGCTAATAGTGCATTTTCCCACGCCATGGAGAGGCTTGCCCAAGGTGGGAAGGGAAAGGGAGAGAGAGAGAGAGAGGAAGGGGGAGGCAAGGGAAGGGAGGGGAAGGAAGGGGGAGACAAGGAAGGGGGAGAGGGGGGGGCAGAGAAGGAACGGAGAAGGTCTGCATATGAAAGTGAGAGTCTATAAAAAGGAGAGAGAGAGAGAGAGAGAGAGAGAGAGAGAGAGAGAGAGAGAGAGAGAGAGAGAGAGAGAGAGAGAGAGAGAGAGAGAGAGAGAGAGAGACAGACAGAGACAGAGAGGGGGTGTGAGAGGCGTGGGAGAGAGAGAAGACGTGGGAGAGTAGCAGGGAAAGCGTGGGAGAGAGGGTTGGAGTGTGTGACTGTAAGAGGGATGGGAGGGAGGGACATGGAAGGGAAGAGTCTAAGGCAGGATGCACGGGAGAGGCTACAGGGATGGGGGCGTGAGAAAGAGCTTCGAAGGATTAAAAAGAGGATTGAGAAGCATGGGAAGAGTCTAAGACGGTGTGACAAGAGTCTTAGACGGTGTGGCAAGAGTCTTAGACGGTGTGGCAAGTCTTAGACGGTGTGGCAAGAGTCTTAGACGGTGTGGCAAGAGTCTTAGACGGTGTGGCAAGAGTCTTAGACGGTGTGGCAAGAGTCTTAGACGGTGTGGCAAGTCTTAGACGGTGTGGCAAGAGTCTTAGACGGTGTGGCAAGTCTTAGACGGTGTGGCAAGAGTCTTAGACGGTGTGGCAAGAGTCTTAGACGGTGTGGCAAGAGTCTTAGACGGTGTGGCAAGAGTCTTAGACGGTGTGGCAAGAGTCTTAGACGGTGTGGCAAGAGTCTTAGACGGCGTGGCAAGAGTCTTAGACGGTGTGGCAAGAGTCTTAGACGGTGTGGCAAGAGTCTTAGACGGTGTGACAAGAATCTTAGACGGTCCACCATCAATACGTCCACCATGTAGCACGTCGTATTTTGACGTATAATCCACCTAAGTCCCCCCCAAAAAATTGTCGTATTAGAAAACTGGAAGCGGCTCGCGAAATTAACATATTGTCCCGTTTTCTGTTGTGGGTCCTCTGGATTAGGATAAGGATACTTTAATACGACATTTCCTTGACGTAGGGAAACCTTAGGAGCAGGTTAATCCCTGCAGAAAAGCGCTCGTTTTCTCACATTCTGTTTGTCTCCCGATGGCAAGATGAACCTCCCGGACGCAGGTTCGAATCCTCGTCACGGCCCTTGTGGATTCATAGTTGCCATTTATAGTGTTTGTGCTCACCTATACCTGGTTGATGGGGTTCTGGGAGTTCTTCTACTCCCCAAGCCCGGCCCGAGGCCAGGCTCGACTTGTGAGAGTTTGGTCCACCAGGCTGTTGCTTGGAGCGGCCCGCAGGCCCACATATACCTGGTTGATGGGGTTCTGGGAGTTCTTCTACCCCCCAAGCCCGGCCCGAGGCCAGGCTCGACTTGTGAAAGTTTGGTCCACCAGGCTGTTGCTTGGAGCGGCCCGCAGGCCCACATATACCTGGTTGATGGGGTTCTGGGAGTTCTTCTACCCCCCAAGCCCGGCCCGAGGCCAGGCTCGACTTGTGAAAGTTTGGTCCACCAGGCTGTTGCTTGGAGCGGCCCGCAGGCCCACATACCCACCACAGCCCGGCTGATCCGGAACTTCTCTTAGAAAACCGTAAAGAACAGTCGTTACTGGATTGTTTCAAGCGAAGGACAGACATATATATGAATGAGTTTGGGGTTGGATATAGGAGCTGCCTCGTATATAGACCAATATAGGTCTTCTGCTGGTTCTTTAAGTCTCATGCCAATATCCGGTGACCCACCCGGATATATCGACCGCAAGCCGTTATATCACCCGGATATAACCAAACATAACATAGACATCCTTATTACACAACCCGGATGTAATTATCGCTTCAAGAGCCCCAACGACACTCTTGATTCATCTGAATGGTGAAACAAAGGGACCTCATCATTCATCGTGTCGCCGGAAGAGGAATTCGAACGAGGGGAGAACAGAAACACGTGTCGAATTTGTGCCCAATAGTGCCCAAGTGTACCCAAGTGCCCAATATTGTCACTATGGCGGTGTGTCCACTCACAGGATGTGTGGCGCTGCCCAATACTGTCACTATGGCGGTGTGTCCACTCACAGGATGAGTGGCGCTGCCCAATACTGTCACTATGGCGGTGTGTCCACTCACAGGATGAGTGACGCTGCCCAATACTGTCACTATGGCGGTGTGTCCACTCACAGGATGAGTGGCGCTGCCCAATACTGTCACTATGGCGGTATGTCCACTCACAGGATGAGTGGCGCTGCCCAATACTGTCACTATGGCGGTGTGTCCACTCACAGGATGAGTGGCGCTGCCCAATACTGTCACTATGGCGGTGTGTCCACTCACAGGATGAGTGACGCTGCCCAATACTGTCACTATGGCGGTGTGTCCACTCACAGGATGAGTGACGCTGCCCAATACTGTCACTATGGCGGTGTGTCCACTCACAGGATGAGTGGACGCTGCCCAATACTGTCACTATGGCGGTGTGTCCTACTCACAGGATGAGTGACGCTGCCCAATACTGTCACTATGGCGGTGTGTCCACTCACAGGATGAGTGGCGCTGCCCAATAAACTCACCCCTCGGCATAAAATTGAATTAAAAGTGTATTCCCCCTTCCCACATATCCCAAAGACCCTTATCCATCCCATACATCCAGTCCCAATCTTCTGTCCCATCCCAGAACCGCCCATACCACCCACGCCTATAATTACCTATACAAAATTCGAGGAATATGAAAATGAGCTTTTTGGCCCCTCTTCTGTGTCATTAGATATCAACGCTGACAGTGGACGTGTCAGCGCTGACAGGGGGCGTGTCAGCGCTGACATTTCAACTGTCAGGTGTGATTGACAGCTCCCACGATCATATGGGTGTGTATGTTGACAGAATTAAGTGATTAGCGTTGCTGATATCTACGTGGGGGTGGTTCAGCATTTTAAGTGAAGCCAATGGTCGTACCAAAGACCAATGGTCGTACCAAAGGCCAATGGTCGTACCAAAGACCAATGGTCGTACCAAAGGCCAATGGTCGTACAAAAGACCAATGGTCGTACCAAAAGACCAATGGTCGTACCAAAGACCAATGGTCGTACCAAAGACCAATGGTCGTACCAAAGACCAATGGTCGTACCAAAGACCAATGGTCGTACCAAAAGACCAATGGTCGTACCAAAGACCAATCGTCGTACCAAAAGACCAATGGTCGTACCAAAGACCAATGGTCGTACCAAAGACCAATGGTCGTACCAAAGGCCAATGGTCGTACCAAAGGCCAATGGTCGTACCAAAGACCAATGGTCGTACCAAAGGCCAATGGTCGTACCAAAAGACCAATGGTCGTACCAAAAGCCAATGGTCGTACCAAAAGACCAATGGTCGTACCAAAGGCTTGACTGTGGTCGTACTGAAAGTATTATTAATTTGACCTCAAAATAACCCCCCCTCCTTCCCCCCCACCCCTAAACGACCAAAATATGATGTTCTATAAATCTATAGCGACTCACAAACATTTCCGTTTTCTACGCTGGTGGATTTAGGTTAGGTTCGGGTGTTTTAAGTGCTTTTATCCCCCCGGTGGGTTGAGTGCTACACTACACAAAATCCTGCTTAATAAACAGATCTCTAAACCGCTGTCTGTAAAGGTCAGACTTAAATGCTTTTTTTTTTTGGGGGGGGGGGGGGTTATAGCACTGTATTGCCTCGTTTGAGGGCTAGAAAGGAAACTAGATTGTTACACACACGTGTAGGAGTACGCAGTTCGAGTCTCCTAGAACCCCTTTTACCCCCCCCCCCCAACCTGTTCTCGCACTTTCTTACAGTCAATATTGACTTATTAAATAAGTGCATATGTGACGTACTAATTGATTGTGAATATTTTAGTTTACCTTGAAAAGCTTCATAGAAAACACCGACCTTACCTAACCTTCTTAGTATGTTAAGATAAGCATCTTATTGCTTCGTAATTACAATTATTACTTAACCTATTATAGGTATAGGTTAAGTAATAATTGTAATTACGAAGCAATAAGATCCTTATCTTAACATACTAAGAAGGTTAGGTAAGGTCGGTGTTTTCTATGAAGCTTTTCAAGGTAAACTAGTATGTTATGTCACATGTGCCACGCTCCTGTGCCAGGTAAGTCCACTACGGGCTCACCATAGCCCGTGCTACTTGTAACTTGAGTAGCTGAATCTATAACAACAACATAATTGGGATCTCTCATTATCCAGTGTCTCTCCATTATATGCATCACGAGACAGACCACGATGTAGCCTCCAGTATATGTATATGTATCCTCCAGTATATGTATATGTATCCTCCAGCATGTATATGTATCCTCCAGGAGCCTCTGGTATACATCTCTGGCCTCCACTAACCTTACTATAGGGGATTGTAATCTGCTTCGTCCAATTAGACTCACGCCTTGTTACCAGAGCCTGTTGGGTCCTTGAGGAAGCTTCAGTAAGCTTCAATAGATTTCAGAAGATTCCACTATGCTTCATATAGATTCCAGCTGGCCTCAGTATGCTGCAACATATTCCAGCAGGCTCCAGTGAGCTTCAAATGCTTCCAGCAGGCTCCAGTGAGCTTCAGACGCTTCCAGCAGGCTCCAGTGAGCTTCAAATGCTTCCAGCAGGCTCCAGTGAGCTTCAAATGCTTCCAGCAGGCTCCAGTGAGCTTTAGACGCTTCCAGCAGGCTCCAGTGAGCTTCAGACGCTTCCAGCAGGCTCCAGTGAGCTTCAGACGCTTCCAGCAGGCTCCAGTGAGCTTCAGACGCTTCCAGCAGACTCCAGTGAGCTTCAGACGCTACCAGCAGGCCCCAGTGAGCTTCAAATGCTTCCAGCAGGCTCCAGTGAGCTTCAAATGCTTCCAGCAGGCTCCAGTGAGCTTCAGACGCTTCCAGCAGGGCTCCAGTGAGCTTCAGACGCTTCCAGCAGGCTCCAGTGAGCTTCAAACGCTTCCAGCAGGCGCCAGTGAGCTTCAAACGCTTCCAGCAGGCTCCAGTGAGCTTCAAATGCTTCCAGCAGGCTCCAGTGAGCTTCAAACGCTTCCAGCAGGCTCCAGTGAGCTTCAAACGCTTCCAGCAGGCTCCAGTGAGCTTCAAACGCTTCCAGCAGGCTCCAGTAAGCTTCAAACGGTTCCAGCAGGCTCCAGTAAGCTTCAAGCGGTTCCAGCAGGCTCCAGTAAGCTTCAAACGCTTCCAGCAGGCTCCAGTGAGCTTCAGACGCTTCCAGCAGGCTCCAGTAAGCTTCCAGCAGGCTCCATTAAGCTTCCAGCAGGCTCCAGTAAGCTTCCAGCAGGCTCCAGTAAGCTTCCAGCAGGCTCCAGTGAGCTTCAGACGCTTCCAGCAGGCTCCAGTGAGCTTCAGACGCTTCCAGCAGGCTCCAGTGAGCTTCAAATGCTTCCAGCAGGCTCCAGTGAGCTTCAAATGCTTCCAGCAGGCTCCAGTGAGCTTCAAATGCTTCCAGCAGGCTCCAGTGAGCTTCAGACGCTTCCAGCAGGCTCCAGTAAGCTTCAAATGCTTTCAGCAGGCTCCAGTAAGCTTCAAACGGTTCCAGCAGGCTCCAGTAAGCTTCAAGCGGTTCCAGCAGGCTCCAGTAAGCTTCAAACGCTTCCAGCAGGCTCCAGTAAGCTTCCAGCAGGCTCCAGTAAGCTTCCAGCAGGCTCCAGTGAGCTTCAGACGCTTCCAGCACTCTCCAGTAAGCTTCCAGCAGGCTCCAGTGAGCTTCAGACGCTTCCAGCAGGCTCCAGTAAGCTTCCAGCAGGCTCCAGTAAGCTTCCATCAGGCTCCAGTAAGCTTCCAGCAGGCTCCAGTGAGCTTCAGACGCTTCCAGCAGGCTCCAGTAAGCTTCCAGCAGGCTCCAGTAAGCTTCCAGCAGGCTCCAGTGAGCTTCAGACGCTTCCAGCAGGCTCCAGTAAGCTTCCAGCAGGCTCCAGTAAGCTTCCAGCAGGCTCCAGTGAGCTTTCAGAGCATAACTAT